>NC_089859.1:23888803-24488803 GCF_036373705.1 Amia ocellicauda
CGTATTTATTTACAAAACTCACATTTTACATGCATACTATATTACACAGTAAAAACAAATGAGTTAAAGTAGGTAGCTTTTCTGATTTGTAAGGTAGTTAAGGAATGTTACTGTTTCTCCAATACTTACCAAAGATAATAATAATAATAATAATAATAATAATAATAATAATAATAATAATAATAATAATAATATAGAAAGAGTTAACTCGGAATAGGTAGGTTTTGCTTTTGTTTAATGCACATGCCCGTAAAGTAAAACCCGAGGAGCTTTTAATAGGTAGTTTCATTAGTGCTTTAAAATGCTAGGCCTGCAGTCTAAATACTGAATCTCATTGTTTTCTCCTTCCTGGAATTGGTTTAGTATGTAAGAGTCCAAAATGTTGTACTTCCCTGACAGAACTCACCACTAATTAGTGGAAACAAATATTTAAAATCGTCACAAGAACATGTAAAATACAAATGAAATCCTGCTGATTCTAAACAACACAATGAACAGATGTTGAAAGCTTGCACTGGCTGAGAATTAGTCCCTTCATTGGTCCTAACTTGTTCACATTATAAACGTGTGCACGTTCATGGTTGGCCTGTTTGTGTGTTTCAGTCTTCCTCCTCCTCGTCCTCCTCTTCCTTCTCCTCCGCTGTGGATTTGGGGGCTGTGCTGGAGATGGAGCTGTCTTCCTTGTGCTCTTTCTTCCACTTCATCCTGCGGTTCTGAAACCAGATTTTGATCTGCCTCTCGGTGAGGCACAGGGCATGGGCGATCTCGATGCGCCGCCGGCGAGTCAGATAGCGGTTGAAATGAAACTCCTTCTCCAGCTCCAGGGTCTGGTACCGGGTGTAGGTCTGTCTGCCCCGCTTTCTGTCAGCACCTGGAAGCACAGGGACACTGCTATCATAACACGTATTATTATTATTATTATTATTATTATTATTATTATTATTATTATTATTATTATTATTGTGCTGCAAAAACTATGGGAGGCGATTTCCATCTTAAAATCCAACCTGATAAGCTAATAATAATTATTATTATAATGATAATATAGTTTTATTCATTTTGTTTGTTATTCAAAATTAAAAAGGTAGAACGAGGTTATTGTTTGGAATTAAGGGGAAAATTCACACATAAATTGAAATAAATAAATCTCAGACCTTTCTTACCAGCGTAAAATCCCCAAAATGAAAGACTACAATTCAGTGCCTTCTTATAAAGAGGGCAAACGAAAATAAACTCATTGACTTCACTGCGTCAATTTTTAAAAAGTTGCAGCAATGATCTCCATCACAAATGTGTATGTATGTATGTGTATGTAGTGTATATAACATATATACACACACAAACACAGATAAACAGATGTGTGTGTGTGTGAGAGAGAGAGAGAGAGAGAGACATATAGCTACTACTATTTGATAAATAAATATAAATATTGGATAATAATAACATAATAATAAATAAATAAATAATAATAGCATATAATAATGTTACCATAAAGATTGTTTCCCCTTGAAAATCTGCTGTACATTAGGCTACGTTTTAAATATTTTGCTTAAAAAAAGGAGAAAAATAAAAGGAAATATACACAATTGGAATCTATACAAGAGAGGACATAAACAAGCCATATACCATTGTGCTGAACTTTAAAGCAACGGAAGTCCAATGAATTTACGAGGATGGAACTCATTACTTGCGCAATAAAAGTTTTATGATTCTCATTTACATACAATGCCACAGGCTTTCCACGACGAAGGCAACCCAGGCAATAATTAAAAACATAAAGCCTCTGCACTGGCAGGGATTTTAAAGGCACATTCAGAGCCGAAACCTGCTTTTCAGACACATTTTGCCCCTACCTGAACTTCTCATCCAGGGGTACATCCGGAGATTGCTATCAGCCTGAGAGTGGATGCTCAGGGGGTCCGTTTTGTCGCAGTTGCCTTTGGCCAGGTCGTTGCAATGGACGGGCATGTTCTGGTCAAACGAGTTGCAGGGCAGGTTGTAGGCGTCCGAGCCCAGGTTGTACCCGGAGGTGAACACCGAGTGGTTCTGGTAGATGGCATTATTGACGCTGTAGAGCCCGGGTAGAGACGAGGAGAAGGCGGCTGTCCCCGGTCCATATGCGGCTCTCTGAGCGCCGGGTGCGAAAGAGCAGGAGGACTGGTCTACATTGGGAAACAGGGAAGTCCCCGCCGCATATTTGCTAAAAAGACTATTCACATAATAAGAAGAACTCATAATTTGGGCCGTTGATTTGTTGGCCGGGACTCTTCGGTGTCGTTTTTACGAGGTAGCGTGATAAATGACAGCATTACACCCCAGATTTACACCAAACCCCATTTTCCTGAGAGCCCAGCTAGCGTGATCACGTCACCCACCCGTGTGACTGGAGCGGCCAATGGCTCCGTGCATCTGGAGTGAAGGGCATTCCTGCAGCTGATGCTTTCAAAATATAGCAGCACCATATCCATAAATAAATAAATAAAGGCTGGACAATAATGGATTAAGTTAATGAAAGGTTTTCCGTTTATTAGTAAAAAAATTAAAATAAAGAAATGCACAGTTAGTATCCGGTAACTCACTTTGTATCTGGTCGGTCGCTGCTGCACAAATCTAACACCCAGCAGCCAAAAGGGTTAGGAATTATACCCAGGAAACCAAAATACAATTATAGAGACAAACCACAAACACACACACACACACACACACACATACGTGTTTGTGTGCGTGTGTATATGTGTAGGATGGTCAATAGATCATAAATACACGCACACTAGCTTTTCAAAATAATGTATTAATGTCTGTTTATGTTCACGCAAATCATGCAAAGGTTATTTTGTTTTTTTCATGCTTTTTACAACGCAAATGAAACGTGAAACCGCAGCGAATCAAAACATTTATACATGTAAGTGTGTGACTTTTGTGTGTGTGTATATATATATTTAATAATAGGCCTACCTAATACTCGATGTCGAGATTACATTTCGGAAAAAGGAAAGAAGAATAGACTACCATCATGTTTTAAAATTGTAATTTGTATGGCGAGTGAATCAAATGTATGATTTTGATTAGATAGATTGAAGAGGTAACTTTCATCACATACAACTTCGAATGGGCCATATCGTACTATTTCTTAAACAAAGTGTATTTTGAAATGAATGAATTAAAGTAATTTCAAGGTTCCCTGTCATGGTTTGTTTGGTATTATTTTACACAAATACTTGTTATCAGATTACATTTGAAATGTGTTTATATTGCAAAGCAGCTACATCAATAATTCTACACAATCTAAACAAAACTACCCGGCTGAATAATTTGAATCACTTCGCATGGTCGCTATTTTTAGAACTCATTACATTTTTTGTAGTTCTTTAAAGTGCCATGAAGCATAAAAATACATTTAAAAACATACCTTTTAAAAATGTTGCTCCTTAATCAGTTCTTCCTTGGCAAAATGATGTTACATTCCTGAACAGAACAATATATTCACTATTGTGACTCCAGCTTCTCTCCCGTCCTAATCCTCTATCTGAGCCCGAAGCCGAATACCCAGCAAGAATAAAGCATCTCCACCCAGCTATATGGGCACCATAAACACTAATGAGAGCAAATAAATTCCTTTCGTCAACACGGAGAGCGAGAAGTTGCTGTTTTTATTTCAAGTAACTAACCGCCAGATTGTTGCTAAAATCTATATTATACAAATCTGTGTATTCAAACAATCATTCCTACAAAACACGTTTTGTTTATGTTTGTATTACCTGATACAGAATTTGTTTTTATTTATTTTCATATGTATAATGTATTATTGCTTTTTGTTGATATATTTATAACATTTTAAGAGAAGAAATGCACGCAGTTTTTAAATACCGTATGCAGTATTGAAATAGTGCTTAATAATAATACACAATATAAACAAGAACCACTCCAACAATTACAACAATAATACATGTGCATTGAAACGTATGCACCAATTTTTCAAATATGTTATATATCTATCATTACATAATTGTAAATTATATATCATTTTGTTTTTCGAAATTATTTCAAATGTATACAGTTATCGTGATAGTTTTAAAGTTTGCGTCAATCCAAATTAAATTGATTATATATATATATTTTAATATATAAATTGAATATTTGTGTGTGTGTGTGTCGGGGGGGTGTATTAGGACATATTTTGCTCATAATAGATAATGCACTAAAGTATTTAATTTTAAATGAACGGCTAAACAATCCTCGAAAGCGTGTATAGGCCTAATCTAGTAAATGTATTTCATGCTATGTTGCATGTTTCCTATCATACATATTATACATCGGATATTAGATCCTATGATAAACTGAAGAATAATAAAATAATAAAAGAGGCCATAACGTAAGCGGAAAGCAGGAACTATAGTGGTGTATTTTCAGTAAAAATAAGAGTATACTTTGTAAAAAATAAAATAAAAGCAACGTTTGGATTAATACCCATGAATACACTGCAACAATATTGACACAACTGTTATAGTTGTGTTATATTATTATATTATATTATATTACATATTTAAAAGACGAAGTAAACAAGCCTCAAATTCTTCATAATCCGACCTTTCTAAAATGTGGAGACATAGGCTATAGGTTATGTATATTTATATCACCGTATATATTATTTATATACACATATGTGTGTGTGTTAATGTATGTATCGTCTGTATTTCTTAAGCGTATAGAACAAGAAACAAAACAAAAACTCTGTCCGTGGAAACACAAACACCATGAAAATAATTAACACTAGCCTCCTGGCTAACTAAATATGCCCACAGAAAGAATAACTCATATAAAGGGTTACAGAATAATATCGATTACATAGAATCTCCTCAGCAACACCCGGCGTGTATATTTATCATCAAAACACATCAGCAATGAAGTTTAAACTCCGTGAATTGATCTAACGGAGATCATTGCAGTCCTATGTTTGACTACACACTGATACAAGGCGGCACATACAGAGGATCTATATCAAAATCATTAACGATTAATTAAATAGATTTTCCATTTGTTTGTATTTGTATAACAGTGCAAATAATCTAAGATGATATTTATGCTGAATATATAGAGCAGAAGGTTGTTTCTCCAAGTGATTTCATCCATAATTTCCCGGCTGAAAGTGGCTTTTGGGGAGCGGTTGCGGCTGTTTGGTGGAACAATGCTGCCACCTACTGTTGGCCTGTGGAAATAACGTGAAACACAATGCGTGAAACCCAGTAGAGGAGTCGCAAAAGCAGGGTTTTGTGTGGTTGGTTGTTGTTTTTTTAGGTGTTATTTTATTAATTAATAATATATATTTAGTTGATTATATTTACTTTAACACAATAACATTATATACGTAAATATTAGGAAGAACCTTGATGTTGGTGCTCTTGGAAATACTATAGTCACAATAGGGTAAACATGCTCTAAATCTGTTCATGGCCTTGAACATTGTCTGTAAAAGAAACGAATGCAGACGTGCACATATAACGAGGCCCTTGTTATGGTTGCGTGTTCTCTGTTTGCGCAGGCAGCCGGTTGGAGCTCTGTTCCTAAGGGCGCAGGTACAACAAAGCGCGCAGGATATCTCTGGGCCCCCCTCCGAAAGAGCTCAATAAAGAAAGTTATTTCCGCCAGCCTTTTGTGTAAAGCAGCAGAAAACAACAAACGGATGGTCTATTCTGGAAACAGCCTAATTGTGGCTGGACAGTTGTAAACTAATTAAAAGTCAAATTCCAGACAGTATACCAGACCCTGCGTTTTATTGCACAGTCTCTGTACAAGCCTTTGAAGTTTGCTCCATCTGCAAGAGAGGGCGTCACAACACTTTAAAATAAACGACAAGATTCGAGGGGAAAGGTACTGAACTGCTTTTTAAACAAAAGTACACATAAACATATAGTAACACAGGCACATATTTTTGAGATTAATATTGCTGTTATTTCATTCTTTAAAGATTCTGTCAGCATTCGGCCTCTTACTTGTGTCCTCTTCTGTCTCCCTGAAGCGTTTTACACCCCATAAACGGCTGCAGGGGTAATTTTCTTTTATTGCTGTATATGGCTCACAACATCCTATGCCAAGACATGCAGCTATCTGCATCGCCCTGTCTGTCTCGATTAATAAATAAATACATACATAAATACAGTTAGTAAGATTTGCTTAGTAAGGTTTAAAAAAATGTAATTGAATTTTTTTTTTACTACAAATTAGTGTCGATCCATTGCTGAGATTATACGAATCCATTTGCTTTTATACATATGTATATTTCCAATATTGTATCATGCATTTTTATATTCACTGTTTTGACTAATACTTAAACAATAAAAAAACAACATACAATTCCAGTTTTGTTTAATTACTGGAATGTGATTAAACCGTTTCTTGTATATAAGAACACGTTTTAAGTCTAACATTATTGTGCGTGTATATATTTCATTTGACTTTTTATGGCAAGAGTTTAAAGTGTGTGCGTGTAAATTAATGTATATTTATGATCAATTGGGCTTTCTTAAACGTATCTCGAAATATATGTATTTTATTTGAATTCTCGGGATAAGCGTTTTGGAGTTATCACGGGCAGGAAAATACTGGAGTGAGAAAAACAGAGGCCTGTGGAAATAAATGTATTCAAATGAAGAAATGAGACCTTAACAATGATGTTCAAGAAGATTTTCAGAGGCATTCGTTTTTTATTAAAATACAAACTGGACTACATTTGAAAACAGACAGGTTTGGTCAACAGGCCATGAGGTAATCATTCCAGAAAGCATACAGTGTTTTCTTACAAATAAATGCCCCTTAATTGGATTGTAGTAATTATTATTCTAAGACTTTACAAACGTAGTAAAGCACTATTCCATTACCAACAACATCACATTAAGTTTTGTCAATATTTTTTTTAATGGATATAGGTAGTTCAGGGACATATAGGTAGTCAAAACATTTAACATTGTACATCATATCAAACACATTCTCCCTTCTCATTTGACAGACTGCATATCACCATTTTGCATTAAATTAAATATGTATATTTAAGAGGGGTTCACAGAAGCACATGCACCCAATGTAAAAAAAAGAAAGATAAAATCTCAGTACCTGCAATAATTGCTCTGTATTTTTTCTTTCATTTTAATTGCAGCCACTTGTTCTAATTTACAAAATGACTACAGTTTAAGCGATGCTCTCTTTTCCAACCTGAGTTAAATCGAGAAACTACAATCAAAACTGACACAACACGGAAAAATCGACAATGTCCAGTTACAAACAATTACAACACGAAAGACACAATTTCAAGTATGGCAGCAGATGGGTCTGCAACATGGAAAACAATAACTTAGCAGGACTACACACACGGGCATGTGCAGACCACGGATTTGTGCAGCACAAGGTAGTTTTAAAGGAAAAACACCGAGAATATTTCAAATAATACAACGTTTTACAAATACATCTGTCATTTAAGTCCCCGTTGCTTTATGAAATTCAAGGACTCGTTTAAAAATAGAATAAGATAAATGCAAAATTAAAGTTGGGCTAATGTCCTTAAATAAAACAGCTCGAATATTTTCAGTGTTTGTTTGTTCTCGTGTTTTTTTTTTCTTTCTTTCTCTCTCTGCAGCGTTCTTTAATATTAATCATCCTTCGGCCGATCTTTATTGATTTTCTTCATCTTCATCCTCCTGTTCTGAAACCAAATTTTGACCTGTCTTTCGGTGAGATTTAGGAGTCTTGCCACTTCGTATCTACGGTCTCTGGTGAGGTACATGTTAAACAAAAACTCCTTTTCCAACTCTAATGTCTGGTGCTTAGTGTAAGGGCAGCGTTTTTTTCTTGTCGACCTCGCATGAAGCCAGTTTGAAGAAGGATTATCTGAAAGAAGGTTTCAAGAATGTGAAAATGTGTATGACAGACACATGGCACTATTTATATTTTTAGTGAAGCAGTTGTATAATTGGAGCCCGCAAACAAATACATTTCATTGTGCAATGGTTGTCCACCTCTGTTCAATCAAGGAGTTATTGATTCTACCCCTCCCCCATAACAAAATAGTTTACATGACAAGATGTTGGGATTAATACATTATCCCTGGTATAATTAAATAATAATAATAATAATAATAATAATAATAATAATAATAATAATAATACGTTAACATTTCCTTAATGGTTAAAAGGATGTGCTAATAAAGGACAGCAAAGCTAACCAGAGAACTATACAATTAAATCAACTCAGTACAAGTGCTGTCGTGTATTATAAAGAATTTCAACCATTATATTTACATATTACAGTGTGACATTATGATAGATGAAGCATTACTCAAATACCACTAACCACATACAAATGCGGTTGCCATCTACAGTACCACTTTAGTTTTTAGCATTTGAATAGCTTTTCCATGCATCTCCATTTCTACTTGCGCAAGAACATAAACATATACATACACTAATAGATCACACATAGAAAATACAATAATGTAGATGGCACTTACTAGCATCAACTTCTGATTTCTCCTCGGCTGACACATTCTCTCCATTCCCGTCGGAAAAGGCTACTTCGCTGGGATGCTTCTCCTTCTCTGCCGGGGAGGATCCAGTGGCAAAATCGGACAGAACCAGGGTGTGCGTCTCAAACGTGGCGCAGTCGCCTCTCCGGCTCAGAGGCTCGGGTTTGACACCGTACTGCCTGTTCGATGGTAATCCGGGGAAAGGCAGGGATCCAGACATGGGCTCCAGTAACCAAGACCTCAAGTACCTTCCATCGGACTCCCCAGCTGGCCCTTGGTGATGCGCATACGGATGGTAGACCGAGGCCACACTGCTGGGAGGCTGAGCATGCACGGGGCTCCAGGATGTGCCAAACACAGAGGATTTCGTCTGGAAACTGCATGGGGTCAGCTCGGTGTGCTCGGGCAAAGCTGGCTGTCTTGCTTGTTGAACCCCTGGACCAGTGGGATATCTGGGCTGTAAAGGATCCTCACTCTCGTGGATAATAAGAGAGTCCACATAATAATTACTGAGAGTCCCTGAAGCCGACATTGCATGCAATAAACACACATATACACAAACACACACACACACACACGCCACACATACACCGGACTATGTTCACAAAATAAGAAACTAGAATTCAAGCAGCAACTTGGCCTCACAAAGACTACAGTCAGCTAATAAGTTGCGCGCAGACTGGCGCCCCATTGGGCCCCCGGGCCACGTGACCGCACGGCAGCACAATAAAGAATAAATCAGTGCGCCGGCTGTTAAAGGGTCACTGTTTTCCAGTCGTCATTTTTTATAGCAAAGCCATATGTTTTTATGCAAAGGGATATTATTTGATATCTACAGTAAAGTTTATTTTAATCGTAGCCAAAAGAGATTAAAATCTCAGCTTTGCAGAGGGACTTGTAGGGGACTAGTTCATGTCAGCATGAATCAATCTATCAGAGGCCTTTTCTCTACCGAATAACTTACACTCGTTAACCTTCACATTAAATTAAACAGTGAATGAAACAATGCGTGATATAATATTGGTGAAAGCGGTCTGACATCAGGGGGAAAAGTTTTATTTTGCATTACGCATTTAAACCCGCATCACTACGTGTATGTAGGTATGTATATGTGTGTGTTTGTGTATATATAGAATCTCTCTCTCTCTCTCTCTCTCTCTCTCTCTATATATATATATATATATATATATATATATATATATATAGTTTATGAAAATATGACGTGAATGGCTAGCCTTGTGTTATATTATTTGTCAAGGAAATTTAGCGGTGCATTCTGCATTGCGGAGATAAAAGTAGGACTTGCACACACATGTGTTTTTGACTCTGTATGCATTGGGGAAAACGTGTTGTGACCCCCATGCGTTGTAACAATGTTAAGTGCAGACTGATGTGAAAATTATAATAACTAATACAGCTTTCTGTGTGTAATGATTTCACTGGAGGTAAAGGTCTGAAATATAAGGGCCAGGTTGAAGACGAGAAAACGGGCCTTTTTGTCACGGATATGTTATATTATCGAAGTATTGCGCTCACATATAAATACAGCTTATTATACAATACAGGCCTGAACGTTTGAGAGTTTTGTTTTCTTCAAAGTTTTTATTTATGTTTTACTTTTCATCTTTCTCTTTTTATATTGCCAGTCATTTGAGCGAGGGGGCTTATACTCTGCAAAATGCAAACAGCAATTTTATTATCGGGTTACTTTTAAATAACACTTTACTTCGTGGAAATACATCAAGACAAAAACATTTTATAAAAACAGCTATTCATAAATAATAGAAACTATCATTATTTAATTGGATAAAGGAAATAAAAACACATAGAGCTACTTGTATAATTTTTTAAGCTTTGAAACGTATCCTGTCTATTTTCCGTTATTGTATCAGTGTTTTGACAGGATTTGCCGGCCAGCCTGTAGTTCAGACTCTGCTCTCGTTTCTTCCTTTGTCCGCCTGCGTTTGGCGTTCAAGGCGGAGGGTTACAGCGCATTGGACCCGTGTGATGCGACCTGTTCGATCAAGTGCAGTATTTGAAACTGGTGATGAGAATATATTTTAGTTTTTCTGAACGCTAAGATATTATGACTTTAATGAAAATGAAAGACAGGCCTGCACCAAGCAGGTTATAGTCTATATGTGTTAATGCATAGAAAACGTAACAGTGAAAAAAGTAAGCAGTTGTACGTTGTTAAAGTCCGTTTCCATTTTATACGAGATAATTGTTGAACTTAATAATAACCTCTTAAATGCACTTGAAAATAAAAGTACTGGTGTTCAAAGCTCATTTTTGTCCATACAAAACCAGGAACCTGGTAAGAAAGAAAAGACTTAGGACCATAAATACAATAAACTTTAGTCACTCTCTAATAATAAGCCACACAGTATTATTATTATTATTATTATTATTATTATTATTATTATTATTATTATTTATATTATTCTTTAATCATTAATATTAGTATTGTTAATAATAATAATAATAATAATAATAATAATAATAATAATAGTATTATTATTAATAACATTATCATTGCTGTTGTTTTTGTTATACAGTTTCCACGAAGCAGAATATATATTGCACTCCATCTTAATTGTAAAATGAATTAATATGAGATCTGCACGTGTATGGTGTGGTTATGGTCAGTTTTGGTCTGGAACCCATGAGTGAAATAAAGGCTTGAATGTACTAAATACATTAACCTATACAGTGAATATTATCGGTATTCGTTTCAACACAACAACCTTAAAATAATTTAAATTAAATAGTGGGTGTATTGTGTAGTAAGAATAAAATGACACACTATGCCTTTGTAAATCTGTATTTAAATATTTTAAAAGGGGTCAACAGAAACGCTCGTATGCTACAATATATGTGTATTGTTTTAAATTGTAGAGCAATTGAAGCAGCAAAATCTTACAGCAGTAACATAACTTTGTGAAGTGTAGAAAATAATCATGTTTTTGTACCAACAAAACTCGATTTTGTCGAAATACAACAACAGTGATATTATATTATTATTATTATTATTATTATTATTATTATTATTATTAATAATAATAATAATACTTTGTATTATTATCATTATTATTATTATCATTATACGAGTAATATTATATCAAAATACACAAGTAACAAAAAACATACTGTTTAACAAAATCATCAGAACAAAAATAAAAATGGTTGATTTGTACAAGAAGAAAGATCACGCCGCAAGGCAGTATTTTACTACTCTGTTTATTGCCATACAATAAAGTAAAGCTGGACTAAAAGAAACAACTCAAAACAACAAATATTTTTCCAAAATTGATTATTGTGTAGTTATTGTAATGCTAAAGGTATCGTTAAACATGGAAACTTATTTTAAAATATAAGTGAGGGACGCCATTTCTTCAACGTGAAGCAATAAAGTATCAACATAGTTTCTTGGGCTTTAAATACATGTATTTTATTTATTTTTATCCCTGACTGACACATTGAACGGATCAATCCCATATTACAAGATCAACGAGCAAATACAGAGAAAATGGGATAAAACAAATCTAAATGTAACAGAAAGATAGATAGATAAACAGATAGACAGAAAGATAGACAGGTAGATAGATAAACAGATACCTAGACGGTGTAACCTTCTTTCAGAGGTAAAACAATCTGATTCGGTAAATAAATAAGGTGAATTAAATTCCATTAAAGAGAGATAGAGTAAGTGCTATGAAGTTATCTGCAGGCGTTATTTACTTGACTTGTCGTAGATACTGAGTTTCCCTGTCTCATCCCCACGTCAGTAATGCAGGCCCTGTTTGTGTTTGTGTTTTGTCTGTTGCGATGCAGACCATACGGCGCTCTGCTGGGAGTCCGGCTCTCTCGGGCACCTTGGAGTCAGACTGTCATGCAATGGTCATAACCGAGGCCTTCTGACTCCTTATCGTGGGTTTCAGAGAAACGCCTTCTACCACTTTCCAAGTACACGACTATCCACTCATTTTCTCTAAAAGTCGTGTATATAAATGTGTGTGTGTGTGTGTGTGTGTGTGTGTGTTTATGTTTGTATGTGTGTTAAAGACGCAAGATGTTACAGATAGTTTGATAGCCCACTCAATTACAGAAGCACGTATTGCACGTTTGATTAAGAAAAACAGCATTCAATGTAAATGATATGAACACGCTGAAAGATTAGTTATAGTTTTCCAAAACAAGCAGAACACAACAACATTGAAGAGACACAATTTAAACCTATAAATTGAACATACATTAAATATAAATAATCGAATTAATTTAATTTAACATACACCTGACCTTGATTGTTACCAGAGAAAAAGAAGTGATTGAAACAAAAATAGTTGCACTTGGCCGATTTTTTTTACAGCAAATATAAGCCATTTCACAGCTGCGATGTCGGTAACTGGGGCAGTTAAGGCAGTTTCGTGTTGTAGGAATAGAAAATGGAGCCCAACAACATGAAACTACCTAGACCACTCGACAGTCTCAGATCCTCTAAACGTCAGACGGAAAAGCTTCCAATTTTTGGTGAATATAACAATATATATAATTCAGTATTATCCTTACTATGCAGCTGGATTTCAGCAGTTAGAAGATTTGATCCCGCAAGATAAAATACAATCTACTCAAACATTCAAACATTTCAAACATTTACAAAATGTTGTAACAAACTAAATTAAATGAATATCTTTAAAACGTTTTGCAAATAAGTGAAGTAATAAATAGGAGCAGGCGTGGGTATAATGTATCACACACACACATACAGTAAACAAGTTTACATAGGCGACACATACATTGATTTCGTATTTCTTTGGGCTCACCTTTGAATCTCCCTTCCTGTGAAGGCTCTTGAAAATTAACTTCCCTGCTTTCGGGGAATCGCTGGTAACTTTGTGGCTCAAAGAAAACCAATTTCCTATACTTAAGAAAGGTAATTTGCTTCCTCTGTGTTTGCAGCTTTCAGTCAACTGAAACCACTCGTCCAGGACAGCAACAATCCAGATATACTAGCAAGTCATAAAACTCAACAAAAGCCGACAAACCTTACAGCACTATTGCTACATAGCCCAGACAAATTACGACCGTCTAGGTAATATTTAAATGGATTCCAACAGTAATTGAGGGGAATGAGGAACACTACTACTTTTCGCGGTAAGCAAATTTCAAACATACAGGAACACACTTCCCACAATAGGTAAAATGACAACGTTGTCAAATTAAACACTTACATGAAATAAAAACCAATAAAAGAAACACACACATTACGTATATATATACATATATATATATATATATATATATATATATATATATATATATATATACGTGTACATAATACACATACAAATAAACATGCACACGCAAAATAATACTAAAACCAGTATTTAGTATCGATAATTTATTTATAACGACAGACACAACATTTAGCTTTCATTAGAACACCGTCTTATTTATTTACACCACAATAAAACTGTTTAGTTTTTTTCACAGTATAGATTGAATAGAATATTCTCTGCCTTTAATTTTACACACCCGTCCCTTTAAAAAAAAAAAATACATTGCCTGGAAAGCATAAAAAACTTTTTTTTTCAGTTTTGTTTGTACACGACACTGTTTACACTGCGTCGCTGTGGCAATAGTTGTACAAATTATCTACATACTCACAAAAACAGGATATACATAAATATCTACAGCTAGCGTTTCGCTAAAAAGAGGTAAGTGGACGTCAGCCCCACGAGTAAGGTGTATACTCCTTTAATGATTGTGCAGATAATCTATAGCTGAATCCTATATGTTCAGTGTTATATACAATATCTTAAAGCTTTAAGAATAAAGCCTCCACACATTGTGTATGCATGCACCACAGTCAATCTCAGTGGAATCTGGAGCTTATTCTACCAATACAGTACACGTCGATATTAGGTCAGTCCAATTCCTTTTAAAGATGTTTTTTATGCACTTATGTCAAAAAGCTGTCCAAAGACCGCGTGTCCTCTTTCCTATTCTATACATCATGTTCTTCGCGAAAAAAATCGAAATAAAACAGACATGTAAACAGGCGAAATACAAAAAAAGTTCTCGATTGAAGCATGTACCCAAACAACATTCACTGAGCAAGAGCACAAAGTCAACTATGCACATCATCTGGGTTCGTGGAAACCTTGACGTGACCCTCACGCTTGTCCAAGGAGATGGCAGGAGTGGATGACCAGGTGGGTGCAGGTTGATCACGAAAAGCTGAAATTCGCAGTCAGTTCCCGGATCCTGTTCTCTCGACTCATCTTCTTCAGTTTCATCCTGCGGTTCTGGAACCAGATCTTGACCTGTCTGTCCGTCAGGTGGACACTGCGACTGATCTCTAGGCGCCGCTCTCGAGTCAGGTACATGTTGAACAGGAACTCCTTCTCCAGCTCCAAAGTCTGGTGCTTGGTGTAGGGACAGCGTTTCTTCCTTCCGCTTTTTGCTGTCAGCCAGTTTGCTGTGTTTTCATTCTTCGTATCTCCTAAAGAAGCAATAGCAGAGCATGTTACAAAATACACATATGCAAGAAAATCTCAGAGAGAAAAAAAGAAAACAAACCAACAAGAAAACATAGGCCTGTAACAATTGCTATATTGTACAAGGCTGTGATTACTTTTGATGTTTCTGTGGCCTGGGCCAAATCCAAACTTTAATCTACCAATGCACACAAAAATACAATACAGTTTGACAGCTGTTTGTCCGAGAAAGGAGTTTGTGTTCCACCTCATGCAAACCTGCAACTAACTCGTTTTTTCTTTGCATGTGCAAGAGGCGGGTGGATCGCAGTTTTTATTTGGTCCGGGCCTGTATATTTCCAGGTCAAATCCAATATAACCTAACCTTACTTATACATATAATGATGTTATAATGTATGAGTTTAGGTTTGATGGTGATGATGATAATTAGTATAAAATGAGCGCGCTAATACATTGTCGTGCATAAAAAAAACTTTAACGCTATACTTTCTTGCCTAAAATAATGAATACGTAAAGTATGGGGAAACGATAACACGTTTTCTTTTTCCTTGAAAAATTTAAATGTTAGTATAGAATTGGGGAACATTTCAGAAACAAATAAATAGCCTAAACAATGTATGTGTATCGTATACGTAAAACTATATAGAAAACTAGCGCACATGCACAAACACACACATACATATCGTATTTAATTTGTATTGCTCTTCACAATATTGAAATTTAACACTGCCTACACAAAATGTGTATAGTTTCCATGGACAAAGCCTGCAGTCAGATATAATAATAATAATAATAATAATAATAATAATAATAATAATAATAATAATAAACACCATGGGTTTAAGTTAGAGGTAGACACACATATATTTTACAGAGAGAAGTACAATAAATACTTTAAATGGTATGTGATATTTAAATGTTAATACTGACAGACACACACAGGATTCTTCAAAGAGGTTCAAAATCATAAAGCATATTTCACTCCCTTTATAGGTTTATTTATTGCATGTACTTAATGTTTGCTTTGGACGCTGAACAAATATCATACTTAATCTCCGTGGTTTTCTGAAACGATTGTGGGAATTATTAGTCATTTTCTGGAATATGTTATGTATATATTTATAAACTGGTTTGGATTGACTGCGGATTTCAGCTGTTAAACCAGAAGTAGACGTGCATTTTAACAGCAGTGCTTACACACAAATATAAAAAGTTCACAGGGTCAGTAAAACCCTGCTCGTCGTCATACCTGTCATTGTCTTGGCCGAGCCTTATTGCCATCTCCACACATGCATGGTGGCAGTTCACCTACCTTTGGACGCTTTGTCGGGACTTGTTTTGCCATTCTCTGTGGGGTCTGGAGAGGAGTCCTCTGCAGCCGAAGAGACCCTGTTCTCCTCCTCTCTTTGGGGGACGCACGGTAAAGTGCTGGGGGCTGCCTCCTCACTGCCTCTCCTGCCAGTCTCTGTAGAGGCAGCGGACGACGGCGGCGTCTCGAAACGGACCGGCGGTTGCAGGACAAACGGAGACGAACTCGACTGAACACCGTGATACACCTTTGAAGTTGCATAAGTCTGAGAGAGGCGGAAGTAACCAGGTACAGGAACCGTGCCGCCCTCACTGACGGCGCAGGAGCCAGATGTTAGCCTTGAATAGGACAGGTCTTCTGCCGTTGACCCTTTTGGACACTTCTCCGACTCGTAAAGGCAATAGGCGCTCTCCTCCTTAATGCTCGGCGAGAAGGAACAGGGCGCTACCTGCTGATTCGCAGGTGGGTCCATGCGGCATGATCTCGGTGGATCCAGCCATACCTCCATCCCGGGCATGTACGGGCTGGAGGTGGGAACCATATTCTGGGAGTTCGCCTCGCTCCGTTTACTTAATCCTGGAAAAAATCCACAATTGGGTAGTCCGTAAGGCAGCTCAGAAGCTGGTGGCAAGTAAACGCCACTGCCCTGATAGTAGGCGCCACCGCTTTCGGCTCGGCTGGCACTGATCAAGGAGTCTACTAGAAATGAGTTTCCAGCCGGGCTGTCTGAGCATGACATTGTTGTGGTATAATTTGGCGAGGGGAGAAGATAGCCCTTTCTGGCTGACATTTCTTGTGCAAAACATGGTGAATATGATTAGAGATACCCCCAGTGCACGGTGCGAGCAGACAGCCAATTGAAACCAGAACGCACTTGGAGACTCCTCCCCACAGGAGCTTTACGCAATGGCGATGGGGTCAAATCTATCTCTGCCGTCAGTGGAAAAGATAGAAAAATCAGAACATTGATATCACTTCAGTTTCATTTCAAACAGACTTATGCGTGAAATTTGTAACCTAAAAAGGAGTAGGACGTCTTATTTTATGTGGAAGTATAGGTACAATTAAATGTAATATATATATATATATATATATAGTGCGAGCATGTTTGTAACTACTAATGGATAATAATGTATTATAGTTTTCATCTTCTAAATCCAACGGTACTCTTTAAGGGTATCAATGTTAAACGGGCACATGCATACTTTCGTATACAATATAGTTAATATAGTTGTATAACAAGGTATATATTTACTTAAATTTAAAATATTTTACGTTTTGAATACTATGGCCTACAATAAGGTCAAGTTATCATGTGTTGTTTATTGCGAGTCGGTATAAAAGTACAATTTAATATTCGATATTATAAATAGGTAGCGAAGCGCAATGAAATTAAAGTAAAAATATTTCTGAAAGTGGACAATTTAGACACCGAGTCTCTAAGGACTATTTTTATGTCACAGTTTCTGGGATCCTGTTACTGGAATGGGCCAAGGAAAATTTATCTTTTTAATAACGTCTTTGTTTTTGTGGTCAGAATGAAAAGAAAAAGAGAACTACATATGAGATCTTAATACACAAGTTGTGCATTCATTGTGTTCGGAGTTTCTGTCTAGTTATCATACAGTAAACCAAAACATTACAGTTTGCGCATTGTGATGATCTGCATTAAAATGTGTATCATGCAGAGGATTACTCTCACAGCGTGATTGTGTGTTGTAGACAAGTCCTCTGTCAGTCAGAGGTCTAGCATAGCTGAATGAATTAATGCCATATTTGGACTACGTACTATAGTGGGTTCAGACTAAACCATTACCAAAAGTATGTATTTTACGCATTGCTCAGTACAAATATAATTAAACGTTTTACATGTCTGTGAATTTATTTTATAATAAATAAAGTTAACAAACATAGGCCTTAGACGGCATCAAATATTCCCGTTGCTACAGACATTCACAATTTTATAATTTCAGTAATTCAAAACATCGATTACTTATTTTAAAACGCCAAGTGAATGAATCAAGGAACTATTTAATCATGACCAATTATATTAAAACGTAAAGCGTGCTTTTGCTCCCTGGACAGACAAACCAACGATCAACAACAGTTGCGTATTAGGTGCCCTACTAAAAACTGCGTTAAGAAGTGTTGCCTTTGCCTTTGAACAATCATACAATTACTATTACAATGTGTTCTGGAAGACCAACACGCGGGTCTGGTCTCATGGCTATGGCAGGGTATCTCTCCATACATGGAGTGGTAAACAAAGCGCACAGATCGGCGCCAGCTTCCCAGTTTGTTTTTAGCCTAGATCGTGAACTTAATGCATTCATCTCCCCCCACAATCTGCCCAGTCCACCTTAAAAACCCTGTTAAAAGCCTGAAGAAACAGGCTAGGGTACCTTTGTTTTAAAACTGTCTTGTTATTAGGACGTATTGTATTATAGAAATGCGCAATGAACCCTTACATTTATGGAGAATATAAATCCTTAAAAAAACTGCTGTTGCAGTGGGTGCAAACCGACTGTTTTGTCTTAAAGTAAAAAAGGTAATTTCCAACATGTCTATATTTATATTATGTCAAAGGCATGCAGAATTAAATTGTTTCATTGCCGTCTTATTTTGTCTCCAATATGGCCCTTCTGTATTTCACACACACATATACACATACACATATATACATATACACACACATACATATTTACTATATCAGATATATAGACAAACGCATACAAACACACGCAAAACTCGTAAATGTTTATTTTTCCATCGGTTCAATACAATTTGGACCTCTGAGTCGTAAAAAAAATACATTCTGTCGTCAAAAGAATTATAATATAATGTTCAGTGTATAATGTAAGCTTTAATTACATCCACCGGAAATTTAAATTTTCCACAAGAGACGAAATAAAACAATATTATACACAGATTAATGTTTGTATTTTGTGTCCTGATATCTTTACTGAACAAATCTATCTAATATAATCTAACGTTGCACGTACGTAATATCCTTTTACCTACAAAAGATTCGGTCTTCTAGACACTAGATAATGTTGCATGTTGGACAGATCTGTAAAGTTTGTTCTAATTTACAGTGCAGTACTTCTTTTGAAATTAAGATCACTTTGGCTACATTTTTGCTAAAGTAGTAAAGTGAAGCACAGTTTTCAAAAATATTTTAGATTATTCAGTCAGGTAGGATTACGCACAGGAAAAATATTGTATTTGCGTGTCTTTATTGATATATATATATATAGATAGATAGATAGATAGATAGATAGATAGATAGATAGATAGATAGATAAGTACATAGATAGATAAACATTTTTCCCATGGGAAACATTTCTCTCAGTTGCGGAAGAAATTGTATTGGTATATAAAGTCGTTTTTAAAATTAAAAAATGTTTCTTGAATGTGTTTTAAGTTCAAATCGGTAGCTGACAATCAATTATTATAACACAAGGAAAGCGTTTTACGTATGTGTAATGTTAAAACATTATTTTTCTATGTACTTTTTCAGCATCTTACGTTGAATATTGGGCAAAGTACATGGCAAACTATTTTAAATCTTCTATATTTAAAATAATGAGATGAAAGCGTATGCATACACATATACACATCCATGTATATATACATACACACACATACACACACACACACACACACACATATATATATATATATATATATATATATACACACACACACACACACATATGTATTTAACAAAACAGTGAGTAGGCCTATAAGCTGTAATAAAATAATTTTCTCTACAAATGTCGAATCATAAAGCGAAAGTAACTCATACAGGCAAGAGCAGATAGATGAGTAGATACAGAATACAGAGACCGATAAACAGGGAGACAGAGATTTGTGTTATTACACAAAATTAATTTAAGAATGACGAATCGGAAATAAAACCTGTGCGGAGTCATCTCTGTAGCAGAACAATAAAGCATGCTTAATTGCTATGAAAACAAAGAAAAAACACATTTCGTTATTTAAAGTAATGAAAATGTACATTTTCACTATAATCAATTTTATATTTCAAAAGCATTTTACCTGTACACGGGGCTTCTATACAATGCAATGCAGATTCGAGTGTTTTAAAACACAGGAAGGGATCCTTCCATAGTGTTGAGATCCACGGCCATGACATTGATCTAAAGAGTGCCACCCTGTGGCCACGCATCCGTGGGTATGGATTATTGAATATTCCTGTGCCTGTAGAAAGCGCGTTAAGACTGCAGCCCGCATGGCTGGTGAATATGGCCTTTCTCCTGTCCCCTCTCCTTGTTTTTAACTCCTTCGTAACAGTTAATAACCTTGGTCTCAGACATTTTATTGCACTGCACTCCAATTCTACAAATGCTCCAGACTCAGACACTTTTTATGGCCAAGTTGCTACAGCAACAGGGAGGATGTGCGGTAATGAGGTCGGGATTCCGCAGACCCTGAGAGGATGCGTTACGGAGCCGAACCATCTTGGAAACCAGGATTCACGCCCGAGATTCAGATCCTGTCTCTTTATTGCTCTTTTCAGACAATTTTGCACTGCATTGCTGTTTTGGTCATCCGCTAAAAAATGATTTAGCCCACATGACAACATACAGATCTTTAAACATGTGTTTATGAATAGATACAAGTGAGAAAATAGAACTTACGTCACCGGCAGGCAGGCCGGAGCTTCACTTAGCTCTTACTCCCAAGGTTATAGGTGATGTCCATAGTAATATAGAAGTTCAAAGCCAATTAATTAAAAAAGGGAAACTGTGAAAGTTGTCCACTTTAAATATTGCCATATTCGAATGAAACCCGAATACATATACCTGTGCGACAACATTACACGATTCCTTAAACACTGCCTTTAATCATTGAACGATTTTCAGTTAGATAGGTTACTTATGATGCCTATTTGTTATTGTTTTACTAAGTTTGTCTGTTAGTATTTCAGTGTTCACCACATTGCACACTGGCAGGACTCCTTAAACCAAACGTATTTGTTTGGCAGTTCATACTTTAATTTACTTAGTATATAATTGGGATCTTATACATCTATTTTTACTTTTTGGTGAAAATAATATATAGATGTGATGGTGTTTGAGTAAAATTAAATGTTTCAGAGACTATGGGAATTCAATTGAAGCAGGTTTTGCAGGATAGATAAACCAGTCTCGTGGCTACTTAAAAAGGAAAAGGAAAGGAATTATAAATGGATTGCTCACAGTGTCTTATTTTTTTAAATACGAATTCGAAAAACACATTGAAGAAGTATGATAAACACATGAAACAAACTTTTAGTAAAAAGAAATGCTTTTTCGCAAATCATCTTTTTATTAACAATGTTTGCGCTGTTTCAAGGAGCGCATGACACAAATTGAAAACACAAAAAGGCTTTATTTACAAAACACAACTGCAATGGCAACCCCAATACTGTGGATGAAGGAACCACAAAGAAAATGAACGTTTTGGTTGAAGCGTTAACAATCCAGATTGCATGAGATAAGCCTGCCTGAGATTCTGCATTTAGATTTGAATACAACATATTTTTGTGCCAATTACACTGATTTACGCAGCAATTATATTCTATTATATATTCTATATAATTCGGATTCATTGGCAATTGTATGTGTGCGAAGTTCATGAAACGGCTTCCCTTTGGCAAAAACAAAATCTAAATGATGGTTTCAGAGGCTGGGCGTAGTTTTCCGCGTAATCTAATGGGACATCACACTCTGTTCAAGCAAGAGCATACATTCAGTAATGGCTGTTATGAAAATATAATTTCCGTGCTTAATATTGAACTGGATATAATCATGTCTCTGTGTACAGTAAATTGCACAAATATGAAACTTCAGCCTTGTTAGAAAATACTTTGTTAACATATATACTTTTCTATTGAAATTATTTGTGTAGGTTGTGTAGTATCAGAACCATAAACTATACCAACACAAACTGAAATGTCACCATAATTTGGTGAATAATATGCATACCAACAAACCCGTGCCCTTGCAGCGTTACAACTTTACCGGATATTTAAAGTAAAAATTATACAGGTTAAACACTTTAAAATATAGTGGTGAATGCATTACGATGTAATCAAAGCTTTAACTTTAAATTCACTGTTTGAAGTATTTACTGTTGTTTTGGTCACACCAAAGTCCATAGCCACAAAGATTAAAATGTACAAGGTATTCATCCGCAGGCGTTCTTTCATAGCTTATAAAAGGAAAATAAAATTGACAAATAAACTAAACAAAACATCCCGCAGAATTTCAAAACGGATTATGTGATTTACAAAACACCCAGTAAATCATTCAATCATGAACATTGCAGCCAAAGTCTATCACATATGTCCCTTAATGTACAGAAATGAATTGCTACTGGACGTCAGAGGGATGGAAAAAAATGATAGGTTATAGAGCTGCAGAGAAAAGTAAATTCCAGTTATTTTCTACATCTGAATTGTACAAATGACGTCGGACCCTCTTCTTTAAAAGGTCTTTTCGTAGTTTGAAGACGGGCATCTGTAGGTGTTATCACAAAAGGGGGTGAAAAGTTGTGTCCAAGCCACATGCAGTCTTAAAGCAAAGGATTGGTTGTGTAATATTGTAACCGATCTCTGTTCAATTTCTTTTCTTTCATTCTTCTATTTTGAAACCAGATTTTAACCTGCCGGTCAGTGAGGTTGAGCATCCTTGACAGCTGAAGGCGCTTCTCTTTGTTAATATAGACACTGAAAAAAAACTCTCTCTCCAATTCTCGGATCTGGTATTTTGTGTAGGGGCATCTCTTTTTACGAGTACGCTGGCCACCTGTAAAAAAAAAAAAAAGGGAGACAACCATGCGTAAAATTAGAGGGAAATAAACCCATGGAAATGTTCAGTCTAACGTCTCAAATAAAATGAACTTCATACATGAGAAATGTGAAGGCCAGCATGCAAACACTTGCGACACGTCTTTCTTTGGAGTTCATTTGCAAAAACGTCTTATGTCTATGCAGTCGCTTCTTATTACGCACGGTTAGCTTTCATTTTTTCATTGGACTGGATACACAAGAGTGGTTCGGTGATTAGTAATTGTTTATGTTATACAGGATTAAACACATTTTACACAATCCCACACTATTATCATTATAATAGTTATGTTATCAGTGTATTTTACTCACAGAGACCCGCAGCCTGGAGTTAAAGTCAGTGAAAGCGAGTTTTGGTGTAAAATATAAAAATAGTTATAACTGACTGAATGTCCTAGGAAACCGAATAACACTTTATAACAGACATGTACGATCGCTTCAGTTAACATATAATTTAAAGTGTATTAAAACTGTTAAATTAGTCTGATTGAGTACATGTACATTTATGTCTCGTTAGTCCATGCACATTAAGTATTAACCTGTACAAGAGAAACAATAATGATAAGAAGAAGAAGAATCTGAATGCAAAACAAATATTTTGAAATCAGTGCATTTCTAAAAGTTAAGAAAGCATTCCCTTTCTTGAAGACTGCAATTGGCCTGGGGTATTTCACGGCCAATTTCAATCCCAAGCACACGTGATCATGCAGTTTATAAGAAAGTTTTGTTGGGGAAATCTACAGGCCCTCCATAAACCTTATATGCTTATAAAACAGCATATAAAAATTTTAACAGCAGCGCGCTAGATTGCAAAGTTTCTCTCCTAACTGGGGCGCTGTCTTTATACGTACTGGTGCTGCTGGATTTCTCCTCATTGTTGCCGGAAGAGGACCCGGGGCTGCTGCTCTCTTCCCTGCGCTCCTTCGCCTCTGTCTCCCTGCATGGATCAGACCCCGGCACGGCGGCGGCAGGAGGCAGTTTGTTGGCATTTTTGTCCCCAGAGTAGTCGGACGGCGGATTTTCTGTGTTCCCGTACGCCGTCTCGAAAAATTGGTCAAAGGCTTGGGGCAGCACACCGTTCCTCCCCACGCTGCTGTAGAAATTGGACGTGGAGTTGGAGCTCGAGTGGTAGACAGTGGAGTTGTTTTTCGCGAACATTTCCCCCATGGTGGTAGGGGCAGGCAGGCAGTCCCTGTGCATGATCTCCTCTGCCGAATAGCAATGGGAGAGATTGCTTCTGTGATGCCACTTACTGGATGCATCAATGGCATAGTCCCTGAAGGTGACTTCTCTCACAGGCTGGACCTGGGGCAGGTTAGATGAATAGGAGTACGTCATGGGGCGAGAAGACGGGGTCTGGGGTAAAAAGGAAGGGAGGCTGGAGAAATCAGCACCGGAGACGTAGTACGTACAACTGGGTAAGTACATGTTAGAGCCCACAGAAACCCGCTCATCAAAATCCATCATTGCTCTACCTTGGGGTCTCCTCAATTGCTGTCCTGAACATGGTTCTCCTGCACTGCTGCTCCTGCCTCTTTGAAGCAGATCCGCGGAGTAAAAATTTGGAGACGTAAGCTGACGTGGAGATCCATCTCCATCCATTACAGGGAGGTGCAGGTCATGTGATCACCAGCAGAAATTGACAGATTTTCTGTGCGAGTGTGTGTGTATGTGTGTGAGCGTGCATGCGTGTGTGTGCATGTGAGTGTAAGGCATTTTAAAACCTTCCCATTGCCGTTTCCATCCTGCTCACGGGTTTAATACTGTTGTTTAGATCCACGCCTAGGTGTCAGTAGAATCAATGGTTTATTATAAATGATTAGGTAAAGAGCGTTTTTATGTAATGAAACATATCCTCCGGTTTTACACAACTGCAAATCGTGCATTTGGGTATCTTTCTCAAAATATGCGCAAAAACGCACCGCGTTGAGCCGTCTTTCATTCCTGCTATTTTCCAATTACTTAAAAGCTTAAACATGTCTAAAAAATAAATCTTTACAAAAATACATCGCCAGCACGTGTACGATTTACTTTCTACGTTTATTGGTCTGCAGTGCATTTACAATATTTAATACAAGATAGGCAATTAGCATTTCATTGTAAAATTCCGTAGTAACGTGATATAATTTTCATAGCCTATACGGACATTGTATAAAGTGCCCATATCAAGTCTAAATGAAATAAAAAAAGGATTGTTATCATTTTTACACAGAAGAGATTAGCTAAACTCATCACTGGGAAACAGAAGATAGTGGACTCCCGATTTGCTCAATTTCTTTACCCTGAACGGTAAGCACAGTGACCACGGTCATGTTCAATTTCAGCGAGAACTGGGGAGATACTGGAAACACAACTGCTGTCCAACTGGTATCCGAGATTACAACCACTGCACACACCGTTATTGATTATTTTTCGAAATATCCTAAATAAAATGTAGTATTATTTTAAACTCTATACAACGTGATCTCTTTCATTTAAAAATAATAATATTATAAACTGATTATATATATATATATATATATATATATATATATATATATATATATATATATATATGTGTGTGTGTGTGTGTGTGTGTGTGTGTGTTCAGAATCATTTGGTGCAATTGGTCACAATATCGACACCTAATCTTTAACAGTTATAACTAACATTTCGGAATAAATTATACGCTTGATATAATTGGAGTTTCCGAACTGCGTGTTTTCAAATATACTGGTAAGACTAATTGTATCTCAGGGGGTTGAATTTCTATTTGCATGAAAACTGCAAGCACAGCATATATATTCAGAGCTTCTTATAACACATTCAGTCTAGAGAAAACTGAAGTGAGTTCAGACATGGGTAGTGTCAAAAGTTTATACACCCCCTGTTTAATTCGGTTGACCGGAACCTTTACAGCTTTCTGTCGGCTTCAATAAAGCTTTCAATGAAGCCTGAATTATATATATATAGATATATATATATATATGAGACAATATAGTTCAATTAACACTATTCTTAAAACTAAACTGAGCAACGGATCTCTCTGTTTTAAATTAAATATTACATACCTTGGAATACAATATAGGCATGCAATGGGTGTTCCCGTTCACACAGCACATGTACAGAAAACATATAGCCTTTATACACACACATGCGTGTACGACTGACACAAATCATGTTGCAACTCTGTATAAGCTATTATAGTATATAAAATACAAACATTTATATATCAATGCATCTGATCGTACTGTTCTGATTGAATGCTTTCTGATAATACAATAATAAAGCTACATTACTGAGCAAAGTAAAGCGTTTGCCAAGAGAAACCTTTTTGTCTGCTATTAAATAAACTCTGCCAACGTGTATGTAATTCTGGCCAAGCGATAAAGAATTGAATAAATACATAATAAAAGTGATTAAATAATAGACATATATAGGAAATGTAATACCATTTAAGATACACGAGAAACTGCAATATACATTCGACTGTTCCGGTTTTGCGTTTTCCTCTTTGCAGGAGTCTGAAGAGGGATAGAAAAATTGTAAAAACACAGCAATTGACTTAATGTAACTGTCTATTATGTCACTTCCATTAAACAACAAATAACATTGTTTATTGTTCTCTACTTAAAACATATATACTAACATAGACAATCACATCTCATTTTTATTGTTTTGTGCTTTGCTTTTTCATAAATTCAATTGAACAAACACAGAATATATAGATTTAAACGCCACAAAAACAAAAACAAAACAAAAAATATATAGGCCTAATGCAAAATATAATTGAACAAACAAGGAAGTAGTAGTCTAAATAAACAGACCAAAATAAATATCTGACGTAAATTATTCAAATCCAGTCTTAATTTCTTTAAAATGTCTGGGGTCAGTTTTAATTGGGTTTTAATCCTGGAAACTAGTGTTGCGTTGTGTGTTATTCCGAGGCAGCGTGAGGGGAAGTTAGTATTAAATATCAGTGTCCCTGGCACTTGAGCAATGTAAATTAGAGACCCAGAAAGGATTAAGAGCACACAATCCCAAGGCTGGCTGTTGTGCTTTAGTTAAACCCTTTAGGCCTATACAACTCACAGACACAGAGCGCATAAAATTGACTTAATACAATAGGATGTTTAAAAGTGCAATGCCCATAAAACACGGAAATGAAATGGTAATCCCAAATGTTCATTATGGAGGCAAATGTGAAATAACACTCGCTCGTCTCCTACGTATGAGCAGGCTACACATTTAAATAATTGAAACAACAAAACAGAGTCGCTCCCCTCTTGGTGACATGCTCCGCCTCTGGGTGAGTGCAGACAAATTCTTGCACTTGTATCAGGGCTTTTAAGCCATAATTGAATACAGGGCGCCTACGAAAACCCAAACCAGCTCTAGACTGACCTGCGGTTTTATAGCACTTTTGGCAGTCAACTTCAGCTTTTGTCAGGGCAGACATGACAGAGTTGACCAAGGGGGGATCTGGAGACGCCACCTACACGGAATTCGTGATCCTCTCCAATGAAATTAGGAGTCCAGACGTCCCAAGAAATGAAACACACATCAGATGTTACGGACACCACGGACCTGTTAAAGGTTTGTACGTGTATAGGATGTGCGTAATGGCAAACGTGATGTATCCTTTGCATTTGGTGTAGGTGTATCCCCTTGAACATTTACATGGGATTTGATCAAAGCGTCGTCGTCGGTGAAATACATGGCTGTTTTACATCATTTCTGTTCAGACACAGTTTAGCAAAACGTGTGCTAATGTGTAAAATAGTGTTGAAAGTTACACAAACACAAAATAGCAATGTAAGCATTTTTCACAACTGCTGTGACGACGTGGGGTTACCGATAACAAAACAGACAACGTGAATATACATCATATATATATATATATATATATATATATATATATATGTCTTGTTCGTTGAATTAACACTTTTACAGACATTAACCCTGCGTTAAAGTGCTCCTTTCAGTCGGTCTCCCTCCATTGCTCCGTGAGCTGGACTTCAAGTTCGTAGAGAAAGGGTCACTCAGACCACAAGGCTGTAGACGCCATTGGGCCACTGTAATGCCCCGGATGAAGTTACACCGACTAGGTATTCATTAACATCTCAGATATGGGAACTAAATAACCAACATGAGCAGTAAGCTGCTTGGGTTGTATAATTTCAAATATTGTTTCAAAATGCGTCTATTTTTCTCATGCACTGTCTGCGCCAGAAGTCTCCTAATGAACTTCAACTTTACATGTACTTTAACTCATACCTTAAAATAGTTCAATATTTGTCCGATTTTTAAAAATGGGTAAAACAATGAGCTCCTTATAGATCAACAGGAGGTCTAATTAGAAAACAAAGCCCAGTCCATATACTGTTCGACGCTTCACTATAGCATATGCATTTTAAAACTATGTATGTCTTTACTATGTCTGTTATTTTGAAATCCAAGACCTTGATTTTCTTGGGGATGTTATGTGAAAATATGAACAGTATAAATATCGTTTTACAAGGTAAAATCAAAATGTTTTTGGTGAAAAAGGGCAACCAGTCGAATTGAAGACTTGCCATTGAAGGTGCACTTGACGGGGAAGGCCTAAATAATAGAATTGCTAATATTGTCATATAATCGAATATTACTTGACATCAATAGGTGAAGGTTGGGCGATATTATTGTTATTCAAAATGGAAACTTTGTCTCCATCTTCATTGTGCGATGTGTTCATCAAATGTGATTCCACTATACAGTAAACAAACCCGCAGATAAACAGTGTTACAAATAATACATTTGCATCCATGTAGGGACAACAAAGATCAACAATTTCCAACACGCTACAAAAACACGAAGCAAAATTGCCGATTTTAACATCAACAATGATATTTTCCTTGTTTTGGAAAATGTTGGTGTGTGTGCAATTGATTGTCTGCAGTTTAAAACGTAATTAGGTCAACTTTTATTGTAAAACATCTTGTATTTTAATTATTTCATTAATTAAGTAAATGGAACTAGATGGAGACTAAAAGAAAACAACACCTCCAATTGCACTACATTTCAGTGGTTTTATTTATTTCCCTTCTTTTTGCCTCTTAATAACAAAATCAGATCTTACATTTACATTTACTTCACAACTAATTCCAAATTCTTAGTTTCTTAGATCAATGCCAAATGCTGTTACACAACGTAGGAATATAAAGTAAAAAGTGTAATTTTATAACATGCCTTTTACATATTCATTTATATTGCAGCAGGAAAGTTGGTTATTTATAAGCCTATGCAGTTTCATTACTGGAAATATGTACTTTTTTCAATTCTTGTTTCAGTTAGTCATGTCTGCCCTATCTTACTTTTCCCGAAGACAAATAAAATGCATACATTCATTCATATTTAGAAATTGTTCTTTGAGCCAGATTTTGCATCAGCACTGTGACCCACCGGATAATAATAAACTGCAAAACGGTTTCTCATAGCGGTTACATTTATGAATAGAAAAGAAGTAGCATCTTAAATAAAACCGCAACTGAGTATATTTTTTGGTAGTTTTCTATTAGCGGGTGCGTCCCAGTTTTGATTGAATCCCAGCCTTTGTAAATTGCGGGTATTTTCAAAACAAGCCACACTGTGTTTTTGAACTTGAATGATATTGTTTGTTGTCTGTTTGGGCAATAGGCCGGTATCAACTGGGGAGGGGGTGGGGGTGTTGGGGGGCACAAGAGGGGTAGCGGCCAAGGCGCCAAAATGACCCCAACCTTTGCTCTTGTTTCAGTTCGACTAAGAACCCACGGCGTCTGATATCATATGTGATCAATGGATGCATTTTAACCATTCAAAGGATTGTTATTGTGTTGTTGTTTTTCTCTCACATCTTCTGCAGGTGGGAGAAGTGGGGCAAAGGAGAGGCAGAGAGGCGAAACGGCTTCAGGGCTATGACATTTCAAAACGAGAAAAGGTTTCAAGCTCATTGTAAAATAGATACAAAACAAATATCCTACATATCAATGTATATGACAAACAAGAAAAACTCACTTTTAAAGAGAATGTATTTTTAGTTTTCTATGTTTACATTTTGCTCATGATTATTTTCTTAATAATAATACTTATCAACACCATTATTAGTATTACTTTTATTATTATTCCATTAAAAAAGATCAAAAGCAAGTGCAACATGTACATTGAACTATCTTATTTTCCCACCTTTGTACAAGGCGCATAATTGCATAAATGGATGTGATGTTTAACTGTTATATGAAAATGACTGTTTACTAACAAACATGTTCTTTCTGAGCACGAACAATATGTTTTCGTGCAAAACGAGACGACTATACGGGACTTGGAATGAATGCATTCATTCATTAATAATGGATTCATTAATTAACAATGGATGAAAATCTCTGTGCTGTTGAAAGATTGAGCAGATTTGTATTCTTCTCATATTGTAATTGAAATCAACCCAACATGTCCATCAATGATTAATTAAATGCACAAACTAAAGCAAGTTTATTTTCAGTTTTGGAACCGTATTGTTTAGATGCACGAACTAATGATGTCATTTATTTTTTAATCTGATGGAAATTGAAATATCCACTGTTAGTAAGATAATATTAAGGGACATATCTAATCATGTCTGAAATAACTAAGAAGAAACATACACATACCTTTCTTCGTTAAATAAATGCTAATTATCTCTTATTAAGCTTATTGTTTATGAGTCGAAATGCTTGAAGTTGAGACGCCGGTACGAAACTCGGCTACTTTATTTTCATTACATTTGGTTTACATTTTATCGTTTCATTTCGAAAGAATGAAAATACATCTGGAACTCAGTAATTCCGTATATCGTCCGCATCATGGTTGTATACTATTTACTCTATTGTTTATCAAACCTTGTGATTTATTGTATTTCGTATTTACACCGGGTTGTTATTATTTATTTGCTTTTTTTTCTAATCCAAAATGGTGGATTTTTATGTAGTTATTTCACTTTTGATAACGTATTTTTCTGACGGTTAAACAAATAACACAAAGAAGAGTCTGTCCAGATAGACATGTTATCATGTTAGATGTTTCAAGTCCGAAAATAAATATCGAATGTTAAATGAAAACTTTCTAACGTTTTTTAATTACTAAATTCGTCAACTAAAATATTTAATAAAAAGATTTTCCCGACAGACGCCGAATCCATGCAAATAAGTTCGTTTTAGAAATAGGACTTTACTGTATTTATTTGCATAAATGAAACAATTTAAAACATATTGTTTAAATAATAATAATAATAATAAATAACATCAACAACAGGCCTAATAACACAATTATTAAAATCTGTGGCTCCTGATAGCTCAACGAAATTGAAATGGTGATATAAACTAGAACACATCATTTACCTAAAAATAATCTTACGATAATTGATAATTGGCAAATCATAACTTTTAAGCATAACATTTAAATAGCTTATTTAAACTTTGAAATGTAAAAAATGCATTTTTCCGAGTCGAAATAATTTCATGAAATGACAAATGTGTTTAATGTTTAAATCGTGAATATGATATTTAAGGAAACTAACAAGAACGTACTATTAAACAATAGGCTGCATCACTTTCCAAAAAGTGTGAACAACAGAATCAAGTCCTCAATCAGAAACACGATTCCGAGATAAAACATTCAACCACATGTGTGTGAAAAGAGATCGAAGAAGTTATAGTTTTTGTTTGTTTTATGATATTATCTACAAATGGATTTGTCGAATAGCGATTTATAAATACAAGGACAAGCTTTGCTAAAGGCCTATTATGTTTTCCATAAAACAATGGATACGTTTAGGCCGTATTGGGGTTGAAAAAAATATATGGATCATTCATAGCAATATATTTAAATAATAATAATAACAACAACAACGAGGACAGCTTTTTTACGTAATTAAAAATTATGTAAATTAAGACAACAATTCGAATTCAAATGCATTAAATATACAATTAGCAATTTTATAAAAGGACAAACCGACTGTATAGGACAGCCTTGCCAAGCAGCATGTCGAGGACAACATCAAGTACAACATACAACAGAGCCGGTGAAATGCAAGTGTCGTTGCCCTGTCAAGGGTGCAGGGTCTGTCGCAGACACCCATTCAGACAGATCATACCGGAACAATCCCAGTGTGTTGGAGGATGCTCATTTAAATGTCTGTTTTGGTATCTGCGCACACTGGGCATTGGGGACGGTTGCGTCTAGGGATATTGTGAGTGGGTTGGTGTGTATTTATTTTATTTTAAATAAGACAATATGTTCAGACGCACATCACTATAACCACGTTAGCGGTTTTAGACGTTGTTTATAAATATGCATCCATTGTCGGTGCTTTAACAGCATTGTGAAATGGAGGAGGGTTGCCTGCTTTAGAAACAAACCTAAGGCGTTATTTCAGTGTCACCTTGAGGCAAAGTGGAGGAAAACGTTTGTATCCTCAGCACTCAGGCTATGAGTGTGCTGCACTGCAGACCAACACACAATTTGTATTCACACAAGAGCGGTACAATGTGTCCATATTCAACACACAAAAGCGTGTAATACCAAACGTATGTTTTAGGAAAGTCAAGACTAATTGCGAAATTTAAACTAAAACTAAAACAAACAAAAAACGCCCTACCTGTCTGAGCAGATCTTGACATTGGTTTGTGTGCTATAGGTCATTCATATTAAACGATCGTCTCCAACATTCATATCACATCGGATTCAAATTTAAACTCTTGTGTCGTTCATATGAATACACATCTGAACACCTATGAGATGTTTTTAATGTCCGATGTCTTTCTGCGTGTAAAATTTCATTTTTCTCCAGTGTTCCTGGTCAGTATATTCAATAAAGCCTTTATTAAAATGTATTTCGATAGATTTACATTAACATACATGTACGCATCAAATAAACGCAACTCCATGGTTTGGTTGTGTCATTTCTTGAGGCATAAACATGTAAACAAACATGTTCCCTAACACACATGCAGCTGCAGTGGAGCACATCTGCTGTTACAGGTTCTGTCATTAGATGGCAGCATGTCCATCAGTATGAAGTCACAGCAAACAAGTCTACACTTCTCAACTCCCGTCCTGGGATCCTGAAATCCCACCTCTGCTTTTGCTTCTAACCAGGTCCGGCACATTCACATCATCCGGCCTACACTGCATGTTCAGCCACTTCTGCATTTTAAACATGGATTCATACATCCTTTGTGTGCAACTGCTCAAATACCACACATGCACATCTGTGACGCTTATTAGGAGCATACGGCTACTTAACTGTTACCAAGCATGGCACATTTCACAGACAACAACAAGAAGAACGAGAAGAAGAAAAGAAGAACAAGAAGACGACGACAATCGATTACAACATGTTAAGGATCCCGGAAACAGACAGTTACACCTGCGTGACACCTTATTAACTTCATACACAGCCATTCAACCATTCCTTTTGACAGTCATAATGTCAGTGCAATAAGCTACACACGGTCGATACACACGTTTCTGGGGTTTCTATCGGTGTAAACGTTTTAAACCTGTTCTAGCAGAATACACACAAACCTATAATTTGGCAGTGTTAACAGTTGTAGATTTGAATTGCAGAACACAAAGCAGACATCTTGGAGTTATGCCACATTACTCTGTACGTGCTGACATGTGATACAACCCAGCAAAATGCGATTAAAACCGCACTCAGCACAGTGAATATTGTCCAATATGGGCTGTTGTTGGTCCTTCAGCAAAGGCCATGGGTGAAATCAAGGTTTCGTCCGTTTTCTACAGCGACATCTTTGCTAGTATATTTCTATATTTAGACACCAAAAATAAAAACAAAGTGATAAAAACAAAACGCGACATTCAGCAAATTACTAATGTAAGGCCCAATGGGATTTGAACAATACCTTGCGTGTTGTCCACTGACACGTCAATAAGCGAAGATGGTCACCGTGCACTAGTCCAGACTGTGTTCATCACACTTTCAACTAGTGTATTTTGCCCCCAAGTACATTCTGCGTTCATTTTAAGACTTACATTCATTACATAGCTGCGAAAGTACTTGTGCTTTAACAAAACGAGAAGCAATAAAGTAATTTGCTTACGAATACTATGCAAAGTATAGTTACTTATCTATATTGGTTACCTTAGATTTCTAAATTCTCGGTCCGTGTTCGCCATTTGATTTTAGTTCTTTGTAGTAGTAGTAGTAGTAGTAGTAGTAGTAATATTATTATTATTATTATTATTATTATTATTATTATTATTAATAATAATAATAATAATATATAATAATGGCTTTTCTGTGAGTATATCATCAGCTGATATCAATCAGTGAGACCACAGTGTACTGGTTAATATATTTGCAATGTATTTTATGTAATGAAATCATTTGTTTTTATTCACCAGACTTGCACATTGTATTGTTCATATAATTTGTATAATAAAATAACATACAATGGAAACATGTTGTCGTCGTTTTAATGCAGAAGACAAAGACAAATGCAACACAAAAAGGTAACGTGTTAGCTCTACCATGGCGTTTATATGTGTAGTATAATGTAAAAAGTCTAAAGTCCACATAAAAAATAAATAAATAAAAACAAATCCATCAAAATAATGTTCTGTATACACAAACACTTTAAGTTCAAATGTTAAAAAACTTAAAATACCGTATATTTATGTGTCAATAATATTGTCACCAGGAGTTATGTGGTGTGCATAGAACCAATTTTATAATAAATCTGCTGATTACGATTTGTAAGTAAATATTAAAGATTTACAGTTGACATATATATATATATATATATATATATATATACACACACATATACACGAACATATACCCTAATGTTGTATTGAATCTGAAGATCACTGATACGTCAACATTTAATACATTACCAGCTATTTTAAAACCAAAACAATGAAATCATTCACGTATTAAGTTTGAGTGCAGGTTCAATTAAAGTCCTTCAACAACTTTAAGTGCAATTCCTTTTCAAATTCTGAAAAGTGAAAGCATATCTAATGCAAACGCACAAACAGTGAACAAATAATAAAAATAGTGCACTTTGCATTAGAAAACTGAATAGGCCAAAACATCCTGGAACGGTCACTCAAACTATTACGATGCAGTCTGAATCTAGTCAAAATGTTACATATATTACTGAGGCTAGATTTTATTATTTTAGGGAGTCATTTTTGCATATTTAGAATTAGTTATTCAGTGCTTTTGTTTGTTATGTTCTCATACTCTAAAATGAAGAACACGACGGCGTAATACTACACCTGCAACTGTATGCTATATGTACATATATATATATATATATATATATATATATATATATATATATATATATATATGTTTAATGCTTCGGACGATGTTGAATCTTATTTTTACCCCTTTCGGGCTGGTGAAATGCTTTAGGAAAAAGATAAATGCTTTAGTTTTTATTTGTTTTATTTGATTTATTTGTAAGTATGTGTCCTACGTGCTCCTTTCGTTCGGACATATTAAAATTGTTATTAATGGATGGAAAGGTGGCCTTCGTTTTAACCTATTCTTAAATAATAGAAGACTGTGGCAAATATATTAAAATCAATTAAATATAAAACTAAATTAAATTGCAATTAATACAACAAGATTAAACGTTTTTCTAGCTATCTCGGGGTTTTAAACCTGGAAATATTGTTATTAATATTAATATTAATATTATTATTATTTATTATTATTAATAATAAAAATAATAATACACACTTTAATTGTATATCCTAATGTCAATGTAACAGGCAGCTTCTCTAAATTGGCACAAAACCATTCTTGTATTTGCATAGACCTGTCACCAGGTGGCGCCATCGCTCTAATAATTTCTTTAGTTTGTTCTTATTAGCTGTTAAGAGTCAAGGTCAAAAACTGTCCGTTTTCAGGTCAAGGTTAACCCCACCAGCAAAAAAAAAGTCCATTAAGATCCAGTTTCTATCTTTACCCGGAACCATATTAAAAACGTTTAGATTACCTGTGAAATAAAAACATTTTAACTTGACCATAATTCCTTAAACGGAATACCTCTGGAATACACAAGGATGATTATTAACATTTGCATCATTATTATTATTATTATTATTATTATTATTATTATTATTATCTAATAATCTGTAAAATATGTCTTCTGAGAGACCTGATAAGAAAAGATAATGTTTTTAAATCCAAACACTAAGTGGTCTGCATTCTACGAGAAAGTGGTAAAGAAGTCAATGAGGTACAACTAAAAAGTTATTTATATTGGTTCATTTTATTTGTGGTATACACTATGATCGTTTTTCAGTTTATACATATATATATATATATATATATATATATATATATATATATATATATATATATATAACATGTATATTTCTAGTATTTATATATACATACATACATATAGATGAATTTGTATTGTATATTTTTTATACTTGATTATTGTAAAAGTCTAAAATAAACACTCTCTGTAACTCGGAATTGATGTCCTGATTTTATTGGGACGGAATCTGGATCGTAAGTAACAAGTTACACTGACAGACATTTTGCAGACACAGACATTAATGAACAATACAAATATTCAATACTTTCACGCATACTTTGCCGGTATATACAACAACATTAATGCAAATATTATGGAAAAGCTATTTTACATTTGGTACGTCATGAAAACGCTTGCATTTTCAAATAATATTGTTAAAATAGTACGATTGCACCAGCAGTTTCCTAATGAAGAGGACACATATAGATCAGGGAAATCTTAGGAATTGTGGCTTAAATATTTTAAAAAACAGAGAGACATTAATATTTGATTTAATGCCCACTTTGTTGGGAAGAAATTCACATATTTCTAAGAAAACATGTAAAACAAAAATTTCAGCTGTAAAAGGGTATTTTCTTTGTTTTGTTAAAAAATATATAATTTTGTGCCGAATCTATTTCAATTTCTTATCACGTAGGTAAAACATGCTGGTGTTAATATAGGCTACCAATATTTATTGCAGTGCCTTTTTCAAATAATAATAATAATAATAATAATAATAATAATAATAGTAATAATAATAATAATAATAATAATAATAATAATAATAATCTGGTAATAATAATAATAATCTCATAATAATAATAATAATAATAATAATAATAATAATAATAATAATAATAATATTGGAGTGCGTTAACATTTATTACACGTTTCCTATGATTTCCTGAGCAGAAATTAAGCATGCAGTATAGAGTCGCATTAAACTGTACATCGATAAATGCCCGTCTTCCTACATGCTCTGTGGAATAAAATACAAACACTATTACAGTCCAACCACTGATGCTTGAAGCACATAAAATATTTTACATCAAACGTGGAAGCTGTTTCCCATAGTCACTCATAACGAGGAAATCCTTGGAGTCTGCATCGAGTAACATTAGATGCTTTCAGAAAATGTCTTCATATTTACCTGTGAAATTCGAAATTTAAAATCCAATGTTGTAAAGTTTGCATACATACATACATTATGTGTGTATGTGTGTGTGTATATACACACACACACACACACACACACACACACACACACACACACACAAACACCAGACACCCAGGAGTTTGATTTTCCACGAGAGATCACGTTGCTCTTCCCAACAAGACTAACTGCTGCTCTTCAGTTTATTCACGACTTTCTTCTCCTTGACTCTCCGGTTCTGGAACCAGATAGTGACTTGTCTTTCGGACAGGTTTGTCTGAGCGGATATCCTCCTTCGCTTGTCTTTTGTAATGAATTTATTAGTAGCGTATTCCCTCTCCAGTTCTTTAAGCTGCACCTTTGTATAGGGCACCCGTTTCTTTCTCCCACGTCGAAAAGAGTTGCCATCCCCTGGGTGTGAGACGACATCTACACAAGGACAGGACGAGAAAAAACACTCCACTTTAACGAAACAATTAGAAACCAGGACCAACATGTCTATTATATTTAAAAATGTAGCTTACATACATAACACAGACAGGCATGGAGTTGCTTCTCCCGAAAACAAAACATCTAACACACTCCAAATGATTACATTTGGGCGGTCATAAGACCAAGTAAAACGGATTACAAATCAACAAATACATTAATAAATAAACTAAAATACCATGGCTGAAAAATACAATTAATATATATATAGAATAAAAAAAATAATTAAATAATTAAAATTTCGAAATTTCAACAATATTTAATCACATATTATAGCTTCTTCCTATCTCTCTCTCATTTATATTATACACACACACACATACATAAATCAAGCTTCCACTACATGAAGTTTCATTTTAATGTCGTGAATACCTTGAATGGTTGATTTCCACAGATGTGTCGGCTGGCTCTGCTCCTTCGAGCAGTAAACTTGACCATTCCACCCATTGGTAATGGCCCACGGCTGGTAACTCTCCATGGGCAACAGTGGTTCATGCCTGGGTTCCCCGGGGCCACTAATAGCAGGGACTACTGGCACGTCCAAGTAGCTGGGCACGGGCTGATAGGGGCCAGCAGCATAGCCTTGATAAAACGCAAATTCCTTTGCTCTGGACGTGAAGTCTTCGCCTGAGCCCGACGTGTCCATGTACTTCTCTGCATAGGAGGCAGGCTGCGCGCAGGACTTAATGCTGCTGTGATGGGTCATCCTACAGGGGTAGTAGCCGCTGCCAAAATATCCATAGGGCAGAGACGCACTGGAGGAGCTCTGGGCTGCAGAACAGGGGCTGCACTGTTTGACAGGCTCGGCCATGCCCGACACTGGCACCTCACTGGACGTGTAGGCAGTGCTGGGAGCCAGGGATGCAGGATGGGCCATCAGATTCCGACACTGATTCGCAGCAAAGTTGCCTCCTGCAAAGCCTTCCATGTTCTTGTTCACTTCATCTAAGCCGTTGTCGTAGAGGAACATCACCGGGTCAATCCAGCGGGGATGGAGAAGCAATGACGCTGTCATAGCACGGCCAACATTGAGACTACTGGCTCTTTTTAAAAAGCCCCACGACTGAAAAAAGAGATACTGAAACTGGGAGAGTAACCCGCACCGACGCGCCTGTGCGCACCAGAGCCGCGCCGCCATTGGCCGAGGCGAGCCATGTGATATGCAAAGCAGATGCTAAACATCTCCGATACAGATAATTAAATGGATACAATGCGGTGTTGTAGGTTGCCCGTGGCTATCAAAGGTCCTGGCTTGTGTAATAGTTGCCAAAAGCGCCGGAGTCAGTAAGTAGGTCTAAATCAAGCAACTACTGATAATGATAAATTGTTGTATTGCAAGATACATAGAGAACACAGTCTACTCTCGTCGTCTTCTTCTACTGCTTAATCACGTTTTTTTAACGCGAAAATACTTATAGCAATGGCATAAAAGACGGAAGAGCAGTTCAACAACTTTGACCGCAGCATAAACTTATATTCTCGTTTAGACTATAAGTCTGTGCATTATGAATGTACATACATCACACATGTATGATCTGAAAACATGACAAAGGGTATAGCCTGCGTGATAACCAAACCTTTTTCAAAGCTCGGGGTTCTATGTAATCTTATTGCACAAAGATGTACATTTAAATACAACCTTTCCTATATACATATATGTTTCTGAAACAATTACAAATAATCACATTCAATTAAGAAAAATGTATTTTCATTTTTTCTTACATACACAATGCAAAGAGCTCCTCTTGTATTTAACGCTTTGCCTAAAAAGTAATGAATCGTCATACACAATTATGAGTAACATTAAAGATCGATTAATATACTGTTAAAATGTCCGTTTAAACACTGGTGTTGTTTTATATTCATACATAAACACATATATAAATATTTACACACAATATATACATATACATCCAATATATAGATGTATGCATTGCATTTACGTGTATATTGTGCCTATGTGTGTATTAAATTTAAACAAATGCATTATAAATGTCGTTTTTCGCAGCCAAAACATTAAGCTTAAATGTTGAATATTGAAACCTATTGAATAGGATATCTTAAATAGCGTCATTAATGTATTCGTTAATAACTGAACGTCGTGGGTTCACGTAGATTTTTATTTTTTCGTGCTTTGCCATTAAGCACATTTTCACATCTTGAAAAAGACAAAAAAATAAATAAAACCAGTGAACGAATTTGAGAATACAAGTGCCTATACTGTGCTGATGCTGAGACTGCAACCCATGAGCATCCATACGTATACGCATGCTTTGGAATGAATAAAGCGTCAATATATCTCATTCAAAGTCAATTTCAAAATAAATCAAACCCTTAAACATGTTATAATACAAAATAATAATCTATAAATCAACACAAATATAATTATTTTATTTATTAAACAAAAACGTTTCGAAGAACTCCAAAATACGGCCCCGTAGACGCCTTTTAATCCAATAATATCCTGTCATACTAAATACATGTAAAACCAGCACTGCAATGCTGAAACAACAGACTGACCTAACGCTTTCCTGCTGGGGTAGTTTCCGGTGTGTTTACAATATGCAAAAACAAAGCAGCCAGCAATGTGGGAGCGCTGTTTTACATACGGGTTAGACAGGCTAGAGGCCAAGGTCAAGTTGAAAGTTGCAGTCTAGCCAAAGTATGTGTTGTCATCCAAGCCTTGACGAGCTCGTCTGAATTCCTGCAAGGGCTCAGTCGCCAGAAAACAGGAATCGCCGGCTATCTGTGGAAAGTGTTCATTTTTAAACAGTCTTGTATTGTATTTGTAATTTCACTAACGTTTTTTTTTTTACGTATAAGATTTATAAACACCCGGACCAGGAGTTTGTAGGGTTCAATTTGTGGCGACCTTTTCTGAAGTTTTAGGAAATAGGTGTAAAATTGTCACTATTTACTGGCGCATCAAAAAAACTAAAAACAATGGTGCATCCAGGTTGCCGAGGTTTTGTTTGCCAACCTGGCTGTTTTTCTCAAAAGAAAATCACGAAAATTAAATGACCACCAGGCCTACTTTCATCTGAATTCCCAATGCAACAGTCAGTGCTTCTTAACGTTTCATTTAAATAACTAAACCGCTTTTTGTAACACTGAATTGCCATGATGTGTGGAGTGTCATTTAGAGCTGCAATGGTGTTTGAATAACTGAGCTTCATCGAGCAGAATGGTAGATTTTAATTGTATTGCAAATGCATGTTTGTATGTGTGTTTTCCCTTTTCAAATGGACTTAAAACGGTCTTGTTCAGGATATGAAAGATCCTCGTATGCGTTACCTTTTATTTAAATTTTTGTATTAGTAAGTTGTAAATAAAATGCGGTTGCATTCCCTATTGGATAGCTATTGTGTTTTTGTGTCACCCGAATTGTCTCAGGTAACGTTTAAAAAAGTTAAGATGTGACTTTTCATTCGAAGATTTTTTCTTCCAGTCAGGACTGAAATTGTAATTTATATTTTTTTAGTTATATAAACTGACCTTCAATTCTAGTTATGGGGTTAAAATGGTCTATTAACATGGAAACAATATCGCCTACATTTAATCTCAAACTCATAGCAGGTTATATTTGCATAATATCTTTCAGGAATATGGATGGATGATGGACAAATGATAAGGATGCTATTGTCCTGTGTTTAATGTGTCTTTTGCAACGTTTATTCAATATACGTTCATTATTTTCTACTTTTCTTCATGGGTATTCTTAGGATAATTAAGTATATCCGGTTTTGTGTACAGCATTCTTCTGTTATAAACAAAGTGTTTGTAAGGGAAGCCTTTATTTTACATAAAATCACGCAAATATCTGTATAATTATCATCGATTGGTCCAATTGTCTTAAAAAAAAAAAGATTTAACCTTACATACACGCGTTTTAGACGAGAAATGCACGTTTTAAAATGGTATTGCACAACAGGTCTACCTCGATAGGCTAAACAAAACTAAAAAGGTTGTACACGCTACTTTACACTTGAATATGTACAATTATTATTAAAATACATTTTTCATTAAATTATTTATTTTCCCCAAAGTAATGGATTGTCAGATCATATGATTTAAATCTTACATTTTCACTGAGAACAACTTTAAGTCATTTTGTGATAAAATATAAATGATAAATTGATAGATAAGGTCATAAGTGTCTTTTCTAATTTAATTAACTGTCAAGATAATGCAACACAATGTAGGTTGCCCCTTACTTGAACACTCACCTACATTGATATAATTGATGTATACTCTGGTATAACAGGATGGAGGTGTAATATAATCTTCATATTTCTTCAATAATCCAACTGCATTTACCACTGGAAATGGGTTGTTTTCATCCCGTTTCAAAATTGGAATATGAATAATTTAATGGACGTGAAATTAAAAATACATTTTAAGACACATGGAAAATACAAGGAATAGAAATACATATCTATTAAGAATGTAAGACAATATTTGAATGTTTTAGAGAGAGTCACTGGTGATATGTAGTCTGAAGTCTTACTGACATTTTCTTGGGTTGAATCTGAAAAAGACGCTCCCCACAGGCCCACATGAAGCAAAACACTTGTAATCTGGTACATATCGACAAAGAAAAGGAAACAATTAAGTCTATATAGTTATTTGCCGAAAGATCCACAGTTTGTCAATGTATAGACATTCACCAATACGTTTAAGTAGTTTTTTCTATGTAAAATGGCAATGTTGCCGATGGGATAACATGGAAGGATTATGCTGGAGAAACCGGTACATAATTATTCACAAGAAAGTGAAGAGCTAAGTAAGGACCAACATGTCAGGCACAAAACAAATCACTGAACCATCAAAGAAATACAAACCAGACTGGCTTGGGCGGCCAAGTCCGCGCTGACCCTGAGGGACGGTATTATATGTAGAAATGGTTAAATATACTTGAACATTTATATTATTTATGTTCAGCTGGAATACATGTCATCATTGGTGTAATTTCTCCACTTGTGCGATGACAGCTGCATTTTCATATTTAAACGCATTGAAAATAAGTTTACAGATTGTGGATCACATATCTATCTATCTTTATGTGTGTGTGTGTGTGTGTGTGTGTGTGTGTGATTTGTAATGCTTTTGGCTAGTGTCTCTTGTCACATTTGTAAGTCGCCGCTGGTTAAGCAAACACATAAACAATCAAATAAATACATAAACTCGAACATATACCGCCACTGTTTGGATTCAAACAGACATTCTCTTCATAACTGTATGTAATATGTCTGTTATGACATATATATATATATATATATATATATATATATATATATATATATATATATATACACACACACATTTTCATATTCCGCTTACTTACAAATGGGAAAACAAAGCCACAGCCAGCCGTCCCCGTCACCGTTAATAGCGGATGGGCGCCCTGAGGTAGCAGCCTTCACAGCTGTACGCATGTTGCAGTAAATAAGGCACAATGAGACAAGTCAATCCATCTGGGTTAACATATATATTCATTTAAGGTTAAGCCAGGATTTCAGTGAACTTCAGAATACCTGTGTTTCTTGTTGCCCTATTCAGTTTATTTGCGTTTAAAACATGATGTTATACTCTGGCTGTAAGTGCATCATTTTAATGATCTTTTTTCAGTGTTCCTATAGCAGGTTTACATGACGTCACCGCTGTATCGTGATACTCAGGAAAACAAATCGTGGGACTGTAGCTGAATTATTCCTATAAAATGTAGTGAATTGTCTATCATATCTGGATTCGGATATCAAGCCAGGCTTACCGATTAGATTATGAAAGTAATCAAATTCAATAACTTTGATTCCTTGAATAATTGATGGCCAAAGTATACAGTATTAAAGTATGGGCGGTGGAGGACTAAGAATAAAGAGCGAGATAAACTGTATCCGTTTCGTGTTTTACTGCAGGTTTACGTCCTTGTAATGGAATCGATATAGAAAGGATGGAGTGCATTTAAATGTATGAATTACCTCGGTGTTATCATGACTATTGAGCGATAATCAGTCACCACAGACCAATGTGGAGACGTCCATTATTCAAATTACATTTCATTTCAATGCAGTTTTCCTTGGTCAATTTATGACTTGCAACCGTATCACCCTACAAGGTGTTTGGAAATAATACACGTATGTATATGTAGGCTGCAGAATAAAATTATGTCTCAATGTTTATTTATTGTATCCTTAGACCAAGTCCAAACTGAACATTAAAGATGGTTGATAATGTTCAGTGTTACGGTTTTCATCACAATATTTCCACCGAACCTTTTTTATTTATTTATTTATTTTTATAATTTGATTATGAATGAGACATCAGCAGATCGGGGTTAAATTATACATTTATTAACAGACGCCCTTTACCCAGGGCGACTTACAGTAGTCACAAGAATACAGAGTACAGTACAATACACAGCATAAGTCCTACTTAATGTAAACTAAAATCAGTATAAATTGTCTCCTGCCTTTTTTGTGGCTTCTTTGTCTGACGTTTCATGGACATCAGATGTGTAGTAGACCAGATGTAAACGTCATAATTTAGCCGAAGACAGTTTTCAATGTGAAACCTTGCGAGAAAATATAACAAAATGTCGATTTTTGTAAAATGTTGATATAAACCATTAAATAAAAAATATGTAAGTGATGAATTAATAGGTTAAACCTACCTCTACATAGACGCTTCCACAATTTCGCATAATAAATGGGCAGGGCAAAACTTTGGATACTACTATACTACTACTAATAATAAGGTGGCATTTTAGACTATGACACCATTAAGGATTTATCAAATAAATACATTAATGTTATATGGATTGAATTACTTAACTCCACACAATCTTTGTGTCAACAGTCTCTCCAACAAGTATTATATACGACGGAAAAACCGGAATTCCGTATACCATCGGAATATTAAACATATATACACCTGGAATATTCCTTTCAAAAATTACACATCGATTGTGCGTGAATATTTGTTAATCATCCATGCAATGAATGTTAGTTTTTTCTAATATTTTCTCCGCCTCTACAAATAACACGCACCCATTGACATCTTGTTGCCTTTTCTCTCGCATTGAGTTTCCTAAGAGATTAAACGCTGAACCGTAGTTTCACATGTACATAAATCTATTCTCCATACTTGTGTGTTTCACGTTCGTGCCCATTCGATGCATTATTGATTCTAAACAAGTGTTTCCCACCCGCATCCCTCTCCCTCCTACCAATTGTATTAAAGTTGTCCATACTGTCTGCTTTGGATACATTTGACAAGAAAGTTATATGAGCATTTAACTGCATGCTGCTTTGTAAAATATTAGCCATTCACTTTGGTGCAATCAGTCTGTTTCACTGTTTTCCTATTTATACTTCCATTAATAGGTTTGCATACCCACCAGTTTTTCTGTATCATATTATAGCAATCTCCATTAACTAAACCATTGACTTCTCTTGCTAGTTTATCTCAGAATAATCCTGTATAGGGCAACCATGGATGCACAACCCTTATATTTCATATGCTTCTTTGGAAACGAAGTAACTCTCCTCGCAGGTCTAGATATAATTTCATAGGAACTACCGAGGTAAAACTGTGAAAACATGTCAAGTTGGATATTTTCTATATAGGCCTAATTGGATAATAAACATGAACCCATGGTTGTATATAATTTTCAATTCTTAGGATGAGCCATTCATTTTGTATTAACTACAATGTATTTTAGTAGACGACCAGGGAGACTTACTATTGGTACAATAGATCACATTCTTACATAAAACGCCCCAATTATAAAGCTGTATACTGGAGCAATATCTTGCTCAAGGGTACACCACCAGTGTCCCCACCCTACGACCCTACACTTTAGAACCTAACCTCCTCTTAATAACTTTATTAATGAAGTTCATATCTTCATGCCTACTATTCAAATCCCATGTTTAACAAATGGAGGATGAATAGCCTAATGGTCTAATTTGACAAAATGTTATTGATCAGTTATTACAAACAGGAGCTGGCCTGTTACTGAAACGCCTCATACATTCGCCTGAAAAAAAACAATCAAAATCAGTTGTAACAGGATTGCGGGAGGACACCTGTAAACGCCAGCGCCAGCCCTCAGCAGACACATCCACCCGTCCAGTGCGCGCAAATATGGGACATAAAATGGCGCTATATGACCAATTCTGCAATAAAAAGTACATAACACTCCTGTTACAATTTATTTTGTAAGTAAATACGTATGTATGTATTATATTCAGTGTGCTGTGAATGAAGACATAATCCGCTCCAAAGGTAAAGAGAACTGTCAGATATTTGAATGACAAAGTTATCTTCATTTGCGAACACTTGTCACAGGACGACAGGTAAACCTGCGGAAATACCAATAAGAAAACACAAAGCCTTTTCAAATGTGTAAAGTATAAAAACAGGCGTTTGGTTTACGGTTTTGTATAAATGAAAATTGCATATACATTATAATTATTATAGAAATTATGTTTATAAATATATACAGATTAAGTACTGTCTACAAACTATATACAAAAATGCATCAGTGTAGTAAACGTATGGATTTAACGGTTCTTTTAATATAAAATAATAAAGTAGCAGCAGCCAGTTTGTAGATGTTGTGCTGGCATATAGGTATCAAAAGATTAGATCTTTAGATAAATGACAACTTCAAATCGACCACCTCATGTCTAAGTCAAAATAGTAACACACACAAAAAAAATCAGAAACGAATAGTTTGAATTGTGATGTTTATAAATCTAAATATATACATTACCTGGTTATATAAACCTGTAATTAAAACTTTCGTTGCCAGGTTAGAAAACATGAAAATAAACGAAATTTGACCTAAATATTTCGCGTTGCTCTCCAGATCTGAAGGCATTTATCTGTTGTAATACCAGGAGAAGAGAGAAGCCACAAACAGCTCCCTCTCTCAGTGCCAAGTTTACCATGGAATCGGTTTACGACAGCATTGTACAGTTTGGAGCTTAGACTATATATTAACTAATCGTGATCTATAGACAAGCCATACACATGGTGTAGTAGTAGTAGTAGCAGTAGTAGTAGTAGTAGCCTAGTAGTGGTAATATAATCAGTGAAGGCAGGACAAAGAGCTACCAGGGAATCTCCCCTTATCTGAAGAAGTCACTGGTGTATGCAGTGTCCAGAAGCTCCCGCTAGATGTCTTCAGTGCTACTCAATAATAATGAAACATCTCCTTTCAAGCTTTTTGATTCAGTCCATTCCGGATATCAGGGAGCTTTTCACAACACTAATCGAGGACCTTTTGACGTGAAGTCACGTCGACAGTAAGTCCCATCATGGGGACACTGCTCCAGCGCAGGAGATGGCCAAGAGCGAGGAACCCAGCCCAAACAAATGGCACCTTCATGACACTACCTGTTTAAACAGTAGAGTCAAACCATAAACCGCCTCAAATTAAACTTTAATCGGTTCATTTCAAGGACGCACTTGCATTTGCTTCCTTCAGCCACACTTGCTTGCTGGTTCCAAGGTCAAGGTTGCTCAATATGACGAGCCACTAGATCTGGGAGATATAAGAACCATAAAAGTACGAAAACAGCAGACAAGCCCACAGCAAGAGCCACCGTGTCTGCAGCGGCACCACTTTGAGCTGCTCAGCGTTTCAGTCACTTTGACGAAAGAGGGGCGTGGCAAATATTATGCAATATTTTCCTCATGTTTTTATACGATACATTATCATAAAATATAAAGGGGGTTAATCAGTAAAATAATTTAGTTATAACGGGTTGTGCCAAATACAGTGGAGGAGGACAAAGTCTGATCTCACGCCTTATCTCAGCAGATTGACGAGGAGTAAAACAATGCTTTAGGTGTGCAAATGCATGTGTGTGTATTGTTGAAAGACTATGCATGAAACAATATGCGTCTCATTTGAATGGTTGTAGTCACAGAGATACGCCTACCATAATTTACTATTCGTTGAAATGATTCAAATCATTGGGTTCATTGGGGTTTATTCCACCTCAAATCATGGAACTACAAGTGCACTTGTAGTTCCATGATTTGAGGTGGAATAAACCCCAATGAACCCAATGATTAGAATGGGTCATGGGCCATGTCTAATCATCTCTGCAAATTAATACGGTTTCTTAATGCAACCACAGAAATTGAGCATTAATAATCAGGCAAATATAATTGTGAAATACATTACATTAATAAGTATGATCTTCAAAACACTGAGTGAAAAACTCAAATTCATATAATTTAGATAGGATTTACCATAAATCGGGAAGCTCTGCATGTCCATAAATAAAATTTTCTCCCCATAACCATTTGCGTGTATTCATTTCTTTTCTAGTCTGTTTGTGTTAGTTATAATTTAATTGATATCCTGACATGAAGATTATATGTAATCATATATATGTCTAATTGATCAAGCACCAAACTGATCAAACACTTTAATACAATTTACTAATGCAGCTTATTGTTCGTTAAAATTGCATCGATATTAGTAACAAACAAACTGCACCCAGAGATCCGCAACAATATGTAGCCTATACAGATCTGAGTAAACGAAATGGAAAAGTTTTTTTTCTAAAGTACATCTGTCTGTGAGCAAAGTTATGGACACGGTTAATTGAAACGTATTTGATTACTGTGTTACTGCACAGAAACTTTCGGGATTTATGGATAATTGCCTTCTGGCGTTGCACCTAAGCCGCACTTAAAAGAAACCTATATCAGGCATCTGACCAAATATTTAGTCTCTAGGTAATAAAACTAGTCATGCACACTCAACAAAAAGCTTTTAGTTTTATCTTCCACCTTTAATTTACTGTAAGGGACCTTAATTCATGCATGTCAACCAATCTCACTGTCAAATGCACTAACAGATTAGGGCAAATCCATTAAAAGTGGACATCCATGATAAAAAATGCATGATGCGTCCCGAATTCCGTATTACATGTGGAATATTATTCAAGTAATTTAATTAAACGTCTTATTTCTTTTGTATAGTAAAATTAACATTTTTTAAATCTGTCCTATTTTTAGAGCAGCAAAGCTTAAAATTACTTGGAGGCATTAGTGTTATACTGAATTCAAAACCTAAAATGTAATCGATACACAGGGATTTATTTAGAAACTTCAGCTGCTAATGTAAAAGTAATTGAAAGTCGCATACAACAGCTCCACATCTTACAAACAATAAATGGCTGTAATGTCTGTCTATAGATAGAACAAATTGTACTGGAGTTTACATTTATCATCTCAGAATTGCAGTTAATATTTGAAATGGTAATGTATACTTTTTATGTTTTGGGTTTGAATCGGTTGCGAAATTGCGCTAATGAAAATAGTATTTTCAGAATAGTTCAGAGACTGACCAGGGTTTTGCTTGGACATTAATTACTTCAACCAATGACGTTTATATCTAAAGTTATACCTATCTATTGAAACTTTCTCCATAATGGGGGTGGGGAGGATTACACTATTTATTATTTCTGTTAGTAAGTCAGTCGTGGGGTGTCTCGTAAAAGAAAAGTTAGTAAATTACCTGCATATCCGAAAACTGTGTCAAAGTCTCAAACTGTTAACTGCAACTTGATTTTTCTCCATCAGTACCTACACTGTTTGACTGCTTTAGTTTTGATTTTTGATTTTATTTTTTTGTCTTACTTGTACATTTTTTACAAGTTTACTGCCTCCAGGTATAAACTGGAAAGTGATTAACTTTGTTAAAACAGTCGAAAATGTATTCGGACACCCGTGATGAAGATAGTGAGCCCAAAGAATATGGTCCTGTAAATAGCCTGAGAGGACACCAGCCCAATATCCTGACTTTCATGCACACTGCAAACAATCTGATTGACTTTTAGACAGGTAAGTTTAGAAGTACTGATTAAACTCACTTTGGGACGTACAATAAGCGTTTCGAACAAACCTGAAAAACATACTATACAATAATGCAGTTTTAAATCATCATTATTGCTCGTCGACACTTTTTTCCATTTTCTTTCGTGGAAGCTCTGATCCTTAACGCAAAGAATATATTGTATTAGAGGTCACATGTAATTGATATTCAGCGTTGTTGGACCGTATTTACACAAGTGATATTTAAAAGCTGCTTCATTGGTCGTGGGGACTATTTCCACTATATATTCTGTTCTGTTGTAGAAACTCTCATCAGGTTCAGCAGACTTTATCAGTTGAATCAGTGTTGAAAAAGGCCCATTTTCTATAGGCTATTCTAATAAAGAAATAATCAATTCATACCCTTGGTTGGTGTGTAAAATTTGTTGTCAGGCAATATTTTAAAGTGTGTGGGGAAGGTAGCCTATTTCAACTGTTTGTTGCTAAGAGATTGAAAAGTTTCTGGGTGTCCCTTATGAGAAATATGAAATTGCCAGTTAGAGGAAGAAAACGTATAATTAGCAATGCATTGCGGTAACGTTAGGAAGCCTATCATAAAAAAGATCATAATCACGAAGAAAAAATACATTTAGTAAAGTACTACACACACTACACTAAATAAATTACAATATTGTTTGGCACCTGTTTTTAAATATTTAAAAATCGTTTTATGTTTAACTATTACGTTTTAAAATGCTGTTTTCTTTAAACGTTAACGAGCATTTCGGTGTATTTAAATTCACGGTAACTCGACATTGAATTGACCATGCACATAATACACAATAATCATCATCAGTATACATGTATTTTAAATCCACGTGTTGTGACAATCAAAATATTATGTTCATACATTTTTAGTATAATGCACGATATATGCTAAATGTCTATATATATAAGCTATTAGTAAATACGTAATATTTCAATATTAATGTTGACTAAATAACAAAAGAAGATAGACCATTGAACAGACAGTGTTTACTGATAAGAAAACAAAAAAATACATTTCGACAATTTCCTCTCATAGTTTTGCAATATAACCTTTAAATGGACGGAAATTATATTGATTTCCGTTTGTCCCGGTGAAGTCCAGGTGGCCGCTTTTCATTTGACATTTTTGTACTTTTATTTATTTACCACTAAGCAATATCAGTAGCATTTAAAAACAAACTATATACTAAACATTAAAAGTAGAAATGTACCGGGATTTTAAATAAAAGGGGAAAAAGTAAACTTAAAATAACTCCAATGCCAAAAGAGTAATAATACTAAATTATATTCAACCCAAGAAGTCAATTTAGTTCCTTAATTGAAACTCAATAAATACATTACATTAAATGCTGAAGGTACATTATCAAGACATTTAAAGCAGTTTATATATATATATATTATACTCACAGGAGTAAATTAAAGTTGCAGTGCAACAGTAGGCCTATTTCAGTGCTCAGTGACAAGTTCCCCCTCCTTATGCTATAGAAAAATACCCCAAATTCCCCAGGGACAGACATACCTTCACTGCTGCTGGTCTATACGCTACTGAGGGGTGTGTGGATGCGTTCTATACATCAAACAGGCAGATGGAATAAATGGCGTCTGCTAAGAAACACATAAATAAAGAACATCTGCCAAAGGATCGCCGCATGGGAATTAAAACATGTACATCACTCAGTGGTATAACTGAGCGCTGCCTTGAATGCAGGACACAACATTTGGTTCCGTTTTCCTAAGCAACACGGGCTCTGCTGATCCAGTCACGGTATCAAGCAATGCGTGACTATACCCAGCTTTCTGGGGGAAGGCCCCATATGAGCAGTGTTGTATTGTTGCTCCAATACCGCCAGTAAAATGCATCTAATGACGTTCAAAACCAGCCCATTGGAAAGATGGGTTTATGTTGGGGCATTTAGTTGCACCATTGTACGGTTTTAAATGCCATCGTCCCTAAATCACTAACGGAAACCGAAGCGTGTCAAGGTGAAGATGTGGTGATGGTGGTGGAGTTGAGTCAGTGTAGTCGGTTGATACATTCATATTTCGTTTTACAAATTGGACTAAATGACACTACACACAAACAGGAAAGATGGTCCTAACTGTTACTATGACCGTAATGTCAAAAGTCCTAGCATGCTTTCAAGACAGAGGCTAACACCAGACCTAAACACGAAACAAATCAAAGGCATTGATGCAATGCAGCAAATTGCGTCATTTTAGTCTCACAAATCAACAAGATTAGCAAAGAACCTTTAAAGAGACCAAAATATCAGGAACATTTGTTGCAACGTTTACTATTGAAAGGAAATACAATGTTTTATGATTATTTGTTATATCAACATGATACCATGTAAAACATATCCCAAAGTTAAAATCTGAGAGAGACGTTGCTTCTCCATCATCCCTATTTTTCTCCTATAACCCATTTCACCAATATACAAAACTACTGTTTGGTATTACACACTATGTTAAAGCTTCCTTTCCACAACAGATGCCTTTTGTCAGGGGCTCCTACCTGCTCACTGGTCATGATAGGCCTCTCTTTACACAGTTCACATAGACTAACTCGTTTCTTCTGCACTCCAAAACACCACACATTTTAACCATGTTAAACATAAAAACACAAAACTTCCCGATCCATTTCCAATCGCAAAAGCGGAGTCCCGTTTTATTGGGTATTTTGATCTTCATTCTGCTGTTCCTTTGAACATGAAAGCTAAAGCCAGAGGCAAACCCTGAACGGCGGATTTAACATCTACAAGCATCAAAACAAACAGCGTTGGATAAAAACAATTGGTTTGACACCAATCTCTTAAATCTCAATCAACCATTACCTTACCGTTAAGCCATGCTTCTTCCAAGATGTTGCCCATTTCTACCTTATTTCCGCTCTTCTTTCGTTACAATCTTACTTCAAAGGACGTCATTTTTCCATAACCCAGTTTGATTAACTCGCCTTCCCAGGGAACCATTTCATGTTAATTAAACTAACCAGTTTAATGGTGGAATATATATATGTTGTTACACACAATAACAACATGAAAGGAACCTGGCTTTGCTGAAGGTGGGATATGTGAAGAAGTGTTTTATGACGGCCCAAACAGCAACAAAAAAACAAACAAACAAAAGTGTGGTCGTGCTATATTACTTGAGAGGGTATTATGAAAATACCGTTTTCATAGGATTTTATTTCACACTTTTAACAGGTCCAGAAAAATAAACTTTGGGTTTACACTTAAATAATAAAAACATACCCAATATATTTGTTGTGTGATTCAGCTGGTTGTTTTTTGAAATCGTTAGGATTATTACCAAGCGTCAGCAACTATTAGGCCAATCTAGCCTCCCCTAATCTAGCCACCGCCCTGTCTTGTATCAATTAACAAATCGTGGTAAGTAACGGTCTGGCCTGGCCTGACCTCGTTAAATCAGACGCCTACTAAAGTCAAAACAAGTGATTGCAATTAAGTTAATTACCCAAATCACCTTTACACTCATTAAATAGCCATAAGAAGGCAGAAATGCTTTATCTCATTGGTGGCTATAATCAGTTAGAGGCATAGACTATTAGCAAATAATAATAATAATAATAATAATAATAATAATAATAATAATAATAATAATAATAATAATAATAATAAATGATGATGAAGCACACGCACACATAGATGAACATTATGATACATTGATTAGACATCATGTGCTGTCCAGGTGTACTCGCGGTAACAGTTACTCGAGGTAATAGATATCATAAAGATATTAACAATTGTGAGCGATTTGCACACCCCTGGACAGTATTGATAGTATCACATTAGTAAAGAAGTTCCAAGTCCAAGATATGCACAGGAATGAGAACCTACCAGTGAATGCAATGTGTGTGTGTGTGTGTGTGTGTGTGTGTGTGTGTGTGTGTGTGTATCTGTTAACAAGGATTACACCCTACTCTATGTGCTGAGATATACACAGCAGAGACACCAATTAGATGCATCACCACTAGGGGTGCACCCGAGCCAAACCTCATACGATTAGGCATAATAACGTAAAACTAACGTAGGCATTAATGTTGGCAGGTTTAACATGGTGCTACAAAGATCAGCTTATAAATACGTTACAATTGCTATATATACATTTTAATACAAATTGTATTTCCTAAAGCAAACTATTGAAAAATATTGTTACATTATTTTACATCTTAACCTACCTTTGAACGATTTTATTTGTACGGGAACAAATATGTTATCAGTTTAACATGAGCCATGGTGTGATTCCGCCTATATGAAAAGCATCAAGGAAGCTAATTAGTTAATTTTTACAAATACGCAGATTTAAAATTAACTCAGTTAACAGTTCTTTTATTTTTTAATGACTCAATACAATATCGCCAGTTGTGCTTTCAGAGTTTCAGGCCGTACTTCCCAATCTTAGGTAATACGTTTTAGATCATGTCTAACTTGGTACATGACGTCTGATGTCATGGAGTAGAAGTATAGCCTACTCCCTACTGCATGTTTGTTTAACAGCTTCAAAAGGGGGGAGACCAACCCTGCCTTACATTACACCAGGATCAATGCGTGCGTGTCTCACAGTCGTACCAAGTTCTCGGTGTCCTAAACAGCCTTTAAGAGGAGACGCATTCTTCATCCATTCGTCATCAAGCAGGAGGTACAGCTTGTGGGAATCAGCAACTTCATCTCTCTCAACAGGCGAGGGCGCAAAAGGACAGCGATTTCCCCAAGAGCCTAGATAAATAAAGCAAGCGTGACAATCACTCAGACAATACCCAATTTGTCACACTCTTCATAAGTGCACTGTACAAGCCTTAGGAAATGCAGGCCGACAAAAACACACATGACGCTTGACATACTTCTGCATTGCACTGAGCTCCTCAACTTAAACATGACAACTATCACAGCGTTCATTTTTCTTAAGAATTAAGTTTAATTACCATGCAACTATATACCTTGCAAAGGAAGGAGGGGGAAAAAAACGTGTTCATTTCATTAAGATACTTGCTACACTTTTCTGCACGCAGGATTTACAAACTCAAGCCAAGGGTTTACAAGGATGTGCAAACATAAAGTAATGAAGTTCACATAGCCTGGTGGTTAGGTGGAAGATTGATTTGTGTTCTGATCAACATCTCGGTTACTCAATGAAATCAATTACATCATGTCTGCCATAAATAATTATTTTCAGAATGCAGCTAATAAATATAATTTGATAAAGCAGTCACAATTCTGCAATAGATCAGCATTTTTAGTGATGAAAACATGCATATGCTAAACGAATCCAATTAATTTATAAACTGGTGGGGGTTTAAAGAGACCTGCACAACCTGCAGAATTTTGGCCCTTCAGGACCAACACTGACCCCATAAAGACCTGTGTGGCCAACTATGGTCACAAAGAGACACAATCAGCAAGTTGTATAGCCCACTTCTATTTACAATATTTGTATTTTCATTAGCTAAAATCCTTTCTCAAATTTAGTTAGCTAGTCTGAAGTCAGTAAGAGATCATTAGGAATGAAAGCTTGAAACAGTTTGCATGCTCCCAGAGCTACAGCTTAACTTTATTGAGCAAATGCATACACAGAATCCAGCCCTAGGAATCCATGCATGACGATTGATTTGTAATGCTTGCAGGATTGTGGCCACTTCTATTTACAATTCTAAGCATAGCTAAGTATCTCTCTTAAAAAACACCATTGCAGGACAATCAATTAAATCACATAATTGCTTGTTTGATTAATTCAAAGCTAATTTAGTTGTGTATTTCCAAGCAGCCGGTATTAACAAATACCTGGGCTGGAAGACATTGTATTTGACAACCCCACCAGGACTTCAACCTGGATCAGTGACCTTCAGCCCCTGTCCTACAGAGTCCCAGTCCTTCGGGCTTCACAGATGTCATTAAATAGTGAGTATTGTTAAATTTAATGCTAAGTCATTAAGACAACAACCAGTCCAACTAAATGATTTACAGCCCAACTGAAATGCAATTCCTGGAGAAGCTGTAGCCCTCTGGGACCAGGGTTGCTAGGCCTCCTGTTCCAGTTATATCCTAACTTATTGGGAAAGAATCGAGGATAGAGGAAAATCCTTCACGCAGGGTTACACACATGGGTTTGCATTCCACCTGAAATCTGTGTTACTCAATTCACTCAATCCGAGGACGAGTCATTGTTATTATGATTAAGGCGTTAGTCCAAAGGTATATAAAGCCAGTTTACAACTTGTGAAGTCATAGGCTATAACACCATGTCGCCGACGTGGCAGAATTCCGACGATGGTGCAGATCCTTTTTTGAGACGTTATACCGAAGACCTTGTGACATGTTGGTCTACAACCGTACCAGCCAGAACACATACAAACAGAACTGATGTGCAGACAAATTAAATGCATGGTCTAAAATCTATAACCTTAGAGGTCAACAGCCGCACAGGTGTGCCAGACCTCAAGGCAAGGGTGGCATGCGCAAAGCGAAGGTGCAGGCTGTCCACCACTGTAGCCAGATTTAACATTAAATATAATCGTAATTAGATCTTAAAATTATATATTTTTCTGTTTGTTTCTTTGTTTCAAATCGTACACTGCAAGAAAATGCATTTTAGTCCAGTCCGGGGTGGGCAGTTGTGCCCCGTCCTACCCGCTTCGTTTTAGGGGCGGTTAGGTGTCTTGGACTGGTGAAATGATCCTACTTTCAAATACAAATACGATAATGTTGGTAAATGTGCAACAGTGGTGACCACAGTGTTATCAAGATCCATGCGGGGTGTATATCACGGGGCTATTGACCTCCAAAGGGGGAATGGGGTATCCCAGACATCAGTCGATCAGCAGTTCATTTTCGTGTAGTGATTTGACAGTGCTATTGTTTGGGTGCGTTTCTAATGTGGGGAAACGCCATTCTTTTTTGTTTTTATTTGGATCCCTGATCATCAGACGTTTTTGGTATTTGACAACAACACACTGCCAGCAATGATGGGATCTTTAGGTGAGGGCCCGACCGTAGACGTCATGAAGCGCAGACTGTGATACCGTGGTTGAGACTGGAGAGGGCTGGAAACCTGCCATTGCCTTATCATGGATCATGGAGCAGCGAATCGATCAGAGCCGCAGAGACCAACTTCTCTTCCTAATACCATTGCAATGGCAGCAGTCAAAAATCCCAAGACTTGGCCTACTGTAGGAAATGCATTGTTAACTTTTTGTTACTAGGTTAATACACGCACTTTAATTGTAGGTATCTATAACTTTCTTTTTAATAATAATTAGACCATTCACAACGTAATCGGTGCCCTTAGGCGAAACATGACAATACCAATAACACTGTACAGGGGCTGCACAGCCATTAGGCGGATTAGGCGGGTGCCTGGGGATCAAAATTGGGGGCTCGCCAAAACGACGCAATATCCAAATAAATACGCAAGCTTTAACCTTCTTTTGCTGCGTAACTTTCTGAAGTTTATTTTCATCCCAAGGGACATACCAGTAAAGCTGTACAATACACAGAAGTGTGTTTTGAACATAAAACATTAGAATGGACGTAATTTTACATTTAGATGATTGCTCTGATATTGTCAACAGTACAAGCACTGCACTGCTTTGTCCACCAAAGACGATTGTCCTACACATTTTCTCAGTTTGAGATCTGCTGCCCCAATTAGGCCCCCAGAGACCTAAAGTAAAGCAGGGTTTCTTTCATGTTGTTATGTTAAATTCGGGCATCACGTCTCATGTTTGGATCATTCCAGGTTGCTTCGGCTTGGACCTAATTAATTTAATCGAACATTAAGTGTATAAATCCCTCATTTAATTCACCGTAAATATGTTTTAAGAGACATCCATTGAACCACTGGCAAAATGGTTTAGTGTACAGAATTTTGATTCCACATAATATAGTACATTATATTACTGTGAAAAAAAAAGTATGATCTATTCTTATTGCAAAAGATTTATTTTTTACTTCACAAATAATAAAATATCCATAGTTGTCGTTATTATTGGAATATCATGTTATGGGGTCTTATATGCTCAATGATGTAGCACTTTAATTTATGTCCTGCGACGTGTGACTGAAAACAGACCTATCCACTCATCACTAACAATTGCAATTTCCTGAAAACAATAAAATTAATTGAAATGTGAATAACTGGACAGGGGTTCTATTTATGATGTGATCATGTGCACTGTTTTCTATTAAAAATATATCGTTAATTAAATGCACAGCCAGTGCATGACTGGATTACATAAAAATGTATACGATATACAGAGACAATAAGGAAATCCAAACCCAAATTGTGAAGTTTCTTTTATTTTTCTGTAGACGTATACATCTGTATAACACGGATAATACCGTTTATAGCCTGTACACATACAGTCACTGACGCACTGGACTGCGTAACATGAACATCGTGTACATATTAAGTTACTTTTTAACGTCTTGATCTGTTCTTTGTTAAATATGTTATTGTTGATATACACTTATTATTATAACGACAATGGAAGTAATCTCACGTGTAATGAATTCCGCAATATATATATATATATATATATATATATATATATATATATATATATATATATATATATATATATATATATATATATATATATATATATATAAGTAAAGGTAGTTTACTTAAAGATTTTGGGGAAAATTATAATTTCAAGTATCAGTTTCTATAGTCAGAAAAAAAATCGAGGCCTTCACAGGTTAAATACGGTAATCCAAACAGCCTCCTGAAACAAAATACAGCTGCATTGCTGTTTTCCTTCCAGCACATTGTTGTGAGACTTACACAACCCTAATGAATTGTCAAATGCCCTGTTATTGTGACTTCTGGCCACTAGGACCTGACCTTTGACCGCTTGAGTTGACACCACTTTGGAGGCTGTCGTGAAAGCATTACACTTTGGCCAAGACTCACCCACACAAAAGCAACATGCGGCCAGATCAGACACGTTGTAACACTCTGCAGTGTAAATCAAAATACTCTTGTTTTCTCCGATAATGAATTTCCAGTACATTATACAAGTACACAGTGGACCCAGGTCTATACCTGTCTCTGAGATGTGTTCATCTGTTGTGGGCTTGTAGTGTGGAGTATATATCCTTAAGCGGTGCTATAGAGTCCTGCGATGCTCAGTCTAACGGATTCTAATATATTTAGGTTTGCTTGTTGATTTGTTTGATCTTGTTGCCATTTTTCTATGTTACTGTGTTTTTAAATTATTGTTCAACGTAAATATTATGTAATAGCATCTTTTACAGTTATTTTGGACAAATTCAATTTTTTTGTAACCATTTTGCCTGCGTAAATAAGTAATTTTGTTGGTAAGAAGTGTACAAAATGAAAATGCTGTAATCGTGCATGACTGATGAATACATATCCGTTACTGCTACTACGACTGCGGTCTGGTTCTGTGGTATAATATTATCCTATATATAAACATATTATCATTGTTATTAGCCTATATAAGGTACAGTTCTTCATCCGTTTTTAAACGTTTTTTAATTGACACTGTTCTGAAAAGAAGTGTTTGCATTTATAAACACACTTCCCCATTTATTGAAGATTTCTTTCTCTGCAGTAAGCCTGTTCATTCCTCTCCCCGTAATTGCAATTTCCCAAGGAGGCATTTTAGTTGATGCTCACCATCTGTACATATCAAAATTATATTCCAGGACACGCCAACAAATCATAATGCCTTGACAACGATTTGGAAAATGTATGTTGTAGACAGATTATATGCATATTCATACACACCTATCACATAAATATGTGTGTGTTCGCTAAGCACTATTCATATGCGCTTCTATTCTATATGTAAATAAATGTTTTAACCGGCGTGAACCTTAAATGCCTTAAAATATTCAATGTGTATTTTTTTTCTTATAAAACATTTAACATTTAAGCTATAAACTATAGTCAATTTTAACATCATGAGCTCACAAAACGGAAGATCTACTGACCATTATACGAGATAAGTGAACATGTGAATATAATGTAAATAAAGCTCCTTGCTATATACACTTCAACAATACACAAGATACGTTTTCCGATTTCTTATAACAAAATAAAAACAAATAGAGCAAAAAAATTAAATAAAAATACAACAAACACAAAAGCATCGAGAAAATCATCCTAACCCATGACAATATTGTCTTCATTTGCATGCAATTTCCTTCTATGAATACTGCTGCACACAGTCTTGCTTTTTCATAGGTTTAATTATATAACATTATTTCAAAAATAGTTATTATAAGTGCACTCATAATAATAAGGCACGTCTTCATTGTTATTATTATTGGTTAGCTATACATACATCTGAAATAAAGCTATATTTAGCTATAAATAAATCTGACGTGGTTTAATTTCAATTGCAACAAGAGCTTCGAATATGTTTTATCAATCCGGTTTCCAAAAAGCTGCGTACAATTGCACAGTTATTGTCTTGGTACTTCAGATGCGATATGTTTATGCTTATCGCCTATAAACTCCTTGGCTCAACGGTAAAGCGCAGAGTGCAAAATGCGTAAAAGTCGGGTTGTTGTAGCGCAGCTCGGGGGATCTCTACACGGTTGTCTGTGTTGCTGTGCCATCTTCGCAGCTTCAGTTTCCAGACCAACTTTATACCTGGTGTGTTTTCCAATAGCCATTAGCCCGAGTCCCTTTCATCTCCGCAGTAGTAGCTGTTTCTATTTATCCACTTAAAATCAATGAGTGGCGTCACCAGTGTTACTGGTATGACGACGGCACCATTAAGGATGACAGCTAGAAAGAAGAGGGCAATGGTGATCCCTCCCAGAGCCGGCGCTGCACAGAGGAGCCTTCACATCGCAGGGTCAGCACATCCCCCATTCGCTCCTTGTGTGTTCCTCTTTAAAGCCTGTTTTGCTTGAGACTTGGCGTTCACACTACACACCCATAATGGAAAACAGAAAGGAGATGGTAATGTTCATGGAGGGAGGTCAACTTGGCACGCTAGTTGGCAAGAGAGGGTCCAATTTGTCAGAAGCAGTTGGGAGCCCAGTTCAAGAACCACAGGACAAGATGGTCCACAGGAACTGTCTGAGCCCCAGGTCTGTGCCTTTATCGCGGGAAAGAGGGGACGAGGAGGAGGTGGAGGAGGTGAGGAGCGGCGTCTGCAGCGATATAAGGCCGGGTGGACTGGTGTCTCCTCCGGGTAGACCTCAGTCGGACCTGCTCTCCAACAAAGGGCATCACAGCAGCTCTGACACCGAGTCTGATTTCTATGAAGAAATAGATGTCAGCTGCACACCGGACTGTACGTCTGGAAGCATGGATTATCCCAACAGCAAAGGTAAAAACAATATAAAAACACATATCTGCGAATGCATGTGTGGATTTCACAAGCAGGCTAGATTAAACGTGTATTTAGAAAGCGGAGATCGCCAAATATATGTTACTGGACTGCTCGAACATGGGTGTCTGTGTTATTATTGAAAACATGCTGCTTTCACATGTCAAAAGCTTGCCATGCTGCGCTTTAAATATTAGTTGAAATATATATATTAGCGGTGCATATTAGTGCATATGTGTGCTGTGGATATATCCCTGTCTGTCCAGCGCTTGTTTTTGACCACTTGTCTTTTGTAATATACATGTGTTGATTTATTTATTTTATCGCCGGTTTTTCATCTACCATTTCTAATTCGGTTTAACGAGTTTCGGAAACTCTTTTTAATGATGGGAACATTATTATTGCCAGCAGCACCAGAAACAGCCGGAGCAGGTAAATTAACACCTTGGTCGTGGCTTCACATTACCTTGTCACTTTTAAAAGCGTAGAAATAGGCACAAAATAACCTGGTTGCAGACATTGTGTTGCGTCTAAACGTGTTCAATGAGGAAGCTGGACATGTTATTCTCTGTATATGAATAAAAACAAGTTCCTTTATGCGCCAGCTGTACCTCAGTGCTTAAACCCTGGTAATATAGGTTTTATCAAACGCTTTGTATGTATTGTACATAATGTCTGTATCTACATCCAAGTCGTTTAAAATTCAGAATAAATTATGTTTAATTCACGTACTAAATATATAATCATAAACCTATATTCAGAGTTTAATATAATAAAATACTGAGTTATTTCCATAATTTCACCATATATAAAGCATTAATAACAGTTCGGATTTGGAAGTTATTGAAATGAAATTATTCTTGTGCTTCATCAAATCAATTTTATCAAGTAAATAATCAATATTGGTTTTGAGTAATTGCTATTCTTAATATTTCACTTAAATGATTTACTTATTATTATAATGAATAATAATAACAACAATAGTAATGATCATAATAAAAATAATATCCACAACAACAGCAATAATGTATTATTATTATTATTATTATTATTATTATTATTATTATTATTATTATTATTATTATTATTATTATCGTTGTGATTGATGCTTTATAATCTGCCTCACGCCTTTTACCCAAAATATAATGTTCGTACCATACACTGACATATTCACATTTATCTAGCTGTATTCACTATTTTTAGTTTTATTTTCATGAATGACAGAAGACAAATAGCTATAAATGATCAATCATACACAGAGATGCCAATGTAAAACAAAAAAAACTCTGAAGAAGCCAAATATTCCTATCGAAATAGTCTCTCCAATATGTACTGTGGTCCCTCCAGGTCAGCCTGGCGGCTCTCCCAACGCCAGCTCAGGGACCCACGGCGATGCTGGGAAGGTGAGCGGCTCTCACGGCTCTCTGGCCTGCGGGGCGGACCAAATGCGGCGCTACCGGACGGCCTTCACTCGGGAGCAAATCGCCCGGCTGGAGAAAGAGTTCTACCGGGAAAACTATGTGTCCAGACCCCGGAGGTGTGAACTTGCTGCGGCTTTAAATTTGCCAGAAACAACTATAAAGGTAATACGGCAAGGCGGACTTTCTATTTTCCAAAATATAAAGTAATCAACCAATGCAAATCCAATGAGTGGTGTTGAGAGAAATATACCATCACCTACATCTCCACCCATTCCCCTCGTCTCATGAGCATTACAATAAGACACACAATGCGGGGTTACACACACACAATTCGGGCGTGTTTTGTGTACTTTCCTTTCATTTCACACCGTCGGTTCTGGTCGGCCTCCTGCACATACATGTTTGCATGTTCCCAGTGTGTCCCCCTTCATTTCAGTCATGGTAACATTCGTGTGTTTTGCTCCAGTTGTGGCCGAGGCACTGAAATAAAGGACAGCTGATGTGTTCATTGGAGATGTATCTAGAGAAAAAGGTTAATGCAATATTGAACTTAATATCAGTCCCTTAAATAAGATGTATATGATTGTGACCCGAGAAACAACGCTGTGTATTGCCTATACAAAATATTCATAATGGATAAGGCATATACCATTTTTAATATTAAATGATATATAAAGGTCTGTAGCATTGGCTTAATAGCTAAAACCGCTGTTTATTCCAGGTGTGGTTCCAGAACCGACGGATGAAGGACAAACGGCAGCGCCTGGCCATGACCTGGCCTCACCCTGCGGACCCCGCCTTCTACACCTACATGATGAGCCACGCAGCGGCCACCGGGAACCTGCCCTACCCCTTCCCATCCCACCTGCCCCTGCCCTACTACTCGCACATGGGTGTGGGGGCTAGCTCGGCGTCGGCGACTCCTTTCACCAGCCCCCTGAGACCCCTGGACACGTTCAGGGTCCTGTCTCACCCGTACCCCAGGCCGGAGCTGCTCTGTGCTTTCCGGCACCCTTCTCTGTACCCCACCCCCGGGCATGGACTGGGCAGCGCAGGGGGCAGCCCGTGTTCCTGTCTCGCCTGCCACGCCGGCCAGTCTAACGGGTTGTCCCAGCGGTCTGCGGGGACGGACTTCACCTGCTCCTCCACCAGTAGGACTGACACCTTTCTGACCTTTACGCCTTCTGTGTTGAGCAAATCCTCCCCGGTCTCTCTGGATCAGAGAGAAGAAGTACCTTTGACCAGATAGAACTCAAAAGAGCTTTTCTTTTTCATTTTACCTTTGAGCGTGAAGTAGCCTGGTTTTTGAAGTATGACTGGTCAGTTCTGTGCAAACGCCAAGACGGGACGTTTACTAGGAAAATACTAACAATGACATGATTATACTACTACTACTACTACTACTACTACTACTACTACTACTACTACTACTACTACTACTAAAAAATAAATAATAACAAGCGCAGTTACATACAGATGCTGCCCAGAGGAATAAAGAAATAAAAAAAAATGCGTAATTCTCAGGCTTGTATACTTTGTTGCACCTGCAAGAAGGAAGAGCAATTGCTTCTGAATAACAAGAGACAAAAACATCTCCAGATAGGTCTACCACAGCATTGTTGACAATACACGTTATTAATATACATACGAGGAGGCATAAACTGTAAATCATCAATCACATTACAATTGAATTATCGTCTTAAGAAGAAAACACTGGACACAAAAAAAGGAGTCCCAGACTTTTGACCGCTTAACGACATGATGGATGGTGTATTATGAAAACACGGTTAAAGGTTTTAATATTATTTGTAGTTTTCTTCTGCCATGCATTAAGTAGCAGTTCTGGATTATAATAAAATCAACTTTTCTTTTCTTTTTTTCCCTTCTTCTTTCTTTTCTCTAACAAGGGAATGTGTTAACAGACTGTGGAATCTAATTATTTGTCCTCCAAAGCCGAGGTCCTGTATACGAAGCAGAAATGTGCAGATGCTGATAAAATTAGCAAGTGATATATATGTAAGAAGGCATTTTGAATGTTGAATTAATGATAATACTGTGAGCGTAGAGACTTGCTGCCAAACGTTAACAAGCCGCCTTGGGAAAGGATTAGGTGATGGGGAGCAGAAAACTCCTTTGGACAATCACCGTCTGCAAATTAGGCCAAATGCTATCTGCCTGTCTTATTTCTAGTCAGAATACTTTCATCTCTTTTCTACCTTGTTTCTGCGGTTTATTGCATCTGTTTGTGGAATTATAATTTATAAATGAAAATGTTGGCCCGATATTTATTTCTGAAACTCTGGACATGTATTTGTTTATTATTATTATTATTATTATTATTATTATTATTATTATTATTATTATTATTATTATTATTATTTCTTAGGACGTTTTGCACTGTTGAAATATTATTTCTTGCACCTGACTTGGTCGTTCATTTTGGAAGGGAAAAAATGCTGAACTCACTGGGTACTGGAATACTTATTTTCTGCTTCAGAACAATGTTTATTCAACTATTGTCATAGGATTGTTTAAATCTGTTATCATTTTGCAATAAACAGCATCATAAATTAAAACCTCAATCGAAGGTTTAGGAAATCATTTGTTATAATGTAGCATGTGTTCGTAAAGCAAGCAACACAAGATTTTACATTTTATAATATTGCTTCATTGATCATTCTTCTTATTATTTACTAATTAAGTAGGCTACTTATAGTCAACCCGATAAGAGGCAGTTATGAACGAGACTTGTTTATTTCAACATGAAAACATAATTATGTTACACGATACATGATGATAATAAGACGCTAAGAATCTTTTTTAACTCGACTTGGCATCAAATTTGACATATATATTTATAATAATTTAAATATTCCACTATCTAGGTGTGGTCACAAATTAAACAATCGTTTTTCCACTACAACAACGGCATATTTGATTAATATTTTCTTAGCTTCGATTAGCCTACTAATATTTATGTAAACGTTTTCTTAAAATGTATCATTTAGCTTTTCTAAATAGATGCATGGTCTTTGTGTTTCTACAAAAAGACTGATGTATCCATATATTCTAAACCTATACAGACCCCGATGCTGTGGTGTCAAATTGAAAACGTTTACTTTGTGATTTTCAATTTTTATTATTATTTGGTTGATGCAGAACGCTGCTCTTAAAATTATATTGTACACAACTGCTCTTTGATCATGCCACGAAATTGTTTGTGACAGTTAAATGGGCCCACCGCTGCTGTTACACCAGCCATATTTTCATGGCGTTACAAGTTAATAGGAAAGCAAAATTAGATGTCTTGAAGAGATATTGGAATGTAAAAGATCGATGATCCGTCCTCCTCTCCAATCAGCAGTCTTTAATTGGCTGTATTTTCTGGGTAATTGAACCACTCTTTCTGCAAATTGAAGCTTTCTGAAAAGCTTTTTTTTCCTCTGTCTCACTATAAAATTGAATCAACTGCTAGTTGTCGTTCTTTTGTTAAAAACACAACTTACATAACTAGAAAAATATTCGTGTATAGATAGATAGATAGATATTTGCAATATAATTTCACATCGGACGCTAATTGCTATTGTCTCTCTGATCATGATGTGTCACTCTAATGATGCAACGATTCTTTCTTACCAGCCAAATACCGGTCACAGGAAAAAAAAAAAAAAATCCCTGTTAAGATTTTGATTGATTGCCTTATTAACTGGTGTTCTTGTAAGTGTGACCAAGCTGATTAAAATGCATATGTTTGGAATAATGTTCCGTTTAAGCAACTAAGTAGAACTGGATTAGCAATACATAACTTGTTAAACCAGATCATTAGAATCGGCGATGCTGGAAAAACACTATTTAGAAAGAGGAAAACAGCAACGCAACCAACAATGATCTTGTGTGCTCAAGTTCAATTACCTCAATGAAGTCCTTTAGTTGCTGGAGGTTTAATTGGTGCCCAATTTATGTTAACTAACAAATAATATTTTGGATATTTACACGGTAAACCAAAGGCCTACAGTAAACCGAAGTTGCTGAATCATATTAAAACGAAGAAAAGCGTATTCTTTTAGCATTTAACCTGTCCATCCATATACATAATATAAATGATTTTCTTTCACTGGACGATATTTCAGTTAACAGTGTAGGTAAGATCTGTTATTGTAATCGTTGTTAAATGTATTATTATTAAGTCTGTATCTCGAATTTCGTATATGTAATTCATATGAAGATTTGCCCGATAAACTGATTTTCTGATTTAAAAATTAATTTCAGTATACTTAATGTAGTACTTAAAGTGACAACATTGCCATTCAAGTTATATTACGAATGCATTCTAATAATAATAATAATAATAATAATAATAATAATAATAATAATAATAATAATAATCTTTTGAATATGATTTCCACGCCAAATCCTCATCCTTCGAAAACAGTTATGATTCCAATAAGAACAGCCTAAGAGAAACCGTCAACATGTTATTTTTGATCATTTACTCTTATTACGCATATTTAAACACATAATAATATAATTAATATTGCAATAACATATCTATTGTTATGGAAAGTATTTGTAAGACTTGCAAAACTTGGAGTAGGCTCTGTGCCCTAATATTGAAAACCAAACCTAGCAAAAACAAACACAGAAATGTTGTAATGCATAGCAAAATAAAGCACATACATCACTGCAGTCACCTATACTAATTTACATGCTGCAGGCCTATATTACCGTTCATAAGAGTGAGCTAATAGCTGCGGTTGATATCAACCTCCCCATCCACCCATTGGTGGTTAACAAAGAAAACCAAGCTCTGCAGAGACATACTTGCATGTATTGCAGCTGTGCAATTGGCCCCCTTAAAGCTGCGGTGTTTAAATTGTGTTACAGTCTAATTTAGAGCCAGTCTAGAAGCGTGAATAGACCAATCACACCGTAATGATGATGAATGGGAAATTAATTCAGATACAAGCAAGACAATTTAGGCCTTCATCTGTTTAAATAGCCCTTCCAATATAATTTGGAATTGGAGGTCACAGATTCAATCAATCGGCCAGGCTTGTGAAAGTCATATCCTATAGCATCTTTATCAACATTATTTATAGCGCACTGGAGACGGTGGATCTGGCTTGGGAGCTCAGCTGAGAGGAAACTGCTTCTGACAGCCAGCAGATCTGCAGAAATATCATGCAATTTGCCTTTTAGGAGAGAAACGCAGATCACTTAACCAGCCATTCAGATGCGGTGCTGCTGCATCCCAAATATAAGTGTCAAACTTTGTTTTTTAATAAGTATTCTGCTCATTCTTTCTGTTAAAAAAAACGGATAAACGCAAATGGCCCAATAATAAATTATCCTCTCTCAAAACCTGCTACAACAAAATTTCCAAACCATGTTCAAATCAAGATTGTGTATAATTCTCTTGTTACAGGTTTCTTAATTGGCATTTAGCCATGAACAATGTGAACAGGTGAAAATACTTTACAGAACATGATGCTCACCTGTCAGAATATGTAAAGTTTACAATACTTGATCTGGTGAAAGGTGTGAGTGTTTTCTAAGTTTTCATACATTCATTTATGCATCAATTTAAAGCCAGCTCGCAGTCAGAAGGGCCGTTCACAGCAGCTAAAGCATGTCGTCTCTTAAACTGGAACTAAACACCCAGAATACACTAAGCTGTAAGCCTGTGAAATATTTAAAGTTTTCTTCGTTGCACGGTGTCACTTTCATATGAAAATATTGTAAATTATGTATTTTTTAACACACATTTTAGAATATATTTTGATCGTGACTATTTAAGACATTGTTTCCAATACATAATTCCACATCTAAAGCATCCAATATATATTTGTATGTGTTTATATATGTTTTTATATGTCCTTAATTTCCTGAGAGATGGTAAGATGTATGTCTTTATAGCCGAAGATGATGGCTCACCCAGCTCAAAGAGATAGTTTACATAAACGCTTTAACCTTATGGTAATCTTTAAACAAATACATCAATACTATACGATTCCTGTTGCTTCCTATAGCCTCTGTAGTAGTAGTGATAGTAGTACAGTAATAGTAGTATGTTACTAGTTACAGAAATCTGACCACATGTTCTCTTTCATTTAAAACACGCACAAGGCCAGGCACATCACTTACTAATTTAAAATGAAATAAAGGAGACAGGGGTTATAGGCCTATATAAAAAATAAGAAACCACTTAACATTGATTTCTGAACTTGTGGAGTGGTCTCTTAATTTTTTCCAGAGCTGTATATATATATATATATATATATATATATATATATATATATATATATATATATATATATATATATATATATATAACGTACATTTTCCTGCATACAGTTCTTGAAATACAAAATCAAATGGCATTATGAAACTCATAGGGGTAGGTTTCTTTTCGGACTATTCTTCCTCAATATTGCGAGAGCGTCAATTTGTCCTTCCCAATTACAGGCGTCCCCCCACTTTATGAAAGACACGATCATTCATAGACGTTATTTACGAGATGTCCCCCCCACACACTCTTTGATATGTCTTCCCTGCTTGACCCCCCACCTCCATCCACTAAAAAAATCGACAGCACCCCCCAACCCCTTTACCTATTGGAACAAGAGGGTAGGACTGAAAGGGCATTTTCACCCCCAGGTATTAATCACAGATTTATTAACATAATCATTTGAATTGGGGTCGTAGGCGTTATGTTATGACCGATAGTATTGAAAGTAGGATCAACGGTCAAACAACCATGGCTATTTTGTGATTGCAGGCCAATTACGAATTTTAAACAGCGTAGGGTTGTAAGTCTAGATTCGCCAGAGGATCACAATATCTGCGTACATTCAATAAGTGTAATACGATGAACAGCGATAGTAAATTGGTCCATAGCTGATTAGTTACATTTTCTATTGTTTATGTTGAACCCCTTGTGGTTATGGTTAAAAGAAAAACGAAACGTGTGCATAGGTGGTTGCTGCATTTCACATTGAGGTGATACAAAACCAACAATAGATACACGAAGAAAAACAATATACTAATTGTAATGAGGAATATAAAGTGCATTATATGCTTTATGTATAGCTATGCATTAAACCGAATGTACAGGCCTTCCTGCAAAGCTTTAAGTTGCATTCGTGTATTCTAGAATGAAATAAGTATGCAGTTGAAAGACGACCTTTAGTGTATGGTAGCTTTCACATATATATAAAAAAGCCCACGCTAAATAGCAAATACTCACAGGAGACATTTTATTGTTTAATTGATTTATTTATTTGGCTTTACTTTATTAATTTCTATATTCATATTTACTAAGAGTACTGAGGACCAAAAGCTCAGACGATGAAGCACTTGATTCATGTAAGAACAAGGTGAGACGTGTATTATGTAATAAAATGATAAATTGAATGCAGTGAGCTGCTTGCTTTTGCTTTTAATATTCACAGTGCTGTGAAACTGCCTTTTTAATAAACAGCCCTTCATGATTCTATAGAAAATTCTTAACCATGAATTAAGTAAAGAGTTGTGTGTAAGGAAGCAGACTTGTATTTCATTAAAATGTGGGTTAAAATGAACTGGTAGGAAAGCTGGAGAACACATTTTGGATCTGATATCTAGTGTTTCACGGTGTTTTAGGGACTGTGCTGACACTGCTTCTCAGATACAAAGGCCCGGACACAGATCTCATCAGATGGCACATTTCCTGTGTCCCTTCCCCCAATCAAAGATATATATACACATCTCACCATCACCATGAACATATATCGATCGATCCACTGCTGGATGAAGGCCTCCCCAAGATGTTTTCACTTCCTTTTCCATGTCTCACCTGTAAAGTTTATGATTTAATCTTCCTATCTTTTACACGGTTGTCTTCTAGGTATATAGTATTATATTATATACACATATATATTCATGAAGTTAGCAATTACCAGTACGTTATTCCATTATTGATTGCTCCACCTGATCAGATTTGAATTGTTTGTTGAACTAATGTATTTCCAATTAGTAAGTGGCACAACTTAATATTCTACATTTTCACCTGAAAAACGTATTGCTTTCACAAATCCTCAGTTCTTGTTTAGCCATTCTTCTTACAATCGCTATACACACCTACTTTCCAACACTCAAATGTAATGAAACTTAAATTGAGTCCACAGAGAAGCATGTGGCATGAAGGCCAAGTGGTTTCATACGATTTGCAGGCTGTGTTCACTGAGGTGGAGAACACCAACTAAGTGGCAGGGAAGTCCTGAAGCAACCATGCTCTGATCCCAGTTTTTGTATTTCTGCAGCAATGGGAATACCTGCCTCCTAACATCTTAACAAAAAGAGTTATATTTCCTGAACATTTAGTCCTTGTTCATGCAGTTGATTGTTGCCATAGTGCCTGTTGCAGCTGTCCTCTTGAGCACTTCTCACTTCACAATCACCTTACAAAAGCATAGCTACTGACCTAAACAAGATACACAAAAATAAATGGCATCTCCAAGATCTCACATGAAGCTTCCCTAAAACAGACCTGCGATCTGCAGTTATTTAAGAGGCCTTCTGACCCTTTCTGTGCATGAGTGACAGCGAAGGCCATCATACTGTAATCGTTTAGCTTCACCAGCGTTCCCAGCCATAATATCAGGGTGGAGAATGTCTCAGTTGTGTAAGGTAAGACATTTCATTAGCCTAGTCCAGTTAGTCAACACGGATTCTCAAAGTATTTTCTTTTGTGGTGTGATTGGACTTTCAAGACTTTGCTATGTCATGTGGGAGGTTCACCTAAAGTGATTCAGCACCACGGACAGTTATTACAATGACGGCAACACATGGGATCTCCATTCTGATTGGATAATTCTGAACCTCCTGTGAAGGGAGCACAGAACTATACATGGTTCCTCACCCAGAGTTAATGGGTTTCAAGTCCCAGGGTTCACTGGTATGGTTGAACGTTGAGTTGAAACGGTGACAAATGAAATACGTAAACAAAGAAGAAAAATATATACCTCAGTCAAACTAGATACTTGTTTTACTTTTAAATATTTTTGTGAAGGACAACATGTGAAGTTCCAATTTATTAGCTACTGCAAATATAGATATACCACTCTTTCACCCATCAGTATTCAGATTGTCAATAGGAATACAGCCATGCTATATAGACAGACAGATAGATAGAAGAACGAATGGACAGACAGATAGATAGATACATAAATAGATACATACATAGATAGATACATAGAAGGTGAATAAATGGATATAGATCACTAAGCTTGGAGACAATCCTGTATCTATTGTGCTACATATAGTAAAATAGTGCTACCGCTTCACATGAACTAAAGTGATTTATCATGTCTTTCCCCATGAAAGAGTGGGCCTTAGGAATTATCCAAGACATCATTTAAAACAAAACTACCCAAAGGAGTTGTTCTGTAATGGTTACAATTATAATCACAAATGTTTAAAAAGAGAGAATAAGTCAACAATGGGTAAATCCCCCGAGAGATGCAAATTACTGCTCTCTCAGTAGAGAAGTGACATATTTAGATCCTAGGGGCCTGAATTTATTGTACTTAAAACAAGACATTTGGAGGATGCTGTTCAATACGATCTCATGTCTCTCTCTTTTATGCACTAGCAACACATATATGCCAATCACGCATGAGCAGAGGGCTTCTTGTTTCTCTGGTGCATTTACACAAAAAAGTATGTCAATGGAAAAATACATTGCTCAATTCAGGACACAGAATAACATTATTCATTGCAGGGAAAAAAGTAGCACAAAAAGTCTGGTGTTTCAAATACTGCAGAAAACCTTTCTGTCCACAAGCAGCGTTTATATACCTGAATAGAGTATGATATCAAACAAAAGCTTTCTGGTGCAAAAGCACATATCTACTCCCATTACACCACCAGCATAAACAAAAATGGTTTGTGATCAATTGATAAGTATTTCACAACTCGAGGTAATGTAAACAAGAAAAAAGACAACACTATTTTGAGGGGCTAGACTGCCACATATAGCAATTAGAATGGCTCATAATTTTAAACAGAAACATGCAGTTTTGCTTGTTATCTATAAGACAGCCAGTTCTGAGGCCAGGTTGCTTTTATTTTGGACCCTGCTGGGGCTTTCAATAAGCAGGCACAGAGAATAATAGTATTAGATAATTAGTGGGTATGCTGGGCTGAGTATGAGGTGGTAAGTACAACGAGTCCTAGCATCAGTCTTGGCTCAGGTCCCACAAGCGTGCTCCATGTGTCTTTCATTTCCCATGACTTGGGGAAGGAATATTATTCAGACTATATACCCCTAACTGGACAACTCTGGCTGGGGGTTTGCAGACCAGAACAGCCCAGAGACATGCTTCAGAAGTTGGGTTGTTAAGTTTATTGTCAATGTTTTCCACCACATGCAACCCCACAAACTGACCTGCAAATCAGGCCGGCGCTGGAGGAGCTGGGAGAGAAGAAGAAAGAACTGACAGAGCCAGTGCAAAGGAATAAATACACATAAAAAGAACAGGGATGTTATCATTTTTAATAATTAGGATGTACAATAATCTGACCACATGCATGTTCTTAGTATGCAGTAGGAGTGTGTTATAAAGCTGTTGTGCTTATAATAACATGCTGATTTGGATTAGACATAAACCTTTAATTTAATTTTAAACTAATAGGTTCATATACATATTTCCAACAAAGCTTAGAATGCTTTAATTGTTGTTTCTTTACTCTGACAGATTATTACCCCAGTACAGAGTACCTAACATGACAACAGGAAAGCAAATAAGACAAAGAGTCTACAATGAGAGAGAAACGCATATTGGACCATTTCAACTGTTCCTCTTGAAACAAAACTAATGATTTGATTCCATGTGAGCGCTAAATTCTCAGGAGGATATACATTTACTGCTGGTGTTTACATTCAATGTAAAAAATATGATTAAATGAAATGTAATAACATAATTAGTATTTACATGCATACTGCATTTCTCATCAGTCAAGCCTTAAGTTTAATTTATTTCCCTCCATAATTGAGAAAGCTGTTGAGAACAATTTAAATGTACAGGTAATTAATATATATACCGCTAATTTATCATCACAGCAAAGGCAAAAGGGTCCACATTTGATTAGAGGTTAAATACGTTAAGCAAGTAATTTCCAACTCAATATTGTTGTGTTTGATTTTGTTTTTGTGCTGCTTTTTCAGGGGTCTATTTTGTCTGCAGAAACCTGACTCTGCCCTTATATTGAACATTATTATCTCACTGCCCTCATCTTTTTACTTTCTGTTCTCTGGGAAAAAAAATCTATATGAAATCTTCACTTGAGTGATAATGGTCATATGTTATAGCCTTTTATTGGTACCACTGATAGCTTTAGAAACTAGAAGCTAAAGGATCAATAAAACAGATTTCCAGAAGTGAAAGAGAAACTGGAAGTCCCTGAGTTAGAAGGTAAAGGGAAGACTTTGGACACACTCAAGGCCTATGAAACACACAACCTTCTTTCTAAGCACTGTATAAAAACATCCATTATATCAATGACTGCGGTGTCCGTGTTCCTGTGAGAGATAAGAACTTCCCTTCTGTGGAATCCAAACGTTATCTATTTTAAAATCATGTCCTTTAATAATGAAATGATGTTATTTTGCCTAATTAAGTTTTGCAAATGAATTAAAGACACATATGAGTCTTCTAGTGTTGGAGATTGTGTCTTATGAAGATTCAGTTCTACCTTTACCTTTTGCAGTTTGAGTTCAATTAAGTGGTTGAATATATAATAGTAGTTAGTCATGTGATCGTTAGCGAACAGAAAGTGTAGTTTTCCAGCTGACAGAGACGAGGTGATGCACTAAAGGATTGGTAAGTGCTGCTGTGCAGTAGGACCTCGGTATTTAATCTCATCCTGTAGACTGTACTTTTATACTCTCACTTAGTTTGGTCCGTGTTATCTCACTGCGAGAGATGATGAGGGAAAAATAGATGTTGTTGAAGAAAAAGAAGGATCATTCGAATGAAACAAAAAGAAGCACGGAAAAACTTCCCACAAACTTGATCTTTCTCCTCTTTCCTGTGTCTGGTGCTCACACTGTCAGACATACTTCGGTTAAGAGGCTTTAATGGAGTAATTTATGAAGGCTTTTATGTTTTGTCTATGTTTACACAATAAAATCTTTCTCATCCACATGATGTCTTTTCCCCAGGATGGAGAGTTGCTTTTTTTTCCAGTTTACTGAGGACTGTAAAACTAGGACAATGCAGACTAAAAGCAATTGTGATCATTTGAAGTAGATTAACTTTTGGGGTTACAAAGGAGTGTTGCCTGGTCCTCCAAACCAATGAGTCGTCTCAGGACAGGAGTTGCCTCTTGGGTTCATTGTGTATCGACTGGGTGACAGACAAATAAAATCAGCCAGTTTGTCAGAGATGGTAGGTTGAAGGGGTCAGCGAATGACCGATATAATCCCATTCACCAAAGCCAGGCAATATCCTAAGGAGGGCTAACTATAGGTGAAGGGTGTGTTTTTCAACGTGGTAATGATCCTGAAACATTGCCAGACCGAGACTAAACTACTTCCAATCATGATGCTCTGTGCTTGCTAATCACCTCACCTTCACCCCGTTGAAATGTAATGCTTGGGTATTACGAGAAAAGTTTGCCAGCGAGAAAAAAGGGTTTCCACTTCCTCGTGTGAAAGTTAATACATTTACGAAACAGATCAATAATTTATTTTAGTTTGTCTATCCTTAGCTGTTGTTTAGCAAGATTTCCAGGTGGCTGCCTAATTTTGACAATCCTGTATGTGTATTTTTGTTCCTGGTCTGAAATAAAAATGGAAGACACTCAAAACGAGCAATATTGTTTAAATTAATTTTGAGAAGCACTTTATTTTTTATGAGAAAACTTCCATATTTTACGATCATTTCAGCCAGCCACTTCCAAGCCCTGCCAATTCTTTCCACACCTCATTTTACTTTATTATGTTCTGTTCCACTTCTCTCTGACTGTAAAAAACACATTTTTCATTTTTATTCCTTGGTGCAGACATCCAGGAAAGAGGTCCAGATTAACAGCAATAATAATAATAATAATAATAATAATAATAATAATAATAATAATAATAATAATGTAGTTGCAGAAATGGCCAACCTGCTTCATTCATTGAACAGTTTCGTTTAATCAAATTAAAATATTACCAGTTAATTCCCTACGTGGCATTACCTAGCCTCCGAAAGGAAACTCATGGGATCTTGAAAGGCCTTTTGCCTGAGAAAAAAGGCATGGCACCAATTAAAACCCTTTCTTTAAGTACTCCCTCAATGCTTTAACTCTTTGACGAAATATTAAAGTGCGCACAGTACTCTTAACCATCTCATCATACTGTTAGCACTTCATTATTTCCATGTGTTTAACAGGACCCTGTGCACTTAAGTGGTATTAGAGGATCAATGAATTACACCAGTGATAACAGCATGCGGCTTTCTTGCGTTGTGCGTGCCATGGCTTTGAGTGGGCCAGGAGAGAGTGCCACAGATGAGGGGACAGTTGTGCTGAGAAGAGACGAGTATTGATTGTCCCTCAAAAGCAGGAGAAGTGGGGGAACAAAAATCAAGTTTAAATGGTGGTGAAATAATAAAAACAAACAATTTCTCAATGTGATGCTGTCATACACACAATATTATGAGGATGTTGTCTTTCTATCTGTTGCACTTCCCAGTTCCCTTGCCTGCTTGTTGCTTTATTTTATTTTACTTTTATGCCCCCATGAAAGCATAAAATGACACAGCATTTGAAGGCTATAAGGTACGCTCCACTGGTACCCCCCCCAATCTGTCTGCAAAGTACAGTTTTATTATTCTGTATCAGGGATATCTGAAAAGCTGAATCATCAGTCCAGAAGCTACAACTCACGAGCAGAAATTTCAACCGAAGTTAGTGAATGACTCAGTGCTTTATGATGATGACTGTGTAACCTTTCCTGCAGTAAAATGTTTTGAACCCAAAAGGTCATAACTAATTAAAAGCCCCGATCAACATCAGTGAAATATGTGTGGTAATGCTTCACTGATCGCTGTGCCATTAAGACGATGTTCTTTTATTACTTCGTTATATATTATTATGCATTAATGTCTTGATAAAGAGCCAGATTTATTTTAATTATTGATACCGTCCTTAATTTGGGCTTCAGATTGCAATAATTTACCCATAAGAATAGCACCGCGCCTGCCCTCATTAATAAAGATCTCAGCTGAAGCTATATAAGCATGTGTTTGGAAAAGCAATACATTTTGTGTAGCCTGCTTAATTGCTCCAATCAGTACCAATATATTATAAGGAAGGCAGTATAATCTTTCTGTAGTTTTGAAAATCCCAATCGGCATGTGGAGTAGAAAGTAAAAATAATGTATTTTGGCTTAGAATCGCTTGACTGAGGAAATGATAACCTGGCCATGAACCATCAACCCCCACCCCCCAATAAGTGGAATGAGTCAATGAGCCGAGGGATGACAAGCAATGAATGCTGGGAAATTGTGTTTGTCGCCGGACACTTTTGTCCTCGGGCAGGTGTGAGATTGAGGCTGTCCTTCTCCAATTTAATTTTAACACTACATGTAATATGTGATTAACTTTTCATTCTGGCATTCCAACACATTTTTTGTACCTTCTGTGTTTGAACATCCCCACCTTTATCTTTGCAATTATCTTATGAGTATCTCATTTAATTGATTTCCTCAATTGCAGTGCCAGCATTACTTCATGGGGCCTCTTTTTGTCTCTGCAGCAATACCAGTCATAAACCCCACTGATAATATGGTAATAATCGACTTGGCTCCAGAATAAACAACTCCTGTTTCCAGATTTGGCCTTGTATTTACTCACGGCGTTTCTTTACTCTAGTGCTTGACTGTTCAGGCAGCAACACATGAAAACTAAACCAGATAAACTCATATAGAAATCTATTTTTATCGACTCCCAAATGTCACTGAATATTCAAAAATATTATTTATTTCTTTAAATCCTTCTAGTAATTAGCTGTGATTACAGTATGATTTTTATTCATTTTAAATCAATCAATATATTTAAAATATGAAGTGCCTGATCATTTACAACTATAACCATTAAAGCATATCTTATCATTGGGATTTTTTTCCACCTTTAACCTAGAAAATTCAAACCTAAGCTTTCAACAGATCTTCATTGCTATTACCTCATAAACTTGGCCAAACTTCCTATTAGTGAAGACTTGTCATACATTTTGTTTCACTTTTCCTTTAATAAAGGATGTGAGATATTGAAATGGGAGGATTTAACCACTTTCTTCTTTAAGAAATTTCCTAAACCCATCATTCAAGGAATGGACTTATTTTTTGACATTCTCTTTCTAATGGAATTAATTTATTAGACTAGAATGTGTCATAAAATGAAATGTGGAAACATTCTGCATTAACGGATCTCTCATTTAATTCTAACCAAATGAGCCTGGCTTCATTTAATTGTGACAAAAGCAATTATTGTATTGGTGATATTTCTTTCCATTTGCATATAAAACAGAGAAGTCACTTATTAGGAATGGATTCAGGCTGTTTTGCTAGGAATAACACATATCATGGCTTGATTTCAGTCTTTTGTGAAGCACTTGGCTTGACTATGGGCTTGGCCATATAGTCCAGAGATCACTGGTTCAAAGCTTTGTCTGCAGACATAGGACTGAAATCATCTTCCACCCAAAATATATTACCTGAGTTTGTGCTGTGGACTTGCAGGGTGGAAAGAATCGGTTGACTGGCCAGAGCACACTTCTGTGGCAATGTCAAGTCTAGCAATATGCCAGTTACCCAGTTTGTTTACATGCCAAATATGTGCTATCAGTTAATCAGCTGTGAAGAGTTTCACATTTATTACAAAACATTAACTTCATTAACAGGAACAGAATTCACTTTGACGTTTTTAACCAGATTCAGTAAACAGAAACTAAAAGCTTCAGCCCGGATTAAACTCAGCCTGCATCCTGCAAATAAAACCGCTGTTTTGTGGCGGATTGGAAAGTGGAGATGAAGCCTTGGCTGGTTAGATGCATCACTACGGCTGTGTCAGGGAGGACGCAATCCCACAAGGGGGGAAGAGGAGGACAGAGAGATATAGGCTTCATTTTCACAGCTAGCTTCCAAATGTTGACCATGGTTAAGAGAAACGGATGAGGTGCGAGAGTGGGGGAAGGGTGGTTTCCAGTGGGGCTTGAGAGAAAGGATGGACAAAGCATGATAATGATGTTGGAAGGGATGGGAAGGAAGGTTTCTATAGATATGGTGATGTGGTGACATTTTGTTTACTTTTTAACGGACTCTTTCAAAGTTCATTTGTGGTTGTTTATCTTTAAATCCAACTCCATAAATCCATCCCCAAGAGCAGGCTGGGAGGGGGCAGTGCTGGTTTTGGCTGAAAGTGCAAGCCGTCCCACCAGCCTTGACTTACCACTGAGGAACTCTATACAACCTGAAGATTGACCTTCCATGCGTCTCGGTCTGAAAAAAAATCAGTCCACGTCTTTCAGCTTTGCAGACAGTGAAAGGGCTCCTCTCAAAAATACGTCAAGTAAAGCGGAGGGAGTTTAATGGTGATGTTTTGTTTGTAATTCCTTCCTAATGGATAACAAAACACCACTTAGCTCACCAGAGGTTAATGGAAATTTTATTGCTGAGTCGTATTGGAGAACATGACCTTTTTTTTCCCTCCGTCTTTCTCTCTCTCTCTCTCTCTCTCTTTACAAGCCCAGATAAGCTGCATGTGGCCATTTACCTCAGGTACGGGGGGACAAAGAAACACAACAAAGAGGCCAAAAGGATTTTAAGCACCCCCTTTTTGTCTCAGTCCATTCGATTACACTTTGATCATTCTGTCAGAACCAAATTTACAGTGACACTCTGGCCCTGTTTCTCATGTGCCTTTCCAAATATAAAATCTCCAGAAATCAATGATGAGCCGTTAAAATACAGAGTGGAGTAACATCCAGTGAACACTAAATTAATGGTCTTTGCTGGATAAATGGCTGTAGATTTCATCATAAAAAAAGGATGAAAGATTATGTCTCACACAGAGCGAAACTTTTAATAACTCAAGATGACTTTCCTTAATGGGTTTTATTCATTTTAATCATTATAGTGTCAATGATGATTATAGCCTTATTAGATTCCAGTGATTGAGGGACCTGTTTATGACAAGCCCCACTCTTCTGAGAGGAACATTTCCAGTCGGCACTGGTCTGATGTGTGACTTTATCATCGGAAGCCAGGAGTTGTCGGATGAATTTCAATTAATATTTTTTGCTAGGTTGCCTTTTTTTCCCCCTCCTCTCTTTGTGACCCAGGTCATCAGCAACTTAAGTGACTGAAGGGTTATGAAAGAAGGTGTCCAAGACATGAAAAGGAATAAGCTAAAGAAGCGCGTTGAAAGGGATTGAGTTTTCTCTGCAGAAGACGTTCAGGTGATGAGCGATTCTCGGTCCTGTGTGAGGCTGGGGAGGAATGGGCCCAGGCCACAATGCACACCATGTTTCTCTTCTCTCCGCACATTTGTTGACATCAAAGCATCTTTCACTTTGTTACTGGGATCAGAGTGATACTGCCCGTGTGTTTTTGCAGGTCAGACTGGGTAGTAATGTGATGGATTGACAACATCCATTGCTTTTAAATCACTTGTTTTCTTGAGGTTGGATTCAACTGGTACTTTGAAATTCAAAATTGTGTTTGTAGACCATGATGTGACAAAACTGAAACAACGATCCCTCAGTTTCTACAAATGGAGATCTTACAGCATTTATATGTTGCAGTGTGAACTTAAAGGTGTCACAAATTGTGTCCTACGGTGGTCAATTCATAATGAAATCAGTGTTACACAATATTTAATCAGAGCGCTGAAAAGACACAAAGTTGGCTTCCTGTTGGACAGATTTCCAGATGATATCTAACCAATCATTTTTAACCTGTTCAGAACAAATATATCCAACTGTGCTGAATGAAAGTATGGAGCGCAGTTGTGAAACTGATATTTTATGAATGAAACTGATGATTTCACAGGAAAGCCGTGTAACAAAGGTCTAAAGTGCTGAAGGGTTATAAGTGTTCTTGCTGGAAGGGTTATAAGGGTTAATTAAGATTTCAAGGCATAGTCTTAATTAATTGTGGTGACAATAGCTTTGTCACACTTAATTGTTATTTTATTGCTCTCAATTGGAGGTTTGCTCAGAATCCCACAGAATTGTGGAAATCAGAATGACTAATGGCAACAACATGACCTGAATGCTGCTCAGCAAATCACGACTACTTGCCATTTCCTGGGGCAGTGTTTAAAGCAACTACAGGCATGTCTTATAATGGCAAATCATTGTTGGAGATACTCTGGTAAATGTTCACAGTCATTAGTGAGGTAGCAAGCCACCACTGTCTCCTCGTAATCTTCCTGTAGCGTCTGAGAGCGGGAGACCTGCTTCCCAGACAGACAAAGACAACATTTCCAGGGCCGTCTGATCCTCCACAGACAACAACATATCTGCCCGATTTCAATCCCGTGCTGGGAGGACAAAGCCATTAGGATCATCACAACCACTCTGCCTCGCTGGTGTTGGGCTCCAAAGCTTCCTCAGACTCCGGCTGAATAATGTGAGACTGGGATTCGTGCGCGACTCCTGGGGGGATATCTCTCACGTTTAGCTCACCACACATGTGATAAACAAGCCAGCCTGCTAGTGAGGGCTGCTAGTGCCTCCTCGCCAGGTAGCAGGGAGTTATAATGAACTCAACAGCCTAGATCTTCTGTCCTCTTTCAGAAATTCGACAATTGTGTTAATCTAACCTGGGTGTGAGTGGAGAAATCCAGACATGATCCAAGGTCCTTCTCGTGCTCCAGACCTGGACATACACAGCTGTATAGCAAAGGGCACAGAGTACTGTATGAAACTGTCAGACCTCCTGGACAGAAGCCAGCTCTTTCCTTGTAACTCCCTGAGAAAACCAGCAAGAACAGGAATGACACCAAGGGGTTCTCCTGAAAGCTTTTTACTGACGCAGAAGTCAATGCTGAAGGCGAGGAGCTGTGAAAACCGCTGCGTCACCCACCAGGTCAATGAGACTAATGTTCGTCTCTACAGAAATCCCACACTTATAGGAATTGGTGTGGGGTGTATTGCCAGCAATTAAAAGTTAATAATCAATATTGATCTGGACTTAAAAGATCATCCGGAGCGGTGCTTTGACTGAGTGACGCTCAAATGCCGGGGCAATCAATGCACTTCAAAGAAACATAAAGTGCATCCTACATAATTAATTGCACAGCCACAGCTAAAGAGATTAAAGCTAAACATACAAAGATTAGTGTCCCAAAGTCGCCCCGTGGGAGGGATCTCTCAGCAGATGGGATCTTGTAAGTGGTGAGGGTTTACTTTGCTGGTGTGAGAAATCCTTAGATGAATACCTCACATTCACATGGGCCAGGAATAGCACAGGCCCTGTCACAGACTGCAAACACCCTCTTTTTAACCTAATGTATATATTTTTTAACTATGGATCTTCCAGGATTCAGGTGTTATGTGCACTGGTATAAGGAATATATTCTGTGACACAATTAAAATCCAGCCATGTAGGAGAACTGGAGGAAGTTTTACTAAAACACTTTGCTTTCTATCTTTTATGAAACACAGAAGTGTGGGGACGGACGGACGAATGCACAGCCCACAACATTGCAGTGTGATAAATGAGATTCCTAAGGAAAGTCAACTACCCATTCATGCTCGCGCTATGTGTATTTTTAGTCATTCTGTCTCGGTCCAGAACCACGGAATTTGATCAGTACAGACAGAAACTAAAAGTGAAGATGGGAACTGAGAACGGACTTTTGTACAACAATCATAAAAATAAATCTATATCGTGAGAAAGAATCCCATTGGCTTCTCTCTCCTGTCGACCTGGCCTGGCAGCAGAAACCATGCAGAGGAGACCAGTGTGGGCATCGTTGGACCATCATTTAACTGTCCACTTCCAGAAAATCAGCCATGACAGGTATTATGCCAAAATGAAGACTGCACTGTTGACCGCACATTCAAGAACCCGCTAGTAGCAAATTATGATTATTGAAACTGTTTTAATGATATAGTTTAATTGTTCAGCTTATACAGGTTCTGCTACCCAGAATCAGTTTTCTTTTATCTGCCTGGCCAGGTGTGGAGAAGTCTGTGATGAATGTCTACGGGCCGGTGACCGTTATAGCCTGATCTGAAGGCTGCTGCAGTGGCCGGGAGTGTGGCCTCTTTATAACGGGTCTTGCAATGGAGGTGAGAATGTCTTCATGCTGAAATCCTGCCTTTAGGAAGGGCCACCTAACTCTCTCGGCTCTGAGCGTGAGCGGGACTTGAGCCCAGACACGTGGAGGCCGAAGGCTTGGAGATCATAAATCCCCCGCCGTCAATCTCCGAAGAGTAACTGGATGTTCGAGATCTATCATCTCCTTCACTGCTCTCCAGGCTGTCTGTTTAAAAAATAATAATGTTCTTATGAAATATATCATAATCACATATCTATCTCGGACTCTCAAAGTGTGGTGTGGAGAGGCAGCTCTGGATTCAGAGGAAGAGGGAAATTATGCAGAGAGGCGATGGGGAAAAAGGAATAACACAGGTTGGGGTCAGTATACAAATACTGTATTGTATGAGGAGACATAGAGGACTATATACTGGATTTCACTTCCAAGACCTAATGTTACTGAATATATGTATACTTTGTATTGCATGGAATACTTAACTTAAAAAAGATCTTAAAGACTTTAATCTGAAGTGTCATCAATTTTAACTTTCCAACCAACGTGTTTTGTGTCTTTTGGGGGCATAAAAACATTTAAATGATGCTTGATTACCACTTCACGTTTTTCAAAAGAAATACCACGATGGTAGGTGACGTTTTAAATTGATAAAATACATTAATTAGATAAACCAATAAACCACGTGTTTTGTAATTATGTGTAAGTGTTTTCAATTGTCTTTTAGCGGACTAATATAATGCCGTAGAAAATACATATCTTCAAGGAAACCTTTAAAGCGAACTATTGTGATAGCAGGACTCCTGGACTCCCCTAGAAAGCAGTGTTTTGAGAAACCAAAGTAGATATTCCTGGCCCAAACTGAAATACGTATATTTCTGGAAACTCATATGCCTTCTAAGTAGTTAGAACGAATGAGTTCATAACAGACAAGGAACGCCACGGTCTGCCGTATTCTTTGTCTTCTTCCTGCTCTTGTTTTCATACAGTATGCATGTACTGTGAATATTTCACGTTAGGTAGCGAGTTAATGGTAAATCTCTGTATTGATAAACACCTGCTCAAGTCTCTTATTCTCCCCAATTAACCGGCACAGCTATCAATCCTGAGACATTAGACTATGAGAACCTCCTGGGAGAACTCCCTTCGATTCTCTCCTGCCTAATAACCCATTCCTGTTGTACTGATTGCTTATTAAGACACTGTCCACAAGAAAGGAGTATTGGAACCAGAGCAAATAAATCAACAATAGACGCATTGCATTTATTTGCCTTACGTTTGGAAACCTACTGTTTTTGAGAGGAAGCAAAACAAGACCCTAAAGCCATTTACCACCAGTAGGAACCATCAGAAGCCGATGGCTAAAAGTATATGTAATAATGCTCCACTGTGAAGGAGAAAAGTTTTAGGACTGAAAAGGCATCGCAAAACATTTTACTCATCCTGAGCGATCTTTTGTTCTCCCCTTTACTGTCAGATTTGTGATATGTGTAAGACGTAGGCAAGTAAACTGTAAGTGACAAGTGAACACCATTCATAAATACTCATGCTTACTGCGTTTTACATTCATATACCCGGTATGCATACAAATTCCCCAAAAAACAAACCAATGAACAGACAGACAAATAAACAGTGGGATAATTCAGTCATAATTTAGCAAATAAATAAATTAGTGATATCTTGGGACACTTAAACATAAGTTGGTGGTCAGTAAAAGCGTATGAATTAAAAACATATATTTTAAATTGTAAAAAGAGTACTTAAAACGTGTTCTTTATAATTAATTTGAAAAATATATATAAAAAAAGACAACAATTTTGTTAAAACAAATTTCCCTAAAAATTGTGTAATCTAGGAGATATTCTGAAACGATTATGGTATAAACATGTCACAGTTTGTTCCGTATTAGTGGCGTAGATGCATCCAGAAAAACTGTGCTTCCAGCAGTGATTTCTACATTACAAAAGTGTCAGAAGGACTGTGTGACAACAGCTAAAGGATGGATTTTACAAATATTAAGTATCCATCCTTTTGGGAAGAAAAAACAAATATGCTGTAGACCCGGGTTTTGTCATAGATAAATAGTTCTCAACGTGGCGAGCCCAAGAGTATTTAGAACAGCCCTGCAAAGTCCAATGAAGTGTCAGGCTGAGATAGTGGTGTTATCATTTATTGTCAGCTCAGGCCTTCATCACTTAAAGGCGTCATCGGAAAAATTGCCCATGATTGATACTGATGGCAATGATGATTACTCTTGCAATAAGCTTAATTAAAATAATGAAGTACTGTTGCACCCAATTTGGTTGTTGCATAGGCAGGATAATGTATAAGAGGCACAGAAGAAGTCACCGGCACACCAAGCGCTCATAATTCAAATGTGACACAGCTGGAGAGCCGGGCCGAGGAAGTGTGTTTTTGCCAAATAGTTGTTGATACGGCCAGTACATACATATAAACACATACATATAATATCTATAGAGAGAGAGAGAGGGAGAGAGATACAAAGATAGATAGATAGATAAAGAGAAGTGTCTATGAATGTGTGCTCTGGTGCCTCGGGGAAGCTGCTGTCGTGACTCTTCGCCTCCGGTGTTTTGACAGCTCTCACCGAGGCCCGTGCTCATGCCGGTAGTCCTCTGCTGGCAGAGGTCAGAGGAGACCGCAGTGAGGGAAGGCCCTGGCTGCCTCTGTCTTTCCAGGTAGCCGGAGCTACATGACCCATCTGTTGGGCTCTAATGGCAGCTCATTTTTCTTTAAAGCGAGACCCAGGGCTTGTTCGTACACAGGAGCACAGCGAGTGTCTCGTGATCTGCAAACCACCCAGTGGGCAGGCGATAATTCACACGCCGTAGGTTACATCACAGGATGTCCATCCACGATCACAATTAGCATGATGCTGCCGTTTTGCTGCTTCTCATTATTAATCAATGAGAGCCCGCGGCCAGGAGCTGGTTTGTAACGTGTCATCTGTGGGCTACACGGTTTTAATTAAGCAAAGGGTCAAACAGGGCGTAGTATGTAAAAGACACACGTGTTTAACATGGAAAGATGAGAAACAGTCATGGACATTCGGTTTTAGGATGACTATTAGAAAAGTACAGGTTTTGAGCATATTTCTGTGCCACTTATACATTAGATAATTTATTCACTCATATATTCAATCAATACCTAATCAATACACAGACAGGGGGCTGAGCAATTAACAATATAGTAGTGTTGGTTGTGCACAGAGATGCTCGGGCTCTGGCTCTTTATTCAAACAATAAACATCTATGCAGAGGCGAGGAGACAGGTTACCCAAACGTGGGAGCCGAGCAGATTACATAGACTGTCTGCCACCGCCACCGACGTAAACAAACCCCTTTAACTTCAACCACACGTAGAGGGACATGGGACATGCTTGGGAACAGGGGAATGAATCGACAGCAATAACCTCAATCCCAATGACCAATGGGGCAGACTCATTCACAAAGTTGTTGTCCCTGGCCGCCTCTCTTCCGATCCCTTACATACAGACGGCCGAGACCCGGTTATCTAATATGAACAGCGAGAGGTTTTAACTGCTGCCGTGACGCATCTACATCCAAACAGATTTGGGTGTTTTCTGATTTTATTCCTTTATTGGAGCTGAGGTAATTAGTAGGTTGTAAAAAGACTAAACAGTCAAGAAACTGAACGAAAGGCGTTCCCCTTGAGCTTTTATTAATACTTTAAATTATAAGGCCTCCTCCAAGTCTGAGAGTATGTTACCCGTGTCCTCAACTCACTCCCTAATAAGTGCCTAACTTGCAGCGTAGGCCCGGACTGGAGATCATCAAAGGGAGCAGGGTGGCTTTCATCCAACTATCAAATATAATTGTAGTTTTCTTGTGATCAGAGAGCTATCAACAGAATTACGATCCATAGTGGCAATGTGTTATTTAGAATCCATGCACTTCCAAGATTTACATTTGTCAACAAGAAAAAGAGAAAAAAAGCCATTATTAAAAGATATTAATGAGCGCCGAACAGATTCAGTGGGAGAGTCGCTGTGACCTTCTTCTAACGCCAGGAAACAACACATCTGATAGTTTTACACACACGGTTCTGTCTACTCAGCACCTGACCTGTGTGTATATAAGGACTATGAAATAAAGGGGTCGATGCCGTTTAAAATAAATCAGCACTGTAAGAGCCACAACAAAATAGCAAACAAACAAATTGAGAGCATCAATCACAGGACAGAATAATACTGTAAACCTCTTTATATATAAACTTAGGGCAGGCAATCACAAATGGCCTACCCGTTCATAGTCCAGCACATGTATTTCACACAAGTAGAGATGGATGGCAGACGAAACACTATAAAACGAGCAGTTATTTCTATAATGTGCCTGTTACTAATTTTATCGTATAGACCAAGATGATGGTTCGTTAAGAAACATGAGGTGCTTAAGCAAAAGGGCCCAGAAACGGATCTAGGCTTTTAAAATAAAACTTGATGAAACCAAGGGAACTGTAGATCTCAGCAATGCTAAATAATTAACTCACGAGCACAAACAATTCTTTATGAACCAGGCTATGCAGGCCTACAGTGTGAAAGTGGTATTTATATCAGCAGAAACAGCTAATGCTTTTCTCTCCGTTTACGGCTATAAACAGCAGCAGAGGGTAATTAACAATTTTATACAGATCTAGTTCTTCTCATGCTGGTTGACATGAGCACATGTTAAGACTTATTTTGGTCCAGTCGCTTGAGAATGGATTAATTGGTTAATCATATAAATTACACTCACTTAATCATTTTAATCACTGCAAGCCAATTACCAGAGGGTTATGGGCTCTGAGGTAAGAGTTATGCAAATGTTTGTTCCACTGTTAACTATTAACAGCTTTTTTTTCTTATTTCTTTCTCTTCAACAGTCTGACAAAGGGAAATGGATGCTGGGAAGTTTTTAGATTTTCTGTTGTGGCCATGTATTAATTCATTTTAATTGTGTCACGTATGGAAGTGAAAATACCGTACAGATGCAAATACTGCATAATATTGAGCATTAAATTGACTTTCAAAGTTAAATAAAGCTGTTTTCTCTGCTGGTGGCCTAGATCATGGAGGGCATTGACACTGAAGGGCCTTGAGTCTTTCTTACACCTCAAGCATAAAAGGCAGACATTACCAATCTCACATAGACACAGAAACACCGGCCATTGGCTTTCTTAACGGCGCTATCTTGAATCTTTGGAGCTGACAGGCAGGAGAGCGTCATCCTCCACAATAAGGAGGATGTAAAGCGCTTATCTGGAGAGGCGGGTAATTTATAGAGGCAGATACAAACGCAGACACCAGTCCTGCAGTCATTTCTCAAGCGCCCTCCTCTTTCCTTTACGATCCCGGACCCTGCACTCCAGAAGCTGGATTCGCGGGCGCGTTCAAAGGCTTCTCCCCGGGCTGCTGACACTCCTGCTGAGGAAGTGAGTCTTTAGGCAGATTTGTTGCTGTGGTGGTGTGGATCATTAGGGCTAATTGCCCCTCTTCTGCATGTGTGATACTAGACACTTTGTTATTTACCCTCTTCTATTGTTGGATGCTCGCACTCCCTTCCCCACCCCCAGTTTTGGCAGACTAGCGTCTCTCCCCGCTCCTCTGACGGACACCTCCACCCCAGTGCCTTGTGATGCTCGTCTGGTGATCAGATTGCACACGGATTGAGGCTCTTGCAAAGGGAGTTAGCCGGGCTGTGTGTTATTGTTTCTCCTGCTGTTGCCGGTGTCCTCGGCCCACGCCTGACTGATTTTACACCCAGCAGCAGTTATGTCTGCTTCAGTGTGCATCCACTTCTGACCTAAGCACTAAATTGTGTTAGATATCCGCCTCCCGCACGGGCCAATTTAGCACGGAATCATTTGCTGTAATGTGAAATAGAAAGTTAAATGTTGCATTTCAATGTAATGATAATAATATATAAAAAATCACCCCTCTATCACTTTAAATCCTTTTCTTTCCCGGCTCTCAGAAATCGACTTAATTTCCCCGCACAAACCGACGCCGCTGCATTATTAGACTTTAACAGTTCAAGGCCCTCTTTTCCCTTTTTTCAATCAAATTAATTATTCAGAAAGCATGGCTCACAAATTATGATCACCAAAATCATATCACTGTGATGTAACGCCTAAATGCCTAAGTGGCATTCAGTGAAACAAGATATGCCATATAAAGTCTGTTACGGACACCGACTTTCCATTTAACAAGCTGATGTATTATTTCCTGTCACTGTGTACCATGGTGTAGAATACAATAGTACAGCCAAGTGAGTGCGCATTACATTTTGATTATCTGAAGCCTTCATAGCCTTGTTAGCGATGGCCGCTTCTGGCCCAAGGATGGTCTGAACTCTACCAGGTCAAATGAATTTTAAGGTTTATTTATCAGCGACGTAATCATAAATGAAGGACTAGAGATCTAACAATGCACTAAAAAACCAGTTTAAAGAAAGTGCTCTTCACTTTGAAATGGAAGAGATTCTTGACATGAATGTTGTTGACCAAAGATAACTTCCCTTCCCTCTCCAGTGGAAAGTGTCAATTTTTCAACCTGACCTGAGTCTCACCTTCTTTTCATTTCTCAGGTGCAAACTTTTAGGTTTAATTTGGACTTCGTGTCACCCCTAAACTAAATCACCTTTTCCTGGGCAATTACAATACTGATCCCCAGCTTTGCCGAAAACTCCCGCTGTTCTTTTAAGTGGTGCTTTTTAGGAAATGATGAGGACCTGGGGAGAGGTTATTTTCACCCTGCTCAAGTTAGCTTCACTAAATATCCTTCAGTGGGTCTATGAGGTTCCTTGATATTATTCCCCCGAGGGCCTGGTCTGGATGTCTGCTACTGGCGTACAGTCAGACACCATTTTTTTGCAATTGTTGTTGTGCAAGCAGCACAAACTGCTGCTGGAGACAGTTTCACGGCTTTAAAGACGTTGACAATGCAGAGCTAACAACTGACCGTTTTATAGAGATCTTTTAAGTCACTAGAAAACCATGGTCCCGCCAAGCAGGGTAACGGCTCTGCTATAAACATGGGAAAAATGTAATAAATATGTAAAAATATGAATCAGAAACACACACACAAACTCCCTTTGAAGTGTATTTTTCAGCGTCCAGCAGCAGATTTTATACTTTTTCTGCGGTCTGATGATGTGAAAACAGTATGAAATGTTTATTGCTGCAGTTATGAGCTTGGGTATCATTCCCACTGATTAAACTATATATCAGAGGCACAGATTCTGAAAACCACAGTTTTATTAATAGTTAAAAAAAAAAAGCCTGATATTATTTACAATAATATGGGAGCCACTGTTTCATGCATAAACCAATGTAACTGAACTGCTGTGAGAATTACAACCATGCAGTGATCGTTCTCAGATCTGTAAACGCTTGTGCACAATGTGACTTGCAAGACCTCTTGTAAGAGAATAAGGTAACAAAAGATTTAGCACTTGTAAAACTATGAAGTCTATGAAGTCATTTCCAGTTAATGAAACCGTTTCCCAACCCTTCTTTAGTAAAGTGTAGCAAGAGCACTTCTAGATATTGAATATATTGCCAGTTTATTTCAGTAAAAGAGGCTTGCTGACAAAGTTGACAACAGAAATGGAGAGTAGAAAGGAATAGAGCAGGTATCCAAATACTTATTTCGCCTAAGAATAAGAAATCAGGAAAAATAAATACTAGGGAAGTCTATGTTAAGTGTGACGTGTTTTCATTACAGTGTTTGAATTGTATACATATGTACTGGGGCCATTGTGTTAAATTGCAATATCTCTCATGGAAAATTACAGGATTCAAGTATGGGATTTTTTTGGGGGAAAATACTATAAACTTAAGAACTAAATGTACCAAAACCATTTTCAATTTTAAGAAGGGGGACAATGTGCCAAGCAGTACATTCATTGATTTTTTTTATTTTTTATATAAAGTTCATTTAGATTGTTTTCTTTATGTCAAGAAATATTGTAATGCCATGCAACACCAATTAATCTTTAAGGTTTATTATTTACAAACCAGCAATTAGAAATACCGCTGAACAGGTTTGTACAACCTATGTCATTGTATTTGCTTTCTTTCTCCTACATAATGGCGTTTCTTTTGCCATTAGACAGCTAGGAAACACCACATTTAAGTAAGACACATGCACCTAGATGGCTGTGTTTAGTTTATAGCCTGTAATATTGTATACTTAAATGGAAAATGGTTTTGATATTTTACTGCTGCCCTATTAAACCCAGAAAAGATTCACAGACAAAAATGTTGGTTTTAATATAATTAACTTTTTCTTTCCATTGTAATGATGGAAATAAATGCATCATTTTGAAAAGCCATTGAACGCTTTTTATTTTTTGTTATTAAATCGCTCTCTGGCGAAGATATTACAGAAAACAATGGAAAGAAACCCTCCCACAAGACTGGCGTGTCATTTAATAGGATTCAAAAGGTCCAACACCAACCAGTTAATAATAGAACTGACTAGGTTTAATCAAATTACTGCTCTCTGGTTTCTTAATTCTCCCCGATACACAATTTAAACAGTATCTGGAAAATAAGTGTCTCTCTCCCTCCAGGTCCAAACACTTTTAATTAAGCTTATTAATACATTTGGAAATTGGTGGATTCTAGACTATGCGAGTCATTTCTGCATTATTAAACTGAAAGTACATTTTGTTTAACGTCTGTACAAGGCATGGGAGGAAGGGACAAAGCTTTATGTTATATAGATTTTAAAAGGTTGGTAAACACTCTTACAAACACCAAAAATCCCAATCCCGCTGTTCTAGTACTTGTTCATTTTGGCTTATATATTGGGGATGTGACAAACTCATACAATTATGTTTCATACCCAGACCACGCAACACCAATGAACGTTGGCTCAATTATTGGGCAAAACAAAGTAGGTCAGATTGAATCAGAAATCCGTCCCCACCTCACTGCTTTAATAAAGACAATCAACACTGAGGAGGCTGGCCGTCACTGAGCATGCTCACACTTCAAATGCAATTTACCAATAATTCACAGACAAATTACCGTAAGACTCAGACGTAATTCAGGCCCGTTACCCTACATTTATCACTTCATCTCCATGTACCGCAATTAACTGGGTCATTTGTCATCTTATTAACTACAACAAGCAGCAAACTCTCTAAAGTAAACTATCAAAATGAAACCCACATCAGCAGATAAATATAAATATTGTTTATTACACGGCGACTGTGGGACAATGCGACACCAAGCTGTTTTACTAAGTGACATTTCAAGAACTCCTGCACAATGTTCTATGGAAATGTGTTGTTGAGCTATAAATCACATAGATTATGTGTTAATGCCGTTCTAAGGAACAATGGTGAGAGAGATGGATCGGTATCTACAGCCTGGGCAATGTGTTGACGGGCTATTGGCAGAACTGTAAGCATTGTGTTGAAGTTATATGTGCAGGATTATAGCGAGGCTGCAATGTAGAGCTGTAGGATTACTGTACTTTATTGTAATTGTACGGGAAATGCTTGATTCAGAATCTTTCATATTTACTTTATTTGAGTTCGGTTTCCTTGTGGAAATTCCAGCTATTTAAAGTTTTTTCTTCCTTCTAATACACACTTTATGTGGAATGACATTGTTAGTCCAGTAATCTATGCATTTCTAATAATCTATCACATGTTGGGTGATAAGAAGCATTAATTGTCTTCTAGTCATAAGAACAAAGTAGACAAAGGACAAGACACCATTGATCATATTTGTTTGATAGTAAGTCTACTTACAGCTTACTCAACCTTGCTGAGCTCTGGCCTTGAAACGATGTGTTACAATGACAAAGTGGCAAACTATCATCATAAAAAGTTAATATAAAACACTTACACCAAGAGAAGGCTGATTTTGAATAAAGAAATGGATTAAAATTTCAGCTTTTCAACAGTTTTTATATTAAAGAAAAAAGTGGGGGTGGCACTTAAGTTAAATAACTATGGATCAGATGCAGTAGTTTTACATAAACACAGTTTACTTTGAAACTATTCCTTCAACAAAAACTGAATGGATGCCAACCCTGAAAAGGCATCTTAGATCATGCCCTGAAACAAGTATTTCTGCCAGCAATGTTTCTGTGCACATTTGTATTCAAATCAAGTAATTGCTTTGATTGCTGGTGTTCAGTAACATAAGATTTGCAGACAGGCGGCACAGAAAACATCACCTTCATGTTGCACTGCCTCAGTTTCATCCGGAGGCACCGTGTTGACCTACACCGAGCAGGAAGTGAACGAAGGGCATTGCAGATTGCACAGGCGGAGGAATTGATAAGTGCGGTTGTGTAGCTCCGCTCTGAAGTACAGTAGACTGCACATGTTTACTAAAATGTTTTAATGGCACGCTTTCAAACAGCTGTCCATAAAACGTCAAAAGCTCTGGCAATATGCTTTGTAAATATATGCAAATTTTATAGCACATCAACAGCACATGAGGTAGATGTTAAAATACATCAGGGCATTCTTCACCCCCCCACCCCACCCCCTCGTTTTCCTGCAGTCTCCTTTTCCCCAGAGATGCACAGGCCTAAACAATGTGCTGCAATAAACAAAGGAACAGCAAACAAAAATGTGTCTACGGATTCAGTCAAGAGTTTTAATTTCTCCTCAAAACTGATATAGCCTTCCAGTTCAAGCTTGGTGAGCCATTCACTAAACGCAGCCAAGACCAGGTCTCGTTTGGGGTATCCTTGTCTTACAACACTGAACTCAATGACTGTTTACATTAACCTTCTTTAAAAGAGAGAAATGATACTGCAAGAAACCCCCCAAAAAATATGGTTTTAAAAAGAAGAGAATAAACAGGTTAAAGACAAATACAGAGAGGAGGAAGAAAGGCGACAGGAAGCAATAACAAACTGAGATCAGAAACCAGGGGTGTTTATTGGTGGGTTTGTAACTGTACTTACACTGATAAGGAGGCATCACAGATCAGTCAACATGCCAGATTCAGATATTAATGACCCAGTCAACTATAGATGCTTACTGGATGGATACTAGATGTTCACTACAGTGATGAATACTTTTCATTCATTACAATGCCATTGCAAAATGGTGAAATGTCAGAGTTACAGTCATGTCATTCTTCTGGACAAACGGACGCATCTTTAAGACAACAACTCCCTGAAAAGTTCACTGCACCACCTTGCCAAAAACCTTGACCAGAACATGCTGGAGCCATGGGCACTCCCAATTTGGGGATTTAAATGCATGTTTCATGCAGGACTTCACCTCAGATCCGTAACGGCAATATTGGTTCAACAGCAGTGGTTGCAACAAAAGTAGTAACCTGTTCTGTAACAATTTGTAGGTACATTTGAATAAATGAGAAAAAAGAAAAAAGCGTCAGAAATCGGTTGACCAGAACAGAAATGCTGGTTTCTTTAATTTAAAACAAGGCTTAAATACACACTAACATGGAACTGCAATGCGTAGGAGAATTTATTCAGTGTCAACATTTACCGAAGCCTTCATGATGAATAGAGAAAACGCCAGGCAAATGATGTCACAAAAGAAAAGGTAAATCTGGGAAAAAAGCATATAATTTACTCAGTGTAATATGTGAGAAAATACTGTCATGTATAAAATGAAAAAGACACTGTATTGGTATGAAGTGGTAAATTCGGTTAATTGAAAGTCTTTACACACGCTGGATAGTTTCCCGTTTCAGTCCCTTGCATAACTAATCCCCGTGTAAAACATTTCTCAACGGAGAAAAACCGCCTCAGATTTCCATTCTCTCACTGAGCTTCGCAGAGACTTTCACCTTTGCGTTTGCATTATCATAAATCATATGCTAACTGTACAAAGGGACTCAAGACTGTTAAATCACCGTTCACCAAAACTAGAGCAAAAGGAGTGGCTGCTTTATAACGCAGGATTACAGAGGTAACAGACGATTCCAGAAAAGAAATACAAAACGCACGTAATCTGTCAAACACCTATTTCCCTACGGACTCTGAATGCAAATCAAAGTTTATGGCTTTCCAAATACCCACCGCTACCCGACTAAACTAGGAGAACGTCTGTCCTGCATGTGGCGGTGTTGGGCACGCGTCCGTGCCTCGTCTCGCCCCTCTCTCTCTCTCTCTCTCTCTCTCTCTCTCTACTGATTCTCCTCTTCTCGGAGAAACTGGAACACGGAGGAGAAGTCTTTTTTGGCGTAGCCCCGCGCGCACATCATCCTGTAGATCTGATGGGCAAGGGATCCCAGAGGAACCGCTGTTTTAGTGTTGGTAGCCGTGTGCTGCGCTAATCCCAGATCCTAAAAATACAATCAGAAAAAGGCAGGTAATTGGTTTCAATTAAAAATTAACGTCATGACTGGAGTAGGAGATGCCAGGCAGTTTACCCTTGTCCCCCGAGGTGGAAAAACAAACCTTCACTAAGATCAAACACATGAAAGTTTTAATACCCCTCCCTCAATAAAAATAGATGAAAAAGATGACAAGGTTTAATTTTGGTTTGTGACAGTGATTAAATAAAGCCACAATCTGACAGTCAACATTAATGAGACCCATCGTGGCAAAACGTTGGTTAATTGATGGTCAATTTACTTTGTTTATTATTAAAACACAAACCAAACTCTTTCTAAAGATGAAAACAAACATATATAGATGCATACAAAGGCTGACAAAGTAACATGGAACCAGATGAATGGGAAAATAAAATAATACAATAAGGAAAGCAAGCACAGATTATCAATAGCAATGGCACTGAGGCAATGCCACCAACCTTCGCCATTAGCGTGGTCCCAAATCCTCCCTGGTAATTGTTCGCAGAGGGCACCCCCTCCATCACCCCGGGAACAGGGTTGTAGGTGTCGCTTGACCAGCAGCGGCCTGAACTCATATTGAGGATCGTCGCTAGCAGCTTGGGGTCGAGACCTAGCCTGTCAAAGGTCAAAGATGAACAGCATCAGTGACTAAATGTAAAGGGCACGGGTGACTTGAATGGTGCCTTTTGCGACGCAGGGCCATTCCTCTTGTTTTAATAGCTGTCCCACTAGATAATACGGTATTGATGTTTATCAGAAAAGTTCTTCATCATCAGACTAAATTACAAGAGTACATCAATTCTTAAGGAAGAAGGGGGCCGATAAACATCAACGGCACGACCACTTCTGTTGAGCAAGACGCTGCCAACAGACTCCCCATCCCCCAAACCCCATAAAAATACACAAAGCGAGACACAAACACAAACCAGCAAAGAATTACCCAGCCTTCAATCTGTAAACAGCAGGGAACAATGTCCAGAATGTATATTTAATTTATAGCCCAAAGTTTCTGTAACTCCTCTTTCCCTCTCTCTCGCTCTCGGACCAAAGATGACCCAGTTCATTCCCAAGAAAAGGAGCACACACTGAAACAAGTGGATGGATGTACAAGTGAAAGATGCTCAATACATTTATAAGTGATTACTGAGAATGCAATACCTTCATTATTCTATACTGAAGATGAGATAGATTCATATTTTTACCATCCCCCTAATTAATGTATACGCATCTTTGAGAAGACAATACCCACAATTACTCTGCCTACTGTTCTCACAAAGCCTCACCACCCAAATATCTTTCAACAGAGAGTTCTGGGTGCATGAGAGATGCCTCATAACGTGTCAGGTTGTCCTGGAGAACGTTATGAGACATACCTGGTCTTTCACAGCAATGCATGCAGCTCAGCACTGATGCTAATATGGCCATTTGGATCACCTGACAGCTGGTCAATATGGGCTTTGTGTACAGTGTACATACAGGCATGAGAGATGGAGCTCGAACCACAAACGTTCAAGATACCGGAGGGAACTTAACAGCGTAAAAAACACAAACAACAAGAATCCAAAGCTTCCAAATGGAGGATTGCAACTCGCATCCTTCAGATACTCACAGCCTCGACCCCCGAACACACTGCGCTGCGGTAAAACACAAACAGCAGCTTCGTTTCCATCCAGGGTGATGCAGCAGTGTGTGGTTTTGACAAATTCATTTTCTGACCGTCTTCAGCCTCAACCTAGGAGCTCCAATCACACTGCCACTCAGCCCTGCTTCACAACTGAGAGATAACACGGTGGTGTCAAGACCAGGGCTGCAGCTGAAAAATCATCCGCGCTGCCTGCTGGCTTTGGTTTAAGGTTTATTAAAAGGAAGACAGGTTCACATTTGGGGCAATTTATCTTTCTCTTGTTTCTGGTTGGGAACGCAGGCTGTTGCAATTCTCTGCTCACGGAAACCTTGGTTCTACTTCCTCCGATGACAATATCAACATTGGAGATTTATCCGTTTGTTTGTTATTTAAATGACTGAGAATGTATACATATCAGCATGGTGTGGAAATAGAAGGGTTAATCCCTGCGACTACAGAAGCCAGGCTTTCTTCTTAGTTGTTTTAATTACAAAATAAAAGTATACCACATCAACTGTGATTAAAACATAAACTGGCTCTTACTACCAAGTTGTAAAGTATATTTTGTACTGAATATGACTATTAAATCATTATTGGTCTTTAAGGCCACTTAGTACGCCAAAGCTGCACCTGCCTTTAATTTTTTTTATTGTTAATTGAGTTTTATAAGCTGTCTAAGCACTAATTAAAGCACAGGGACCCAGCTCTGTGAGACTTGATTGTTTTGGAAATTTGGGATAACTGCATCTTGTTTTTTTAAATCTTAGTCATGATTGCCTGACGGTTTACGTCTCTGACCAGACCTCAGCGTTCAAGAGAAAGGAAAGCGACAGCTCAACCCTCCCCCCTCGGCCCCAACACATAGGAAGCTCAGTGACATATGTTCAACATCGCCTCACAACCATGTATTATAGTTCTGGGTCAGTTGTTGAAAAGGTTACTGCTTCTGATATAATAAAGCTTGTCCAAGCAGAGAAATCATTTGTTATATTGCAACGTTGGTGACATGAGTTGTTGTCCTCAGTTTAACAATAAATCATTTCTTGTTATTAACTATAGTGTTTGTGATTTCAAGCACAACCAAAAACAGGGCCTGGAAAAGACATGCACATTTTAACCATCTTATTAGAAATTTATTCTAGGCGAGTAAAACAGACTAACACAAAAGGGTTTTGCGCAGAATACAGTCCTCCTATGTACAATGTAGTGGAGGACTCTACATTAGAAGAAAAAATGATATTTACCAATAATACTATTCCTTAATTGGCTGTATAATCAAGCATATTAACAAGTTGCACCAGGAGTTAATTTTAAAGGTTGCGATTAATTTCCACTACAAATGTTTTCTTAAATTTGGGCAAAAGCATATACTTCCCTTCAGCACAAATTCAGCATTTATTATACTTAAGAGTTAACAAGCAGGTTTTATTACTAAGCTTCCCTGTGTTTAATGTAACATATGCAAACTAAGTGCTCAGTCAAGGAAAAAAGGAAAACCTTTAGGGATTTCTCAGTTTTAAGCATGGTGCTTTAAACTTGGTGCTTTAGCCACTCTTACAAATCTCTTTGGGAAGGCGCGTGTTCTTCCGAGTCTTTTTTTATACATCAAGTGCATCATTAAAAGACCAAGTTAGAAGAGTCTTTTGCATTTCATCTTTCAGAAGACTATTCCACCAGTGCATAAATAACTGACAGTTAAAATTGGACATGGTATTAAAATCAGTAAGTGAAGTCTTCTGTCTTCCTCTGGGCCTAAGCTTGTAATAGTCTGAAAGCAGATAGAATATAATTGTCATTCAGAAAGAGTCTTTCCCTAGAAAGTCATGCTTCACTGGAGAAGACTGAGTTTCCATTTGAAATCAACAAATTAATCCGAGACAGGTATCTGAAAGGGCAAGTTTAATAGGAAGCAGCTACTGGGCTCTCAACCATGATAAAATGTTATTGCTGTTTCCCTGTAAATTGGCTGGGAACATGTGATTCTTTCTGCATAAGAGACCCATTGCTATTTGAAAGATATACTGCTCTTGCTATCAAAATGATGACAGTCTTTGTCAATCCCCATAATAACTTGCCAATAGACATGCCTAGCTGTTCGTACAAACACTAAAATAACTTTAAATGTAAAAACTGCAGCAGGAAACGAGCACAGGGTGTCCATTTGCCTAAAGGAGGAAGAGCGAACCTTGTGTGAAAAGTCAAGCGAGATTATATTATTGCTAATGGGATAGTGTTTTTCGTGTGTCCGTTTTCATGAAAATAAATTATTGTTCTCACATTATTTTGGTCTAATACTTGCAATATTGATTCTGTGTTAATACATTTTATTTCTCCCTCCCAAGCATGAAACTGTCCCTTTATTTACAGCGCTGTTTGTGATATTAAAACTTCAAAGCATTCGTTTTCCTGATGTGCGAGGTCGAGACAGGTGGAAGAAAATGTCACTAAAATCGCCAACAAGAGCTGTTTTTATCTAGGCTTCTTGGTTTTTAAACTCTCTCCTAACATAAAATAAATAAGTCTGGATAGATATCGGAGACTACCAAGCTCACATTTATACCATGAGCACAGATTATAGCATATACTTAAAGATGCTAAACTTTAGGAAATCAATGAAGCATTTAAACATCCACCTACAGACACACAATAGCAGAGTTTTATACCAAAAAATACTAGGACAACATGATGAATGCTAGTAGCTCAGAGTAGATGCCATATTTGAATTCCCATGATCCAGCCTATTATAAAATCTACAGTTTGTCCAACTGCTCACAGTAAAAGTCTCTGGGAAGAATCTCTCAGCATCTGGCACACGAGCAATCACTGGATGAAATCTAGCAAGTCCATATTCAGTTATACATCGGTGTGGGAACAGATCAACATCCACAGACTGTAAAGTTGAGCATTTTACTGGGTAACGCCTTTACAGTGAGCCAGCCACCAAAAAAAATAAATAATTCACAGATCAGTGAAACACCAAGCAATTGTGGGAGGGAGAAAATCACTGCAGTGACCTCACAGTAAAATGAGCTCTGACAGACTGCATGAGGAGAAAACCTACTGCGTTTTAAGATTGTGTTTATTACTCTGTCTGGCAGACTTTTGTGCCAGACTTACTCATACTTTATTCATCACCGATGTGTAACATTTGTATGCAACATATTCCAGGATAGCCAAACTACAGCTCTTTATAACAATGACAGCAAAGAAACAAATGAATAAAAAACATATCTACATTTAATTTTGTGAATCACATAATGACTCACGGATGTACACAGAACTACGAAAACACACTCTGGTTAGAACTTGCAGATGAATCATTAAAAAAGATTAAAATATGAAGGCAGCGCGATCACTCATTCAGATGCCGCATTCATCAACGAGGTCCACTAAAGGCTTCTGGGAATTGCAGTTCATCACAGAAACAGAATCCAAACCACATTGCACTGAGCAGCCTAATTATCTTACAATGATAAACTACAGCTTCACCGCTCTTAGTTACAGCCATAAACAACATCCATTTCAAGTTGTACTCGAGGTCACGCACCTAAAACGCAAGCTGTATTCTTAGTAATCAGGTTCTTAATCTACAATTTCGGGTGCTATAATTATTCAGGAAGTACAGACGAAACAATCCGTATTTGCATTTGGAGGCAGGGGGAAAAAAAAACCAAAAAACAACATCTCTACACTCCTTACAACCCCTTCCTCTGCCATTTTCTCCAAGACCGCCATGTAAAAGTCTGTTGCAGTGAAAACACAGTAAATTATAAATCTCCAAAAGAGTCCCTAATGCAACAATATTTCACAGAGAATTTACTACTGGGGAATTTATGTTTGCTGATGCCAATTTTCTTCCTGGTTTATAAAGCCCAATAAATCAGTAGGTGCTTTCTTACACTCTATTATGAAGGAACCACAGTCTTCTGAACTGGAGCAGATCAAGAACTCAAGCAGGGAAAGCAGGGGGGGGTGGAGTACAGATTAGAGTACAGTCTTTTTTTTTTTTTTTTCCCAAATCATAATGCCGACACGGCCAATGGTTGTAAAACACTGTATCGGAGTATATAGCACCGCGGTTGAAAACATGGCCTTAATGCACGGGGAGCCTGTTCGAAATGACCTGCTACGGGCCTTCAGATGATTAAATGTGAAGGTCAAACAAATGTAATTTTAAACACCCTGTGTGAACTACAATGAAGGGTGTCTTCTGTTAAGTTCGAGTGCATAATTATAGTTCTGAAGGCAGCGCTGCTAAACCCTGCCGGCTAGCGTGCGGAGAGAGGAAGAAAAAACGTGTTCCAGAAGAAAAACAAGTGTCCGTACGTGAAGCAGTGATTGGTCAAGCTAGGTAGCAAACAACTGTACTGTGCTGCTGGGAAAATAGTTAACCATGCATAAATACAATTAAATAAAAATAATAAAACTCCTAATTTGAAATTGCCAATTGTTTAAAATCGTCTCAGTGCACAACCTTCCTTGCAAAGCAGAGTTGAAGACAACACACAAGGGCCCTGTGAAAGGTGTACTGGTAGAACAGTTTTTTCTTCACAATAGCAGTGCTACAGCATTGGACAGACTACCGCAGTGAGTAATCCCACACAGACGCACAATAAGCCACAGGGTTTGCTCCAGCACAGCAACTTCAGGAAACTTTTCTAACCTAAAGCCAACCCCCCCCCATCCCCCAAAGCCTGCCAAACTATGCACCAGCCCTTGGGGTATCCTGGTCAGTCAGCTATGACATTGCTTAGAACCAGCACAGCAATATCTGCACCTCAGAGTCATTAATGCACTGTGAGCAGAGGTCTTTACAAGCTGTGCCACTCGGGATCTGGGCAATAACAGCACTTACACACACACAGAATCAGTTCCATCTCAGCACAGAAAGCAGGAGCCCAAGGAGATAAAGGACAAGTTAGCAAGAAGATTCAAACCTAATAAGCTCTTTACACATTATTCACAATACTGTACCGGCTTCCTTAAGTACAATGAAACAATCTGTCACAATGATAAAATAACTTCTTAAACGCCAAACACACTGAACTGCATGCCACACCAACTAAAACGTCCAAAACCAGCACACAAACCAGAAACAAATACTCAATTTGAGTATTTGATGCCAGTTTATCTGTGTACTCTGCTAGGTCACTAGACACGCATGCATTAATCTTCGATAAACAAGGAATTTTGCTTTCAATTTTAAGTGTAAGCATACATCGATTTCCAAAAGTGAATTGCACTGAAAATAATTAAAACTTCATGTCACGGTCTGACTAAATCTTACAATGATGGAAATCATTCCTTTTGGCTTCAGAAAATACCGTAGCAGGTATGAGCCATAAATACTGCCGAACTTCTCCTGACAGCTAGTAACATAGTTTCTGGGAAGTCTGCCAGTGCTGGTCCACAGAAGCTGTGGGTTTACTGTCAAGTCTGCTACATCCTCCGAGGAGAAAAAGGGGAAGCAGGGGGGGGGGGGGGAAACATGGGAAAAAAATAACTGAATAGATGCCTTCTAACCACATTAATACAGTTGGCACCAATCCTCACAATACTTGCTTGTTGTGAACTTTGGAGACATGGCCACGGATGAAAGCAAGAAGGCATCATTTAAAATATTTAATATTTCACTAATGGAGGACTGCCTGACTCCCTGATGGAAAAACAACAAATCTTTGTAGGTTTAATTACTTTTAACATTTAGAGAATTTAGGTCAGAAGATTCCTAAAACAGATGATCTCAATTGAATATTCCATGTCAACACAATGCTTGGCCACATGCACAACAATAGTACAAGCATTGTCAATAGTCTTGAATGTGACAATATGGTGTCAGGAAAATCCATCATAATTGTTGTGTTGATTTGAAATTTCATCAGAGCAATCAGAGGAATAAGAAATGTTGAGGGCAAGATTGTCATTCAGTTAGGTCAGAAGATTGCTCTGCGCATATGAGCAGGACTGGATGACATAAGTCACACTAGACAGCGTGCCTTCGCAGCCCACGTTGAGTTGCCAGCACTGGACAGAGGTTCAGGAAGTATGATGACATAACTTGAAAAGCCTTTCCCATCATTAAGAGGACATACCGAGACACAGGCCAACTTCACTGATCATTTCACCTGGATGGAGGAGTTTTTCTTTCCTTTTTTTCTGATGTCATCAAGTTTTGTACACCTCCCGACATGACAACGCACAAGCTCATGCGCCTGGGGTGTGTTTCAAGTGCCAGCAGCATCAGAAAATCCCTGTTACTCACTGACGTGCCCTGGAATTTAAAACCTCTGGGATGAACTTTAATCACTGACTGCACCGTCATCTGCTGCCACAAAATCTGCAGCAGCTAGAATTTCTTCTTGTCCAGGAGTGGAACAAGATGCCACAGGCATCCGTCAGACACTCGGTCTATCAGTGAGGCAGGGCGATGTGGCCAAGATCGCGAGCAGCACATGTCACAGAGGGTACTAATTTCTGAAAACTAATCCCTGTGCCTCCCAGACAATTCCTAGTAAAGAAGAGTCACTACGAAGAAGTTGTTTAAAAACACGATGAAACTCTGGCACAGCTTGACAACTTTAAAAAATATGACACTATTTGGAGTGACCATCATAACATATTATAGAACCACATTAGTAGTATTATTTCTAATTCCAAATTTAATTGGATAAGTACTCATAATAATAATAATAAGAACTTTCTAATGATAGAAATGATATAATGGTAGAAATGTAAAAGCAAAGACTAAAGCAAACTCCAGTGTACGAAGTGGATATCGGATTATAAGTCTGCTGCAAATGACCTGAATGATGATTAACAATTAAAACATATTAATGTATTGGCTGGTTAAGGGGAGGTGAAATTGGTAAAACATGAGTTGAAATGGTGAGAACTAGAGCTGTTTTTGAATGTTAAATGCTTTTATAGCAAGGTGCAAGGAAATACCACTCATCTCTTCCAAAAGTAGGTTTACAATTTGCCCACTACCAGTTGGCCTAGTGTTTTACTAATTCATGAAAAAGTAAACTACGGTCTGCTCACATTTGTAGACGGCAAAAGTTAGTTATTGTGTTGTTCAACTACTTCTGACACTGGGCAGCTATGTTTTTAAGATAACACTTCTCTAATGAAACTGAGAAATTTAGGAGCAAAAAGTTAAGCAAGAAATTGAGTTTGCAGGAATGGCGATTTAAAGACTAAGAAATGGGTTGCTTCTAATGAAGTTTAGAACATTAGTGATCATTCTAATTATCTAGTCTAGTTTGAGCCCAGCTGGACACAAATAGAAGTGAAGGTAAAGCTTAAAAAGTTATCAACAATGCCTTTGAATCAATGAGTGAGGAAGCAGAGTGTTTGTATTTTGAGATAAAACTGCTGCTTGTGTGTGTATAAATTAATAAATACACATTACAGTCACGGCCACTCATTCCAGTTCTAAAACATAAGCTCTGGTAAGATTGAAAGCTACTTCCCCAATTATTTAATTGCTACCATTATAAATGTTTCTAAAACTGACTCAATAAGAAATCCACAATTGTCATCTATTTGAGGTTCCCTGTTCCTAACCCAAACGGCTCATAGCATGTACATTTGTTTTCCACAAACAGCCACTTTATTGGGGGAGGTTTGACCTATGTAAGCAAGAGAATTGCCTCCTTGAATGTAATCTATACATTTACAATGTTAATGGTTTACATAATAGCACAGGTTTTGATTTGGTTCAATCCTGCGCTCAATTTTAAAATGTAAATGATATCGATAAACCAGTTGGGAGAAGTACCAAGTAAATTCCTCTTCTATCTCAATTACTGGCTGACAGCTTAAGAGGGTCAGTGTGGCCCTAACATCTGAGACGAGCCAATACAACACAACAGCCATTTCCTCTAGCGTTAATTAAACACAAATGTGTCTCTGCTGGTATATTTCCAGTGCAATCCTAACACAGCCGGATGGTCTTTGTAAAACCTTATTTGTTTAATTACAAAATCAGGCCCATCACAAGAGCAATAAAAACAAGAAACGAAACCTCATTGTGTAAACATACATTTCCTGCCCTTACTAAAACAGCAAAAGAAAGGGGACAAATTAAACTTAACGTGTGAATGATTTAAGAGCTTTGTATACACATATGGAAAAACAAACACACAAACATAGTCTGGACTGCTTTTTGAATAAACTGACATGAAAGACAACTAATCAATAATTAAAATAGAGAGAGAGAAAAAAACATCTGCTTTGTTTGACTTTAAAAATTACATTTAAAAAGAATAAATAAGAAAACAACCAATTTTATGGAATTGATGCATCTTGAACGTAATACAGGAAAATAGCGATTTTAAAGACCTACCTGATTCCAAGATTCATTGTCTCAGCTGTCCCGATCATCCCAATCGCCAACAACATATTGTTACAGATCTTGGCTGCCTGAAATCAGAAAAAATACAGTTCTCTCACTGATTGTCTTCAGGTTTTTTGCTCAAAACTTACTCTGAATCAACAGAAAAGATAAGCAAAGGTCTACTCCATTGGATGCTAAATTCAAACTTTAAAATCTTGGGTTGCTGAAGTAAAAAAACAAAACAAAAAAACACACACCCCGAAGATATTAAACAATGCATTATATCTCCTGGTGATAAGGATACTCAAGTTCCAAAACTACCCGTCTGCAGAAAGCCCTTTGTCCTGCTGTATTTACCTGCCCGGTCCCGACCTGACCACAATAAACCACGTTGGCGCCCATGCAGGTCAGCAGCTCTTTGGCAGCATTGAATTCCTCCTCGGCTCCACCGACCATGAAGGTTAGTTTGCCAGAATTCGCCGCACCAACACCTAAAACAAAGGAAGCAAAGATCTAAGACCCCAAACACAAGAGTGGATTTTTCCCTACAGATCATAAACATCTAAATAGTCCCCTTTCAGTGCTGTCATATTTACCAGTCATAGAGAAACAGCAACTAAAAATGGGATCTGAGCACTGGTTGCGAATCTGCAATTTGCATTTCATACTTCGCATGCTACTCGTTATGTTTTATGTACTTCTTCCAAATTAAATGTAAACACAGCCCAGAGCTGCAACTTTCTGTTCATTTCCCCCGACACAGCGATATTGAAGCCATATTAGCCATTTTTGTTTAATCATTCCGAGCATGACACAGCCGGTTCAGATTCATCCTGGTATATGACCTCTTTAAATTAAGCAGACAAATTTGAGTTAAAGCTTACAAACAGAACCCACTACTATCCATCATAGGTCAATAGCTTTGTATCTAGATTAGAGGTTGCTAAATAGCTTCAGAGAGTCATTTATTAGAACCGAATTAATGCTGACAATAGTTCTCAGCTGGTTAATCTTCTGACAGCTGCACTTTCTCACTTGTTCAAACACTTATGTTTCATGTAGGAATAACAAATTGGCTTAGCAAAACAGGATTTAAAAAACAGGCGATTAATCTCCTTAAAGCGGGGCCTGATAAAAATTAATTTACTCTGGTTTACTTTCAGGTGTTATTTTACATTCTAATGCTTTTGATGAAGTTTCCAAAGCAGCCCTGCCAGAGAACTGCTGCCGGGTAGCAGACACGGAGAAAACGGCTTCCCAAATTATTAATCAACATTTCTTTATAAATCGGATTGCATCGGTGCCTGGTTGGCCGTGTATTAATTCAGTGGTGCAGTTAGCAGTGTTTTTTCCTCTCCCCATGTCTTTGGAGATTGTTTCTTTCTCCTTCCCTGCCTCTCGTTACAACTTCATTTTTCTTAACTAATTATTAGTAGGTTCGAACTCATGTGGTAGATAACGTAGTACAGTATGGCAGAACAGAGGCTAAATTTAGTACAGTACTTAAGCTTGTACGCTTCATGCAAACTGTACTAAGACTGATTAATTAGTACTGTACTGGAGACTTCCTCCTGAGGATATCTGAATAAGCGCTTTTGGTTGGGTTTGAAAACAACAAATGAATTTTAACACAGTATGGTGGACAAGGCAGCCTCTACCTGAATATTTCCAAGCCCAACAGAAGGCTCTCATTGTCCATCTATGTATATTATTGTGTTCTGTAAGGTAGAAATGCCTCCAAATGCTTATGACTCAGAGTTGAAGTCGAAACACTTACTCGGGTGTAAACATTAGGATTAACCCGGTGTTCGTTGGATGGAGGCTAATCTTATTTGATTTCTCTCGGCCCTGGTTGTGTCGCAGGGCTGTGCGGGGGTAATGGCCAGTGAGAGGAGCGTTGATAACCAGCAGGCAGTGACAGAGGAGACGGACACTTCCTCCGCACACACGATTTGCCATTTCTAATCAGAGTCCTTGGCTGAGAAGAGAACTTGACTTGACAAGCAAAGGGGCTAATCTAGTTGAGATTAGTGGTTCTGTCCCATCAGGCAATCCTCAGTGTCAATTAGAAGCGATCCCATTATGTCACGCGGAGCAAAAACATACCAACGGCGAAAGCCAATAAACATCAAGGTGCCTTGTGAAGTGAGTCTTATTTTACTCTTCAATTAATAGCTTAATTATACAGAATGACACTGAAACCGGATGAAAAGTGAAGGAAGAGTGGAATTGGTTTATAATGTTTATTTTGGTTCTCTCCAGTGCCTATTTTGGGAAAATGTTAAAATTAAACCTGTGAATCCAGATACTCTTAATAGAGATCTGCCATAATAATAAAAAGTCATATTCCAGCACCCTCCACGAATTTGGGTAGATTTTCTGGAACATATTGATGCTCCTTGCTTCACTGACTACAACATATTCCATATGTTTCTCTTCTGGCAGAAGAAACAGGTTTCCTACATTTTCTATATTTAATCAATGATGCTGTTCTTTTAACTAACAGTAAGGATAGTGTGTAGTAAAAATGAGACCTATATAAATAAATTTAAATGAAGTCAATGAAGTTATGAAAAAACACAGACCTAAGAAATGTAGCACTACTTCTCCCAGCTGTACGTTGCACTGTGTAGCAAAAAAATAACTCAAGTGTTGCAGCAGGCAAAACCTTTTGTAGTTTCCACAGAATAAATTCATGAAAGGATAAAAAATTGTGCATTTAAAAAAAAAAAAAATCGATATAAACCAAAAGCCGATTTAATTCCACAGCACTGCATTATTCCACGGCACATTTAATTGCACATAGCACAGACTCATTTTGTGGCAGTTAAATCGGAAAACTAAATTCTGAATCAAGGAAGATGAGGGGTATTTTTTTTTTTTTTTTTTTTAAACAGCACTGAAAACACTGTGCGCACAAATAACAACCTCTTCCACATGACGCTCAGTAAATCACTTAATTTGCTTAGAAGAAGTTAAATGTTTTAACCACTCTGCCATGGAGAAGGAAATAAAAAAAAAGAGGGCCGATGGGACCGGGGATGCAGCGCAAGCCGTCTTTAAAATGCAATTGTTCTAATCATTTTCTACAGATGCAGCCTCACAAGGGGCTGCTGTCACAGGGACCATTTACAACTGGTGATGGTGTCTCTATTGTTTACCGGTGACACTCGCTAAAAAGGCGACAGCTGGGACCGAAAGCTGCTACTAAAACGAACAATATAATCCTGTGAAAGTAATCAACAAACTTAAGGGTGTTAATTAACTTTACACTTTATCATGTTCAATTAGTTGTCTTTTTGCAGGGAGATTGCCGTGCACAATCGGTTTCGGAGCGTGCCATGTTTTATTTGTAAGCGATCACGGTTGCCACTCCGCGGACGGTGTCAGATGTTCTCTGGGGTCCTGGTGACACAGATATATGGCTGGGAACATGCCTTGTTAGATTGCGGCTGGTTTAAAATAAACCCAGGGCGGAACCTTTTTTTTTCCAATCTAATTTGATATGGCCAGCCTTTAATGCATCATTGATTTAGCTCCCTCATTATATTGCAATGTCCAAAATTCATGAGCCAACATTCAAGAGCTCCAAATATTAATGAACTGGACAATTTCTGATGTGTAAAAAGCAAGTACTTTGCTAACAAGCCTGTCTTGTCTTCTTAAGGCAATTTCCTTCTCATTTTGTTCAGCTTATCTTTAAAGGCCTGAATCCCCACTAAAACATAATATCAATTGATCCCTAAAGAGTTCTTCAGAATATTAGCTTTATAAAACCAGTATTAAATTAATGAAACCTTTGGAGTTTCTTCCACACGTTTCTAACTTCTTGATTTTTAAGTAATCAAATTATTAAATCTTTCTTCAGTACACTCAGAAATGCTGGACTTCAAAACTCAAAATGTTACTTTTTTTGGGCTCGTATATTAGCTTAATTGTTCAACACAAAAATGTTAGGGTGTCATTTTAGCATACATGTCCAATCATATATTAAAGACAATAAAAATAAACATTGAAGTCTCTTAACATTTTTATTTGTAAAGAATAAAATTTAAAGTAGCAGCATAAATTAATAGGCAACGTGTTTATGATAAAAAAAGGGTATAGCTAAGATTAAACAAACAAACCAAACATACACAAAGAACAATTAATTTACATTTGTAATTTCATGTATTATTAACCCAATCAGTTTCCTTTCCTATATTATTTTCTTTACCTTTCTCTGCACCAATTGATTTGGACAGTTACTGCCGATAAAAAGAATAAAGAAATTGATCGACTCGCAATATACATTTTACTTATTGGTAAAATCTTCGGAAAAGCTAGCAAAGGGTTTTCTAGCCTTGGAAATATGGAAAAAACCTACAGAGCTCAAAGTATAAAACTTCCCTGTAATGAAAAAGTTGTTAATTCTGAAGGGCTAATAATGTGCAATGTTAAATATTAAAGAGAGGAATTAAAGGCAGCATCTAAAACAGCTGAAACCACAATACCCAGCCATAGGAGAAACATTAGTTTTCAGGCCGAGATCTGCAGGGAGCGCAGAGGTGGTCGATAGATCCTTAAATTGGTAGCAGTAGCCGTTCTACAGTGCTAAGTTGGCAGCTGCTGCGTTTGTGGCCCTGGTTCATTATTTACCCATAATGACCATCAAGCACCAGTCAAAGTCGGATCACAACAACTGTCAGCAGCTCTTTTAATTAGCCTTGTTTGAATTCAGATAAATATCACAATGGCTCGGCTTCTCCTGAGAGCACCGCGCCGAGCTGTGTGGGGTGGGCGGCCGCGCTCAGACAGGCTAGCAACGGATTTGCCAATATCCCAAAACCTTCCACAATATTCAGTACCTGCGGTTATTCCCACATTCCCCCCAAATAAATAAAGATGAATTTTATGTTAAGGTTAAGGAAAAGTTCATTGAAAAATAATGGGTTAAATAAATTGGGAAGACTAACATTAATATTTAACTCAAATTACTTCATACTTTATGTCCTTTATGATTCAAATTACAGTGTTTAAGTTATTACAAATTATGATTAGCCACCGATAAATCAAAAAGGATTTTTTTTTTTTTTTTTTTTTTGCAAGACTCATTCTTTTCAGCGCACACTATATATGAATGTAAGTAATCAATTATCTCAATTAGAACTATAGAAAATGTGTAGTGGACTGCTTGAGACTCTGTCCAAAGGGTTAAACCACTGCCAAGGAGTTAGCAGAGTGAATAGTAACTAAAAGAAGAGGAAAGCATTGAGGATAAATGATGAAAATCACTGCTTCAGATATAAGAGAGAACGTTTTTATAATCGGCTGAATCTTCCTGACCGAATCAGAAGGCTAAAGGGGAAAGAAAAAAAAAGAAAAGAAAAGAAAAGAAAAAAAAATAAGAAAATGTAATCACCCATAATCAGTAATTATGATTTTGTAACGGAGCTTTCAATAATGAACTGCTGTAATGATGGAGGACCCACATCTACAGAAATATAATAGCAGATTAGCATAAATGAGTATGCAAGGAATATAAAAAATGCTGCCACGACTTTCCTGTCATTGACTGATTAAACAGGAATTCGTAATTAGGCAAAGCTGCAGAGTAATTCATTGGCCTTGCTGACTGTTCTGGTTCATTAGAAGCCCATTACAGAACAGTGACCTCTAGTGGGCCCCAACGCTCTGTTCATCAGAACTGAACCCTCTCACAACCCCGCAGTTCTGCAGATTCGGGGATAAACTCAGGGTCCGGTCACTTTGACTGTACGAGCTGGTGTTTTTCAGACAGAACAAGTACGTAGATATGAAGAGAGAGGCCAGCGACAAACGTGCTAAAGCCCTGGCAGTGCGATCGGTATTGAGCCGTGCGCTGCCACGTGAGGCAGATGGTGAGAGATCTTTCATGTTGTCATGTAGCAGCACAAAACAATCAACCTCTGAAAGAAAATAACGGTATGTTGAATAAAAACAAATAGGAAAGCTTTTGAGCATAAGACAAAGGGAAGTCACATGGCAATTTCACCTCCCACCTGCAGGATGTATAACTTCTGACATGCCTCAACCACCAGTAAGTGATTGTGGCTGTCCCCTCCTGGCATTGTGCACAGTGCAAAAGACTACATAACAAAAACACCGAACATTTTGATGGATTTAAATATTTAGTGTGTATATCTCGCATGTGATTATAATATCAATTGCATTAACATTCCAGAATGAACAATGCATGCAATAACACAATATACATTTGTAACACGTCTTCATCTATGCAACGCATTTCATACATGGCAAAACCATTGACACATTTACAATGATTATATAACTGGTAGGTAAGCGTTTACAAAAAACATTAATTATCCAATTAACTGTCACATAAATAGTGACAAGCAGTCATAGGTTACTTTAAAGCCAAGCCATTTCTATGAAGAATGCTCCAATTACTTTTGGAAAGGAGAAAACAAAAGTAGCGCACGATGAAATATGCCCGGGAGTTACACAAAGAAGGCAAAAGTTATGTAAAGGTATGAAAAATGTTTGGTATATTCTAGATGTACTGCATGACTGATTACAGAGGTACAATTAGGAGTCTATCTGTAAAATCTGGTTGCTTAAGTCATCTAAAGGAGTATTTGAGAAATGCATAAAAACCGTAGCAGAATGGCCAAAGACTCACACAACGATTTGGCAGAAAGTGGTTCATTTAATATATACTGAGGGTAACTTAACCTAGCAGTGAGGAAGGAGAAAAGCACATACTAACATAAAAAGGATGAACAACTTGTCTAAGTATAGAAGCAGTTATTGAAATTACATTTTATATTGATTCTCTGTGATCAATGCACATACACATACAAACAAGTAATTTCTATCTTTATTATACTACCTATAAATATTTTTTCAGTTGATACAGAAGGGTGACTACTTTTGCCTTTGATTATACATTATACTTGTCTTTTTAAAACAGACAAAAAAGTATTTAGCCAAGAGCGAAACACAGCACGACAGGGTGGAGTAAATACAGTGGCTAGAGTAAGAACAATTCTAACCAAAAACAAAAACAAAAAAATGGAAGATAAGGAAAAGTTTTTATTTCCCACCTCACTGGAATGCTCCGTTAATTCATTATAGATTATTACCAACTCCAAGAAAATGTTTGGTTTTCGAAGCGCATCCATTAAGGTTGCTTAATGATTTAGAACCTTTAATCTATAATGAAAGGAAAATGCTGAGAGAAGACTAAGTACAAGCAAAAACAGACCTACAATGTACTATTAAATAAGGCAAGTGTCAAGCAAAACTGAATTCAAGTGAATTATTGAGTTATTTTCATTTAGTGCTGTAGAGGGATCAGGGAAAGAAAGATCTACAGGATCAACTCAATTTTCAACATAGTGGTTTCTGGTTGAGCCAACTTGAAATCACAGTTGTGGATCAAACTACCAACAGAATATGAAACCAAACAGCCTGATAAGAGCTTTGATTATTATTATTTTATTTAAGTTTGCAGAATACCCTTTGGTGATGATGGCCACTGTTGTCGCTTGTGCTGTCCTGAAATATGTCCTTGTATACATTTTAGTAGGAGCAGGGGAAAAAATCTCACAGGTACTTTACACTGAGCGTTTGGAGCACTTCCAGAATATTTACCATAAAAACCTCCCCCTAATGAAAACTTCAAAAGGCAGTGTTCTGCACAGGCATTACTCTCACCTCAAACTGGGCCCCTCATTTGCATTTGGCCAAGAGAACATTTCTCCAGGCTAAGTACCTAGAGAAGAAAACCTATAATATAGACAATGACGTAAGAATCCATTAAAATGTGTACAAATCTGTACTCTGAGCCACAGGAATCCACGAAGGATACATTTAAAAGCCTGTCAAATTGCAATACATATCAAAGTGTGGCCAAGATCTTGCAACCTTTTAAACAATGAGAAAAAAATATCTTAACAGGTGGACCAGTGAAAAACACTTGGTGCTCTGACCCCACGGTAGATCGGGAACATTTAAATATGCACGTGAGGGGGACGGTTCACAGGGAGAGCTGGGATGCCTGTCCACAGCGCAGTGACACTTCAGGGCAATCAAAAACATACATCAGCATAGCAGAGAAAGGATATGTTTAATGGAACGCAAAATAATTTAATCAAATCAATTAAAATATTACACAGATGGCAAACAAGGCTTTACTATTCATTCTTTCATTGAGTTAATAATCTGATCTAACTGTAAATAACAGTAGTTTTAATTAATGAATTTCCGCTCATGGATTTAGCCCTCTTTCTGGGCTTGTCACGTGTTTTTATTTTGCCTATAAAAAAATATGTTCACAACTTTCACTGAATATTTAATATTAATACAACGTTTTAACTTCAAATTTATCTCGCAGCGATATTCTAGAACATTCAGAGAACTGCAATTCTCCGTCGCCTCCAAACACAAGCTCACACGTGCCAAAAGTGCAGACTGCTGCAGTCTCTGAAAATTTTCTTTTAGCAGTGATTGAGTTAATACATAATACATGTCTTTCCCCACCACCCCTCAACCCAAGCCTGTATTGTGAAGCCCCAGCCAGCCCTCCCGGTTCAAACCAAAACTAATCAATTGAAATAAACTGCTGTATTTTGCCTTTGATCTGTCGACCTGATCTTTGAAGTTTATATCATAATTTGAATCCTCTCTGGGATCATTCACTTTTTTCTAGGCAATTGGTAAGTGTCATTTTATTTGTGGTATAAATAATGTAAGAGAAGTCGATGCTTTTCCTACACACTCAACAATCCTGACATGAATGCAACAGAAGTCGAACCTCATTACCTGTACTCTGCCTTTCACACACTAGTCACCTTTGACGACAAATATGTACAAAATAATTCAAGGTTTAGCTTAGCCCCATCTCCCATCCCTGCCTAAAGCATCAGTCATCTTTTTGATCCTTACAATGCATTACATTCGGACAAATCACACACTAACACCAGACATATGGCTATATTTAAGAGAGAAGAGAAAAAAAAAAATGTAAAAAGATGAGGTTGCTGTAAAGATACATATTGTGCGGTCATAAATGAGGCAGGCTAAGCTTAAAATACTGCAGACCCCCTCTAATAGTGACAAGAGGAATATTTTGCATTAATATCAAACACAATTTATAATAAAAATGGACTGAAGTATTTAACTCACAGAGCGCAAACCAAAGGCAAGGCTTAGGGCCTCACGAAGCAGCCTGACATTGTGGCTTAAAGTTATAATTATGTTGAAGGCTAAACATTTTCTCACATGAATTAAAAACCTAACCAAGTTTAAACATTTTATTATTTATGTATTTATTTATTTAATACATTATGCTGAATAAATAAATAAATAAAAGTGTTTGCCCAAATTACTTATGCATCTCTTAATTATAAAAAAAACAGGCTCTTTATCATTCGATGCAAGTTAATAAGCACGCTTCGAAAAACTACACTTTCATAAGAGCACGCCTTGCTTACACACTGCGTGCAACGGCAACAATATGTTGCTCCAGGAACCACAGAGCCCACAAATTAAGAGAGAAGGGAATATAAATATCTTTGCCTGCACCCTACAAGACTGCTACCAGCCCGACCTCAGTCTGGTAGAGACGAGTCATAAAAACAACAGTTGACAATTAAATTAGGATTCATTAAAAGACACGCCGCTTTGGTTTGGAGCTTTCTGGGAATCTCTTGTTATTCTTCTGCAGTTTCAGAGTGAAATTAAAGTGGATGGTTTTCTTTCCCCTCCCCGTCTCTTTATCCCGCGCCGTTACAAACATTTATTCCCCCGATACCTCTGCGGCCTGGTAGAGCTTCAGCCATTATTAACACGACCGAGAACGGGCTCCCACACACAACAGCTTCTCGAGAACAAAATACATATATATATATATTACAAATGAGAGGCCCAAAGAGGCTACTGTGACCTACATAGGCCGTGATCACACTGTATGTATTCGCATCATCCGTTTCCTAGACTTCTTGCAGCTACACCTTTTTACTCTTTTGCAGAGGTGGTGGGAAATCCAAGTTTGTGCTTCTGCCATAAATTATATTCTGTGTCTTTCTTCACGTCAGGACATGGTCTCATTTACAATCAGTAATAAACAGTGAACATCTGAACTTCAGACAACCTACCTTAAATGAAAAGAGCCCCACTTATTATAGCGTCAAAATAACAGGATTTCATTCCTTCAGTAAAATGAATAAGACATTTATGGTCATTTCTACCGCTTCTACTACAGAGGCCGAAAAATATCCCGCTACTGTATTAATTTATCTCACATCGCTTCGTAAAGAATACCTCACTGCTGTGTGTGTAATGAAATTCATTAACTGGTGTTAAGTGACAGGTTATTTCCTTCCAAGTGTGCAAAAGCAGTTTTGACATTCGTATGTCTGAATCATAATTGCACAGAAGGCAGCTAAAGGTCAAACAGGCACTAATGGTAATATGCACCTTGATGTGAAGGGAAAAGGAGAAAAAAAGAAAAACAGAGTGAACCTTTAAGTGTACTCTGAGATTAGTAAAGACTACAGAAGAAGCCTCAAGGACTGTCTAGAAGACTTTGGCAAACAGTCAATGTACTTATTGAGCATTTTGATTATAAATACTATTGGTACATACTCTAACTTTGGTATACAATGTACTGATCAGCTCCACATGACAAACAATTCAACAATATATTTAAAATATCCATACCACCCCTGGCAAACAAACACTCTCCAATTATTTTTTGTTGGCACCTCTAGGTGATGCACGCAGTTTAAAATCTTTCTAATGGAAACTACTATTTATTTTCCTCTACAGGAGATGAAAGAAGAAGAAATGATCCCCAAATCAATAATTACCACATTCCAACAATATAATCAGAACTCTCCTCTGCTAGTAAGCTGTAAAGATTTGTTATTAGCCGCGATGATTTACTGGCTGCTTGATAACAAGTTGTGCCTCCCGCAGAAAGTGAATCACCATTTAATGCTATTATCAGCAGTTCATGACCCAAGCAGCGTGAAATGTCATTTTGATCAATCTGATCAGCGCTGACCTCAGAGGAGGGGAGAGGCTTGCCAAAGGAAAGCCCCAAGGAGATGAGCTGATTATGGCGCAGCTCTCTTACATAATCTTTTAATCAGCCCAAACAAACAAATAAACAAAGAAAAAGAAAATCAATGGGTCATGTAGGGGAAAGTCTTGCCATGGATTCTACTAAGCTTTTACTGGGACAAGTCATGTTAAATGTTTAGTGTAGCTAAAATGTGCCTACAGGTCTTTGTACCCATTTAACTAAATCAGCGAATCAATATACATCAAGTGATTGAATAATAATAGCGAATTTATGGATTCAATAGGGAATTAGAAAATAAACTCAATTCAGGACTGCAATTTTAAAAACAGACACATTAAGAAGATATTTTAAAAGGCTTGTTAATGAAGGACAGTTTGGTGTGGCATTGCTGATTATGCACACTAGAAAGAAATCGATTCAGAAGCTACAGTAAAACAAAACCACAACCTTAACCGTCGCCCGACACATTTCATTCAACAAAGAGACCGAACCTTCAGCAGTTGACCCGGGTGTCACCTCGGCGGGTCACTAGAGAGAGAGTAAGTCTGTGGGATTACTCCCCAAATCCATCAGCAAACACATCGGAAAACCCTCCGAGGAGCTTTCGGTAATGGCTTCTCAGACCAGTCATGGCTGCCCCAGCAGTTTGACAGACAGGGGGAGGCAAAGATGTTGCCAGTCAGGAGTCACCAGCTGGACAGCCAGGCCCACGCAGCCCTACAGACCAGCTGACACTCTGGGTGTTGCTGACCATGCTGTGCACGGAGCCGCCCAGCTGCTGTGTGGTCATGTCCATCTGGAGATCTCCAGCCAGACAAATCTCTACGCCTGTCAACTCTCCTCGACGAGGCTTGTTATGCAAATTCAATTACTCAAGTGTGCCCTATTATTGCTGGCTAACTGCTCCTCAAACCAATCTTGTCCTGACAGACACTTCACCATTTTTACTCATCAGAGTACCTTATTTATTCTGCTTAACAAACCCTCACTGTTTTTTTTATTTTTTGCCTCCCCCTTTTTATATCCCACTGAATTAGAAGCTATACGAAGGAGCCACAATTGATCTGCCAGGCCCGTTCGTTTAGAAAGATATTTATAGATGATACTTTGGCCATGCCATTCTTCAGACAGTATAACGTGGCAGGTTTACCAAGAGAAATACATCAATGGTGTGTGAAAGTATTACAGTGATTTATACATATTATACTGAGAAAAAAAATATGTATAGCAGGTTTAAGCATTGGGAAGCTCTTCTGAACCAAAAAATAAATACAGGAATAGCCGTGAAGGCGTTTAATGTAATCTGTTGCTTATAAAACCTCAAAGAATATGTATGTTAAGAAAAATAAGTTTGTAAATACATAGGGCCCTGTTCAATGTATTCCCACAGTTTGTCATTAGGGGAAGCCACTCATAGCGTGACCTCTGACATGATTTCCTTGGTATTTAAGCTTATAGCAGTGTCACATTGTATCAGTTTGCCTTGAGAGATGCATGCAAAAAATAGTTTCTCTCCATAACTACACAATACAAACTCAGTTTTGCCTCCTGCTTTTCAGTCCCCGAACTTGAGCAGGTGCTACCTCTGCCCAATATTAGAACATCCATTTCACCAATAGTGATGATAGAGTTTCTTCCTCATAACTTCAATTAAAAAAGCAATAACCCCAGAGCAAAAGGCAAAAAATATATATAAATAAAATACAATTGTTGGGTCTTCTTCATTAGCCTGGGGAATTAAAAGTCACTGAAAAACACCACTTCTTATTTAAAACTAAACTTTCTAACTGTGCAGACAAACCGTGGTACAACAGGAATTTAGTATAATTGGTGTTAATGACTCTGCTGCAAGTTTATTTTTTGCTATTTTTAAACAGACATGCCAACACCCTGGAGAATGACGTCAAGAGTGTTTTGTTGTGGGACAGTTTGCATGTGGACAGTTTTAATGACGCAGACAAGTATTTTATGAATAATGTATAATGGAAGTAATTTGCCCAGACTGTTGGTCAGTTTAACTAAAGCTTACTTTTATTTTTTACAGTGCGTGCTTACACACACACACACACACACACACACACACAATTACAAATGCATTGCTTTTTAACACACCAGTTCTTCTACACACATGCCAAACCAAAGTTTCAGTATTTAAAATTGATTACAAATGTTAAACTAGCTACACAAGCAATGGCTAACATACACATTTCTTATTACAGAAAATACAACTGGAAAATAATTTTTCCACAAGAAAAAATAACAAAGAAAGGAAAGCAAAATCTTAAACATTTTAGTGTTTTTGCAGGTGCCTAAAGGCAGTCTTGGGTGTAAAATATTGAGTGTCTACAGGAAGTAAATGAAAATATAATGTGCAGTTGGTGCAGAAATTGCAAGTAACCATTAATGTCCAGCCATTCAAAATAAAGGATGTTAATGCAATTCAGCACAAAGCAGACAGTGGCAATGTTTGGTTCTCATATTTGTGAACATAAATTATGCAGTTGTTAGGTAACATGCTGGGAAGCATTGCCCGCGGGACTACAATTAATCTAATTAAATGCAACTTATTCTTATTACAGCTATGGCTAATTAAACCTTTAAAACAATCAAGGCAAAGTACTCCGATAATAATAATAATAATTCTCTGTCAATATTTAGTATTTTCTGCCACAACATACACAGCTAAATTATATTTATATATAGCATATATAACACAAACTTCCAGTATCACATCTAGATATAACTATACTGCTCACAAAAATTAAGGGAACACTCCAAGTTCAGAATTCAATGTTAAGTATTCCCTTAATTTTTTTGAGCAGTATATTTTATTACTACAACAATTGGTAAGAACAACTTTATAAATGAGTAAGAAACATGAACCTACAAAAACAAATCAAAAACACTACAATGATTATAAGCAGTTGTAATTGTATCACATCTAAATCATCATTCTCTGTGAATTCAATCTTGAAAACAAATCTTAAATGTACAATAAGTCCTTATAATATATACATTATACACATTATACACATAGAAAGTCTACACCCCTTTGAACTTCTTTCAATTTTTGCTGCCTCAGATTCATGCAGTTAAATGAGATTCTCCCCCCCAACACATTTATCTACATATCATACTCCACACTGTTCAGGGGAAAGTTTTTACCATGAAAAAAGTTATATATTAAAAATACAAAATTGGAATATCTTAATTAGATAAATCTCCAACCACTGAGGGTTAATAATTGCTACCCTTTTTGCAGAAAGTATAGGTGTGGAACTGTTGGGACAGGTTTCGATTTACTTTGCACACCTATACTTGGCAATACTTTACCATTATTCTTTACAGAATTGTTCAAGCTTTCTCTGTAAAGTTCCCTTTGGAGTAGTCAATCTTCAAGTCAAGTCACACAATTTTCTATTGGATTGAGGGTGGGTCTGACTGGGCCACTCAAGGACATTTACCTTTGTTACACATGTAAAATTCATTTAATCATTCATCTCCATGGGGAATGGCAAGGAACTCTCAGAAGAAACAAGACAAAGGGTTGTTGACCTTCACAAGTCAGGATGTGGTTACAAACAAATACAGAAAAACTAAAAGATACCACTTTCCACTATTAGGTCAATATTAAGTTCAAATCCACTGGAACAGAGTTAAGTTGCCCTGGATAAATAATAATAAACCTGCCTGGCAGAAGATGCAAGTGCCTCTTGCCCCTGTGAACCATGAGACAGATGGTTTGGGAGGCAAAGAAGAATCCAGGGACCACAGTTAGAGATCTACATAACTCGGTTGCATTATGGAGTTGTTTTATATCTACTGGTCCTGTGGCTTGTTAAGGTCAATGCCATCATAAACTCCAATGAGTAAAGAACGTCTTTATTTAATGACATTCTGGCCAAAAACCTGCTTCCCTCTGCCAAGAAGTAGAAACTTAGATGCAAATGGATTTTAGTTTTATCAAGACAATGATCCCAAGCAAACCTCAAAATCAACCAAGAAATGGTTGACTGACCACAAAACATATATTTTGCAATGGCCACAATTTGGGAATCTGTCTGTGAGGAATGGTCAAAGATCCCCATCAATATGTTCACCAGCCTCATAAAACACTATAGAAGACGACTCGGTAGTGTTATCAGTGTGAGGGGAGGGAGCACAAAGTACTGAAAACAGGGGTGTGAATATCTGTGACTAACCTTTTTTCTGAAATAAATAGAGTTGAGAAAGGTCTTATTTTGGTTGATTCCATGGAATCATGATTCAAGTAGAATATGTTCAACATGTTTGAGAATTCTAATATAGCTCATTACTATTTAGTCTTTTTTTTATCTTTATCAATGGTGGGAATCGTTTTCAAGGGTAGTGTTGTGTGTGCGTTTGTGTGTGTATATAAAATAAAATCTGCCATACAGTACAGATGAATACAATGGATGTGACTGTTCAGATAGAGTGTCAGTAACTTGATTGCTCAAAGGACTACATTGTATTTTAATCAATTTATTCTGACAGGAAATGGGATTCACTGTATGATATCAGTTTCTCAACACTAAAAAACAACAGGCTTCAGAAAACACCTTAACTTTAATGAATAATTTGCTTTCCCAGATGAAGAGAGGCTATAAAAGCAGCAATACCAGGGCTAAAATGCACATTCATTCACGAGAAACCATTTTCTCTAACTAAGGGCTTGATTTAAAAGGTTTAGTGCTAGTGGTTTGAGAAGGTGAGGTGGCGACTTAAACACAAACAAATATCTCAACGCAAAATACTGAGCGCATTTTCTTGGAACAACATCACAGCTTCTACATTATGATCCCACATGGAAAGCATACAACATGATACACTGTAAAATGTTTCACACAGATCAAATTGTATCAAATGCTTTCCCATGTCAATCTCAGGCCACTGCATTAGAAACCATTCATCTGAGTGCAGCAGTCTGTTTTATTTAGAGGAAAAATCCTTTTGTTCTTAAACCATTTCAATCAGCAGATTCCTCGAACACCTCATAAATTCAAAACTTGATTGCAGATAGTAAACGCCCTGATCAAGAAAGAGAAGACGGACTTAAAACTTGAATGGATTTAAAAGTAAAGGCCGCCTCACCTGTTTTTTGTCGCCATCTAGCTTGGCAACAGACTACAAACACAACTGAGCAATTGATAAAAGGGGCCTTTGATTATTTTTTTATCTACCTCTTAAGGTACACTTTCTCATTAAAGCCCTCAGTGGTATTTTTATAGCTTTTACTTTAGGATTGAGGCCTAGGCTGATTGGAGCGCCAGCAGGCGGTTTCTGTCTGGTGTGTTTACAGAGCGTAGGGAAGTCAGCAAAGATGGATCAGAGAAAAGTATAAACATAAAATAAAAAAGCCGGTGAACCTCTAATCAAGTCAATCAAATGCTTAAGTAATAATTAACAACAATTACAAGTACATAAGAGGGAATCTTTCACAGAAAATACATTAATTTTAGATGAACCTGATGTTTTGTTTGTATGTTTGTGCTTAACAGGTATAGTACATAGCGTGGTTTTAATCTAAAAGGCTTTGAAAAAATACTGCTATGCATGAAAACAAAAGAATAACAAAAGAGACACTAAGTAGTCTGCGATTACAGCCTCTATGAGCAGATTTGGTTGCAATGCCACCTGCTGGTTTACACAAAGAAATTTATGTTTTGATTTTTTAAAAGATCCCCATGTTGTTTGAGAGCACTGCTCTTTAACATCCTCTCAGAGCATGACAATCCCACCCTTTTTATTTTAAATATTAACTAATTTAATTGTATTTGCTGCAGTTTTGAAAATGACTTTTTAAATATTCTGCAGAAGGGGTTTGTGAAATGTTCAGATTTGTATTTTGTCAGTTTTAAAATCACTGTATGAAGGATAGAATCCTACATAGATTGAAATCATAACATACAAAGTTAAACACTGAAATGAAAATACTCTCACACAACAACATGCCTCAATCATGAAGTTTAAAGGTAAGTCAATTGTTTCTTCTTCCACATTTAAAACTATGCTACAAATGAGCCGCTAGCACATTTCTCTGATCAATCCATTTATGTAAATTCCATAACTTTTCAAACATACCCCCACCATGTGATAGGGTAGTAATGCATTCAGTTGTCATGGTCAAAGCTCTCTTGACCTCCTCCCCCCAAGTTCACAGTGTTGGTGGGCTACCTTTAATCCCCTCGCAGACAGAGTTTCCCGTGTAAATAAAGATCCCCTCTCCAGAAACAGTCCGCTGTGGTTAGATGGTTAGGAAATGAGTAAATCATTATTAATCTTTAAGGCTGGGCAATAAAATTGGCTTACTTCAGCTTTGAATGAAAGTATCCTGCAGACATTTCAAAGACTTGGCTGAGATCAAAATCAACCCGTTCTTGACTCCAGACTAGGCGCCAACTAATAAACAAACAATATATGTCAAGGGCTCGAGAATCCCCATATCCTTCACTTAATGGCTTTGGTGAGAGTACTTTATTGCTCTGGTTTCTTTCTCACAGGCCGAGTCTTCATTACGCCAAGTCACTCCTGGATTCAATGTCAATTTCAGTACAATAAAGTTAGAAAGGTATTCCCCCTGCCGCTCCTCTCAGTTCAAACATTGCAGCTTCTTATCAACATGAAAGGTAACGACTTGTTCACTGATTATTTGGACACCAGATTCTGACCAAAACCATTAGCTCCAAGATCACGAACACAATCAAAAACAAGCATTCCTCCTGCTTATTCAATTACAGCTCTGATTTAGACAATGGGTTCATTTCTACTCACGCCCCAGGTCTTTAATCTCTAGTGTTAGAGAATTGGTAAACGGAATAAATCAAATAGGCTGAAAATATATATTAAAATATCAATTCTTCAGCTGTCCTTGAGTATAGATTTACCATATTTCTCCCATTGAAGAGCGGTAGGAAACAGTCAGGATACAGAAAAATTTCAATTGTTGACTATACAAAAGTCTTCAATAAGCTTTTTATTTTTGTGACTGAGCACTCACTCTGGTATCAGAATTAAAAAGTGTGAAGATTAGCACATGAAATAAGTCATTTTACATAGCTATCCTTGAAAAAGTTACAGTGCTAAATACAACCTCTAGGTTATTTGTTTTTTTAAAAACATTCAAAACAGGTTTGTGTACACCAAAAATTTCAAGGGAAAGGAAGGAGAAACTAATGTCAAGGAGAAGTAAATTTATCATAAATATAAATACAAATAATACATTACATACAAGACCTGAAAATGAATATGGTGTAAATATTTAATTACTTTTATCATGTTAGTATTTTCACCGACAGCTAAATGGATCATAACCGACACTCGGGTTAATCGGGTCCGAGCCCCACAAACGCCTTTATAGCTGGCTAAAAACTAAGCAGGAAAGAATAAGCCTGAAGAGCACTTCCACGTCGAGCCCGATGCCAAGAAACGGACATCCTTGGACAATGCTTCAAGCGAAAGCCTGAAATTATTACATCTAAGCCTTTTCTCCATCACTTGTCAGGTGGATAATGTGTATCTGACTTATTCTCAGGTTCAGACGACTCTCTATTGATCCGGCTCTGTGAGGTTCCCAAGAATTCCACTAGGGACGCGGTCTTTTCTCAGGACTGGTACTCATACTCTTTCACGTTTGGAGGATGTGGTATTTGTAACCATTTTACAGCACCCTTGTGAATTGAAAAACTCAATGTGTTCTGCTTATAAGGTGGCAAGGTCATAAAAATCTAATTATAAGAGTATTTAACCCTTCGCAAAAATACTATAATATGTTCAGTCTTCTAAGCAGAACAGCTAAAGAGATTGGAAACACATTCAGCTCAAACAGAAGTTGTGATTCTACAGAATAAGAATTCAGTTATTTTAATCCAGATGTTTTCATACCAAGCAACCTTGGACATGTTCTGAGGTTACTCTGAGAGGATATAAAGCCAGCACAAGCGATTTATTCCCACAACTCCTTTTTGCATTTGTATCAGTCCCTTTAGATTGTTGTTATAAAAGTAAATGGACTTGCAGTATAGGCCTAACTAATTAAATAATCACAAGGCATTTATGAGCAGTGAGTTAAATATGCGTTTTGTATTACATCGGTTAATGGCTCCGAGAGAACACTTATTGGACATGCTTTGTTGATCCCTAATGTCTTCCAAATGCTTTATGTTGTGGTGGGATTCAGTCCAAGATAAGTGAAACAAACAGGTTACACTTGAAGTTGTGGTTAACAAATTAATGTTATGAACTTTTAGAAAACAAATATATAAATGAGGACAATACAAGTCAAAATCAAAGGTTAAACAAACACTCAAACTCCTCAAAAGTCCCATAAAGGGAGAGAGTATGTCTGTAATCATGAGAGGCTCTGCCCTGACCAAGACTGACAATACATTCAAAGGAAAAACCCTAAATGAAGACCAAGAACTCAGGGCTATAACTTAATTAGTCGAGGCAAACTGTATGGTCTTGAAAACCTCAATAAAAATGGTTCACGAATTGTCCTCCGTCTGTAATCTGATAAGCAGAAACTTCACAACTAAAACCATATGCCCGTTTAAAAAAAAAAATTATATCATCGTTATCCGTTATCAATGCCGGTAAACCCCGCTATGTACGGATTCCTTGCAGCACAAATTCATGAAATTAATTTCAGCATTTTAAAAATCATTGAAACATCCAATGTTAGGAAAACTAAAACACAACACTCGTTTAGTCTCAATTTGCATAGATAGATGGCAAATCCGCAAAAGCAAAGATCAAACAAATCGCATGCTCCTAAACTGCCCTAACTACTTTTAACTCCCTTCCCCTTGAATAAAATGTTGACAATAGTAGATCTCTTAAGTGTCGTTATTTTAGCTCTATATATATAACAAATAATAATAAAAAGACAACATTTTAAAAAGGAAAATCTTTTTATAGCGATAATTGGTCCGAAATACTGCAGAAGTGAGAGAAAATCTAAAATCTAAAAAAACAGTCGGGACCTAGGAACTTCAGCAGAGTAAAAATAAAATTCTAATAAAAATTGTGAGTTAATTTAGTTTATTATTAGTCGTAACTTATCAAAGCAATTTTCTGATTTACAGCACATTCATATCAGTATTGAACTCATTTACATGTTCGTTTTGGAGCTTTTTAAACCTATACCTGTTAATTCAAAGTATCAACGACTCCGTTGAGCATGAGTTGTTCAGGAACATTTCTCCCGTGAAAAGCGAGGTATAGTCCTACCTGTACATGCAACCATGGTGAACAAAGCAGTACTGAGGACACACAAAAGGTCACAGTGTTTTTGACCAAACTAGCTATTATCTCTTTAAATCTCCACTAACTGATTTTCTTGTGAGGCCACACTTTGGTCTAATTTATGTGTGCTGCGGGTGAAGAATCAATGGGCTGGCGATGACAAAAGGTGAGTCATAACCGTGATAATCGAGAGCATCATTTAAAAACCTCTCACTGCTCCTTACCTCCAGACACTGGGGCATCCATAAACACTGCTCCCATTTTTTCAGCTGCTATGGCCATTTCCTTAGAAACTGAAGGATCGATAGTGCTGGAGTCTATTAGCAGTGACCCCTTCTTCACTTTCCTGGAAGAGAGTTATGCCCAAATCATGAGGTGTGACAAACAGGTTTATCTGAAAGTTTCTCCAACGCTGCAATAGATGCAGCAAAACCGACTCGGCCCATGTTGAGAGGAAAGCGCCTCAATCTGAGATCATGCCCCTCCTGACATCAGATAATTTCCCCTTCAGGTTTAAGTACCCTGTCAACATATTTGTATGAGCTAAAGACATTCTCAAATATAATTCAAGAACCACAGCACATCTTTAGGACGTAACTCAGGGCCAAACTGGGATGATGATCTACACCTAGCAGATTGCGGCTCAGATGGATATGGAGTTTGTTTTGTGTTTCGGGAAATTAAGCGACTAAGCCAACAATTCAAATTACTAACTGTGCAGCCAAACGAATATTGAAAGCGGCTCCTAAAACTGAAAGTAGGAGCAGTTTTAGAAGTCAGATGCAAAGTCGCTGATGCTGCATTCAAAGGGAGAAAAATAAGTGAGGATTTATGGTATCTTCATTATATGTAAGCCAGCATAATATGGCTCACTGCGGAGAACAAAGATTTTCCGCTATGGGCTCATTTTGCAGCCCTTAAATCCATTCAAGATTAAATGTAATGTAGGAAAACACAGCCTAGCCTATGTATTGGATGACACTGGATCAATTAGATGCATCACAATTGATGCAGGTTACTGAAACCCTTGTGAGTTTTAATAGTTTAGAAAAACACTGGTGAAAAGTGCACGGGTTGGATCTACAGTATGTAATCATACTAAAGCCATATTTGGCAGAAGTTCACCCTCGAGTGGATGGGCATAGAAAACTGTTCATCCTAAATCAGCTTAATCATTGAAATGACAAGACATTGCAGTAAATATTTATTGTGAAAATATATAAATAAATCAGGAGCACTTTTTAAAAATCACAGCCACTTCAGGAAGTGAAAAATCGTTCATGTGATCTACAGTATTATCTGCATTAAATACATTCTTGGCATTAGCATTACATTAGTGTGTCAATCATGGAATAAATGCAAAGGGAGGGTAACAAGAACCTAGCCAGCATAATACTTTTATACTGATTAAAAAGGGACAAGTTCCCCTTATGCCTATAGACAATGCAGCTAAGATTAAATCATACTTTTACTCTTGTTGTAGGTCATGGGAAAGTGTGTGTGTGTATGTGTTTGTATATATTATTTATTTTCTTATATGCTGGAATATGTACATCACCAAGGCATGTGATGCAACTATGGAAACAACAGGCAGTCCAAATAATTTAAAATAGTGAAATTTAAACACAGGTATCTGTCCATCAGTAAAGTAAACAGCAATGCATTTACTGAAGAGGATTGCTACATTCTCTGGCATTTCATGGAGGCAGTCATTACAAGTAATTGTGTGGAAATTAATAATGAAGGTACCTACTTCAGAATCCCATTTAGCCCTGTGTATGCATCTATTACATTGGGGCTGGAGGGCAACATTGTGATGATTCTGTCTGCTTTGTCAGCGACTTCAGCAGGAGAATCCAGGATCTAAAGAAAAAGAAAATTACTTTCAACACTGAATCTCAATATTTTGTCAGAAACAAAAGGTGATTCAAAAACATTCAAGACACTTGTAAAAAATGTATTTAAATTACAAACTGAAATAGCTTGGTTTGATCAGTGTCCACCCTCCTTGTAATAGCAATCCTAAATTAGCTCAGATGTAATGGGTTGCCTTGAAAATCACACACCAAGTTAGGTGGCCTCCGTCTGTATCATATTGTAATGACTCGGATGATTTCAGGAGAAATTCAAGCAGTTCATGTAGGTACCCTCTGCTGCGTTCCGTTTCAAAGCAAATACTCAACCATGAGCACCATTGTATAGTATTAAAGAAACCAACCTTGAATCCAATTTGAAGTATTGCAAAAAACAACAACACTGTAGCCATGTGGCAAAAAGTTTTGTAGTCTGATTCAAATGTAACTTTTTGATCTAAATGCAAAGTATTATGTTCGGTGCAAACCCAATGCAATGCATCACCCAAAGAACACCACCCCTAGTGTGAAGCATAGTGGTGCAGCATCAAATTATGGGGATGTTTCTCATTGGCATACTGGGGCACTTGTCAGGATAGAAGGGAATATGAATGGAGCAAAGTATAGAGAAGTCTTTAAGGAAAACCTGCTGCCCTCTGCGAGAAAGCTGAAACTGGGACGGAAGTTTACCAAACCAAACCAAAAGCACATAGCCAGAACTACACTGGAGTAGCTAAGACTCAAAAATGTATATAAATATATCCCTGAGTGGCCCAGTCAGAGCCCTGACCTAAATCCAATTAAATATTTGTGACATGACTTAAAGATTGATGTCCATCAACACTCCCCAAAGAACGTGACAATTTGAACAGTTTTGTAAATAAGAATGGTCAAATATTGCCAAATCTAGGTGAAGAAAGCTGGTAGAGAACTATTCCAACTAGGGATGCACAATATTGGATTTTTGCAGATATTTTCAAACTCATTTTGGCCGATTGCCGATGCCGATACCGATATATACACATCTTTTTTTTCAGCTTTATGAAATGACTGTCAGATTTTCGCCAGTGCCTTTTTTCTTGCCTACTTGTCAGAAACTCTTTGTGGTGTTCTGGATGACGGCTCTTAAGATGCATAATTAAATTGGTAGTGTTAAAGGAGTGTGATTTTAACCCTTATCGCATCACTGGTACTTTACAAGCATTGCATATAGCAATTTTGTTATGCGTTTCAGATACTTTGAAATACTTCCATACAGCTGACATGCTGAAGCTTGTTGCTGGCACTCATAATAAACATTTAGCGTCATGGTGTGCGCATAGTTAACGCGTCACCTTATCAGCCAGGCACATCGGCAGAAATGTTCTAAAGTTTTTATCGGCAGATACCGATGTCGTGCCGATATCATCATGCATGCCTAATTCCAACAGACCCACAGCAACGTTTGCAGCAATTACAGCTTCGATTAAGAATAAACTCAGAGGGGTGGAGACTTATCCAATTATGAGTTTTTTTTATTTGTAATATATATAATTTTTTCACAATTAAAACTTTTTCCCCCTTAACAGTGTAGAGTATGGGGTGTAGACAAGTGGAAAATATACACATTTTAAAGCATTAAACTCTGAGGCACCAACACAAGAAAATGTTAAATACGTTCAAGGTGTAGAGGTGTACTTTCTACAGGCACTATATATACTGGTGTAACCATTATAATAATTTGAATAAAATGTATATTTACTTTTGGAATTGAAAAAATAAAGAGAAAAGGGAGTTCAAAGAATGAGATTGTGAACCTGAAGCTTGAAACTAATGGAGTTGCTGTTCTTATCAAGACATTATTTACACATGACACAAAGAAAATGACTGCCCTATAACAAAACCAGATCAAATCTGAATAACGCAAAAGGATGCTTTTCAAAAACAAAAGCCTACTCTGTGAGGTTCAAAAGCCTTGCAAAGATCACATTATCTTGTATAAAAAACACACACTTATAATACTGGACAGCAGCAGTGTCGCCTTACCTGTGCTCCTAAATCCTGGATTTCTTTGCATGACTCTGGGAAAACGTCAGAAGCAATGACTGGATAGCCGTGTTTCAGGAGGTTTTTTGCCATGGGATTCCCCATGTTACCCAGACCAATGAAACCTACTGGAGTTTTAGAGGCCATGGCCCTTGAAGACACTGAAAAAAACACACAACAGACCTATGAATTAAATTGCATAATTCGCACTCAGTGCACTGTACACAGACTTTAGAGGGGAATGGCACAGTGACAGTATCAAAGTGCGGAGGCATCAGAGCCAAATGCCACATGATAAATATAGTGGGATCCCTCAGTCACACTGCACAGGCAATAAGGTTACCGTGTCCAAGAGGCTGCCAACGTGCTCAGTGTCAGCTGGGACACTAAGCTAGTTTATAAAAAAACTGTTCACACAGCCTCTCTCAGAAAACACACATTTAGAAAGATAAGTTGAAATAAGAACTTGCATAGAATACTTAAATTTGGACACATAGCCTACAAGTACTTTTTCTTGGTTAAAATCCTGAATAAAATGTACTGGTTAGGTCATTTGACCAATGCTGCAAGTTACTGATCATTAATTAATTAAACATAGTGTGCTTTAAACAGGGTTTTCATATTTTGTTAAAATTTTAAACTAAAGAAACAAACTGTGCATAAAGCAGCAGGGCCATTTCATACCACATGCAAATGGACTACGTAATTGACTTGGTATTTGTCTGTCTGCTAATGCTACATCCAACAGAACCATATAATGTTCAGCTTGTGTAGGTTTGACCTGTCTGATATTAATGTATCCTCTCACTGTCACTTTTATTGCTGACAGCACAAAGTCATATGATATGGTAACATGATATGGCTGCATTTGGGCCCTTGCATTTCACTGGCAGGGTCAATTTTACATAACCTGAAACATTAGTGTCTTTGTGCATAACACAGCCACTGCAATTTAAAGAATATATATTTCATAAGTCAGGCTCACAGTTTCCTGGTTTGTCTTCAAAGTACCGGATGAGAAGATATGAACACTAAGTTTTTACAGCTGTGTTAGAGCTTTACTTTGCTCCTGGCATTTAATAAATATATTATCTATTTTCTTGGTCTCTGGATAAAATGAAAGAAATCAAGTAACTACTGAGCAACATGTTAAAAGGTTGAGAGAGTTGTGAGGTTGAGACTGACTAACTAATACAATATAAAATGTACTTTCAGACTAGAGAAATGACCCAATTAAGCCCATGTACCATATAAAGCCCACTTGCTCTTTTACTTTGAATACAAAAAAGAGGAAATATTAGAAGGATGATCCATTTCACAGAAAATGCACAAAGTTGTTACTGTCATGTTACTTTTTATTCGGAGCCAATCACATTTTTGTTCTTAGTTATACTATACTTGAGGATATTATGTATGACTTTGTGCTGCCATTGTCCAAAATTTTGCTTTATGAGGGGCCCTCCCAAGAAGCCATTTTTCTGGAATTTGGTGACCAAACTTGGTGTATATTGATAAGAATTATAAAATTAAGAGATTCATAAATCAAATGAAACCTTATATGATGAATTTGCTTGGTATTTAAAAGCAGTATTTTGTATTTGAAAATATAGACTTCAGGAGTTTCCAGGGTTAGCGTGAGACACTGTCAGAATGATGGTCACACAGATAGATGCAAAAACATAAAAAATTGAGAAACTGTTGATCACCATAGTACATCAAAACATTTTAGAAGCTTCTTCAGATATTTAATGATCTATCAATTATTATAATATAATTATAAGCACCCTTGAAAAGTATATTAGCACATGGCTTGAAAGCAGAATAATTATTTAATTTGTTCTACCAACAATATTAAACATGGTTTAAGTTGTAAAGAATAATGTATTTTATTAAAAAGATTAAAATGTTTACATTAATGTTACACAAAATGATTGAGGTTAATTTCCCATGGACCACTGTTGTTCTTAATAAGCCCACTAAGCCCAGAACCCATTGTACCTCAAATTAAAATGCCTTACATTCATTAATATTACTCAGAATAAATCAATTTAATTAATTAACTTAACTACTGACCTTATTTTCATCATGGGGACAAAATGGGTAGGCAGAGAAAAAAATTATAGGCACTGCAATAACATGATGGAAGCTTGCTGCGAATTTTGTGCGGATCACGGAGGGACAGAGAAGAGTATTTTGAGAAGCTTTTTTTGCCAAAGATCTTTGACATGGGACTGCCAAGAGTTTCAATTTTTGGATGGTCATGCCTCAGATATTTCCTTGGCACTTGTGACCAAGGCCAGAGAAAATGGGGTTGTGTTTCTCCGGCTCCCATCTCACCTCACCCACATCCTCCAGCCACTGGACAAGACAGTGTTTGGTGAAGTCAAAAGTAAGGATGATCTGGGCCGATACCGATATCCATATAACAAGATTGGCTGATACCGATATTTTCCTATTATTTATTGGCCTATAGAACAAGACCAGGTCTGGGGGGGATGGGACAACTGCATTGCAGTTCGTGTGCATCATTCATATTTTGTTAAAACTACACGAGTAGAATAGAACAAATCGGATGCTTAGTTAGAGGCAATAAAAGCTGCACCATCAGAGAGAAATATCAGTCCGAAATATCTTCCAGTTCAGACATTAGCCGATATAGTAATTTATTGCCATATCGTCCCGATACTGATCGTTGGCCGACCGATCAGTGCATCCTTAGTCAAAAGGTAATGGAGGAAAGAACTGTGCTGCCATTCCCGTGCTAGCACAGACAAAATCTGAAAGGAGGAATTCCCTGTGAAACTTGATGTGCTTTCCACGGCTCTCAAGCCAGAGAACATCATCGGTGGCTTTGAGAGCACTGGAATATTCCCTGTGAGTCAGAGCCGGGTGGACAGACAAGTGTCCACAAATCAGGCTCCTTTTTCTGAAGCACCTGTGCAGACTCCCACAGCCCCAACAGCCCCGGTCCCAACCCCGACACCCAGCAGAGCAAACTGCCTCTACAAGTGCAACAATTCCATGTGATGGAAATTAAGTCTCAGATAATATAAAAATACAGTTTTAATTGGTTAGGTTGGTTATTTGAGTTCTGAATTCAATAATCTATAAAATATTAAGTGCTTAATCAATACAATTTGAAGTATTTACTATTAAAACTCTTGTGGTCTTATTTGGGACACATGTGGGTTTAAACTGTACGTATGTACCTAAGCCACTACGGACTTTTCGCTTCTGCAATAAAATAAGTTAATTTAGTCAATTGATAACAAAATCTACCACAAGTGTTTACAAGAGAGATTAATCTTTGATTTAATGCCCACTTTGTTGGGAAGAAATTCACATATTTCTAAGAAAACATGTAAAACTTAGATCTCCCTAACTTTTTAACCAAAAATATTGCAACGAAGCTTTAATTTAATCTATATTAAAATCCGTATCTCTCTCTCTGTCTCTCGCTCTCTCTCTCTCACACACACACACACACACACACACACTTTTCCCCAGTGACACAATGTGACATCGAAAAACTACAACACTGACTGTGGACCACATTTTATTTGCCTACCCTTGAAAAAATGTTATCTACTAAAGTACCTGCAAAATTCAATCAGGCAGAATGTGAAGGAGGCTTATTCTAGATAGAGGTCATGCAACATAAAAGTATCTAAAGAAGATAAACGATGGGTGGTGCATGCATATATAAAGTAGTGGATAACATACAATATTATAAAATAGTACGAACAATTGAGTTTGATACAGTGTGTGTGATGAATGTAAAATATGGGTCAGGGATGGTTGCCTCAACTAAAGCCAAACTTGCCAACCTCATGACTAAAACTGTTAATAGTGTATGTATAGCAAGGACAGTGAAACAAGCTAACACAGACTGCAGCATGTTGTTATGTCATTAAAAAGCTGGGGAATTCACAATGGCAGGACAGCCATTATGACAGCAGCAAAATTAATATTTCCTCATTATCTCCCAACTAGCTGAAGTTCATTAATACTGCACCACTGTACAACGTTAAATTAAATCTGAAGGTTGATAGAAAATGCATATTTTGTGCCTACGTGTGTACAACAGCAAACGCACTTTCAACTAAATATGGGCATTGATACAGCTCATTTTCGAGACATATAAACATATATCAAACTATAAATACTTAATATTAATGATTGGCGAATAATGCACAGAAATAAAACATCAAGTTAGCACCACATACACACAGGAATAAGTACATGCAAAATGTAGTTAGTATCCCTTCATTTTACATTAGTATATTCTCCTACAAAGGGTCACTTCACGGAGAGGAAAAGGATACCTTACCAAGTGCCAAGTTGACATGTTTATTACAGCGTTGCAACAAGTTTCGGGACCCTCTGAATAAGGCGGCCATGCTTCTTTCCCCTTGACCTCAGCGCTGCACTGACACTATCGATCCAGGAAGTAAGGGGGCGGGACAAGATTGACAGCTTTGTGCTCCAATGGAGACACAATAGCTGGGGGATTTAACCAATCACAGCTAGGGTGAGGTGGGATATCCTATATGTTACCTTGGCGTTATGATTTTGTGTAGTTTACCTGGTATCAGAGATTACGGGACGTTTTTATATTAATGTCATTATTTTAAGGAAGAATGCTTTCCAAAGGAAGGCATCGTTGGTGGATGACGTCATAGTATTTGAATGAACGATTTTAAACTGAATGCAAATGTCATTTACATCAAAATAAATAATGCATTACCCCCAAATGTTTACGAGATCAAATTTAACATCATAGTCATAGTACAGTCATGCAGTAACCATGTCTGGGTGTCCTTATGATGAGCAGGGATGTATGTGTCTGCAATATGTATTAACTTAAAGTGAGTGTGTTCATATGTGTGTGTTTATCTAAGTACTTTTTAAGTAAGTTTTTCAATGCAATTTGAGTATATTAATGTATGATGTATTATGCCAAATTATTGTTATATCGTTGAATCTTTGTGTGCTAAACAAACTCAATAAAATAAAAGTGCAAGGTTCATTCAAGATACCATGCCAATAAACATAACACTTGTGATCTGTTAAATATTGTATTTGATGTGGACCAGCATCCAGATGGTTCAAAGACTAGAAAACGATTATTCCTGCACAGACACCAGTAAGAGACTATTATAGTGGTATTTCATGCAGAAATGTTAAGATCAGACCGTGCCTTTATATGTATTTTAGGCACTGAACATGAATTGACATATAGTGGTTAAAATATAAAGAACCTTATATAAAGGCGATTTATAGATTATAATACATGCTCCTGAACTGTTTAATAACAGGTATGCAGATTAATATATTGTTTTTTCCTTTTCTGTTGCTCTTTAAAGTGTTCGATGGTAATCAACCTCATAATAATGAAAGCAACGTTATTCAAAATGTGTGTATATATATATATTAGTACAAAATATAAAAACAAACGAAGCTTCTAGATTCCGTCATGCAGTTATAATAATAATAATACACGAATCGTGACCTCCTCAGCTGATGCCACCGAGATTAAATAACCAGGAAGTGACGTAGCGCCGTTTCCCACTTCAGGAAGGACGACGGGGCTGTTGGCGGCGGAGCTGCGTCAGTAACGATTTGCACAGATAACTTGGGTTTGACTTCGTTTTCATAACGAAACAGGTATGGAAACCTTATTGACACATGTATACGTGGATACCGCTTGTTTTAGTCTTTCTTGGAGACAATATGAATATGATCTCGCAGTCCACAGTATCTTGAAATTAGGTTACGTTTTCTGTTTCTGGATTGCTATCTGTTTAATAATAGTAGCGACTAGATCAAGGACTTGTAAGTCATGAAGGAAATGGCAATATGGTGGATAAAACGTCGGATAGCCGATGCGTGGGGTGTTTGTACTGGTCCAGAAGACAAGACACTGGTCATGTAAACATTAGTTTCTGTTGGTGGGTAACTCTTGACGCGGCCTACTGGCCCTTTCTAAAGCTGGACAGAAAACAACGTGTTTCCAATCGGGTGTGTAAAGCTGAGAGACCTGTTTTCAGTCCCAGTCCTTTGTTTTGAGTGATAATACGCTGTTATTGAATATATAATCCTGCGTATTCATGTCAATAATGTATCAGGCGTCCCCAGGTGCGCATGTATCTCGAGATATCTTCAGCAGACTGAAAACAGGTTTTCTCTTTTATTATTATTTAGCAGGAATGTTTGATTTGATCAGTAGAAACAATCTTTCCTCGCCATTTCTCACGCACTGTAGGGGGTATTTAACCCAAATTACGCGACACGGTATTAGTGTTTGATGTCAATACGAGTCTAGATTTGCAAGGACGCTGGCCAATCCCGGGCGAGAATCGTTGTCTTCTAGAATGTCAACAAAGGCAGCGAACCAATCCGGTGACGGCGTGGGCGGGCTTTGGGAATGTACGCAGTGTAGATCATGCTGTTCTTACTCAGCGCAGTCGAGACGACCTTCTTAGGTAAGGGGAAATTGAACGACTGGGAAATTTCGGCAAACTTTTACGAATGAAAATCAAAAGCATTTTTCCCTCTTCTTAGGATGCCTGCTTCTCTTAGCACAGTATACTTATATATATTTCATATTTGTATTTATTGCACATTTGCCGTTATGCAGGTTACTCTGCCACCTCTCAATATTTACTTGGCCATTTCAGTACATTACAGATTTGTAGTTTGTAGCCTCTCATCATTACTTTGTTTGAGTACTGGGGGAGGCACTGACAGTCCCCTCTCTCACACCCAAGTTGGGGCTCCTGGTACCTGCATCCACATTAAAATAATATGGCTATAATTATTTTCTGAAATGATGAATACAGGTGTTATCCCTTTGTTTAAATTAAAATATGTACACATAGGAGCAATCTATTTCAAAACGCAAGCCACGGGTCATTGGAAGAAACAGTGCAAGGGGAGTTTCACATATTTCAGTTAACTTCTGTGTAATCAGGAATGGGAGGAAGACAACACCTAGTTGAAATTTGCTATCATTTGCTGAAACATTGCATTGTTGGTTTCGCTTTTATCTTTTCTCCTAGTAGTTCTTTCAGCTAGCTGTTTATTGTCCTGTTTTGAAGATTGATTGGAATGATTGATATATGTATGAGCAAAAGGGCTCGTGTAATGTCGGCAACAGTAAGTGGTGTCCGGAGACACAGATGTTGTTGGAATTTTTTCTGTCTGCTCACTCCCGACCCGAGTCAGTGGCTGTTGTGCAATGTCCATGGCTGACGTGATAAGATAAGACCATCTCTATTATTTCACTCACTGCAGCCAGAGGTAAAGGCCTCATACACTTGATTTGCATATTTGTGCAACATGTCTTTATTCTTTCGACATTGAATATATCAAATGGGGATTCTATTTTGCTGCTAAACTAAAATGGTGGACGAGATCAATTCTGAACTAGAATCCAGTGGTGGTTGAGGCAGTAAGTGCAAGGTGGGCAGGTCTTTTTCAAATGGTGATGATGTGGAAACAATATCCACCACTTCCTTGTGGGATAGCGTGGCCATGTCATGTTGTATTCAAAGCATCTGAAGGACTCTGTTTGTGGTTTTCCAGAAATTAAGGAACAGGAAGTTGCTATATTCTGTGCCACCTGTTAGCCACAATATATTTTGCTATACCACTTTACACACAGATCTTGCCATAATTACTGAAGCTCATTTGCTGTTGGCAGTCTTTTGAATGCTATTAATTCAGACTCAGAATTGCAGTACTTTGCTTAATAGGAACAACCAAATCACTATAATAGTAAATCATAGGCTGCCCCATAAGCAATTACTGTGATTAAAAGATGAAGTAATACTTTTTGGCAAAAAAACACCAAGATTTTTTTGGTGGTTGAATCAACAATGCAGTTCTATTTAAAGCCCTTTTTCCTCCCACAATCTTAATAATCTTAACTTTGTATTCACATTAATTGTTGGTGTTGCCTCTCTTTTCGAGCTTCGAGTGTTTGCAAAATAAAGAAGAGTTGCTTAGTCACCTGGATGTTTGGCTGCATGAGCTTGGTCATGACGCATGAGTCCACAGACTCCTCCCTGCCAGTTGACTGACCCAGCTGGTCCTCGATGACTGCACATCTGCTTTAAGCACAAGGAAAACTCACTCCATCGGTCCATCCTCACTATTAACTAGTCGCCATTGGGCTTGGGACCGTCAGAGATGTATTTCTCATCTGTGGAGTTCTTTGTTTGCTCTCCTCAGTGCCTTGACTACTGTGTTAAAAGTAATCGTATCCTTGTCTGTTTTAAATCTGTTAAAGCATTCTGTGACAGATTGTTGTGAAGAGTGCTATACCAAACCAAACACGATTGATTGATTTATCACCATTTGTAGGGTAGGATGTACAGTGAGGGGAAAAAAGTATTTGATCCCCTGCTGATTTTGTATGTTTGCCCAATGACAAAGAAATGATCAGTCTATAATTTTAATGGTAGGTGTATTTTAACAGTGAGAGACAGAATAACAACAAAAAAATCCAGAAAAACGCATTTCAAAAAAGTTATAAATTGATTTGCATGTTAATGAGGGAAATAAGTATTTGACCCCTTCGACTTAGTACTTGGTGGCAAAACCCTTGTTGGCAATCACAGAGGTCAGACGTTTCTTGTAGTTGGCCACCAGGTTTGCACACATCTCAGGAGGGATTTTGTCCCACTCCTCTTTGCAGATCCTCTCCAAGTCATTAAGGTTTCGAGGCTGACGTTTGGCAACTCGAACCTTCAGCTCCCTCCACAGGTTTTCTATGGGATTAAGGTCTGGAGACTGGCTAGGCCACTCCAGGACCTTAATGTGCTTCTTCTTGAGCCACTCCTTTGTTGCCTTGGCTGTGTGTTTTGGGTCATTGTCATGCTGGAATACCCATCCACAACCCATTTTCAATGCCCTGGCTGAGGGAAGGAGGTTCTCACCCAAGATTTGACGGTTCATGGCCCCGTCCATCGTCCCTTTGATGTGGTGCAGTTGTCCTGTCCCCTTAGCAGAAAAACACCCCCAAAGCATAATGTTTCCACCTCCATGTTTGACGGTGGGGATGGTGTTCTTGGGGTCATTCCTCCTCCTCCAAACACGGCGAGTTGAGTTGATGCCAAAGAGCTCGATTTTGGTCTCATCTGACCACAACACTTTCACCCAGTTCTCCTCTGAATCATTCAGATGTTGGCAAACTTCAGACGGGTCTGTACATGTGCTTTCTTGAGCAGGGGGACCTTGCGGGCGCTGCAGGATTTCAGTCCTTCATGGCGTAGTGTGTTACCAATTGTTTTCTTGGTGACTATGGTCCCAGCTGCCTTGAGATCATTAACAAGATCCTCCCGTGTAGTTCTGGGCTGATTCCTCACCGTTCTCATGATCATTGAAACTCCACGAGGTGAGATCTTGCATGGAGCCCCAGACCGAGGGAGACTGACAGTTATTTTGTGTTTCTTCCATTTGCGAATAATCGCACCAACTGTTGTCACCTTCTCACCAAGCTGCTTGGTGATGGTCTTGTAGCCAATTCCAGCCTTGTGTAGGTCTACAATCTTGTCCCTGACATCCTTGGACAGCTCTTTGGTCTTGGCCATGGTGGAGAGTTTGGAATCTGATTGATTGATTGCTTCTGTGGACAGGTGTGTTTTATACAGGTAACGAGCTGAGATTAGGAGCACTCCCTTTAAGAGAGACACCTGGGAGCCAGAAATCTTGCTGATTGATAGGGGATCAAATACTTATTTCCCTCATTAACATGCAAATCAGTTTATAACTTTTTTGAAATGCTTTTTTCTGGATTTTTTTTTTGTTATTCTGTCTCTCAATGTTAAAATACACCTACCATTAAAATTATAGACTGATCATTTCTTTGTCAGTGGGCAAACGTACAAAATCAGCAGGGGATCAAATACTTTTTTCCCTCACTGTACATCTTCAAATCGAGTATTCATGTCTGCTGTGGAGCTGTATTGTCAAGGTGTATACAGTTGGCTTGTACTGTGTGATGTTGCCTGTTTTCTTTGCCCTTAGAATAAGTGTAAATCAGTTTTATTCTGTTACATTAACATAATTAAAATGCATTAACAACTGAGGGGAAAATAATAGAATATTGCAGTTAAAGATTTACAGGTGCCATTATTTAGTGTGTCCCCAGTGTGTTCCTCGAGCTTTTCTGAAGCTACAGGCTACACTGTAGTGATTGAAGTGTACCAGAGTTTTTATTTTTACTTTACAAAGTAAGTGACGCTTTTGCATTTTAGACTGATGTAAATGCCATAGAAAACAATCCTATATTGTCATGTTTTCTGTTTTCCCCCCACAGTGAAAACCATTATTAAAAAAGAAAATGGCATTCTTCCAAGAAGGCTCATCGCCCACCAGCACAATGGAAACATCCAACTTTGCGCATGTGATCTTTCAAAATGTAGGGAAAAGTTACATTCCTCACGCAGCCCTCGAATGTCACTATACTCTCACCCAGTACATCAAACCCCACCAGAAGGACTGGGTTGGCATTTTCAAGGTAAGAATGTGTTTCCTGTGTTTTGCTTTAGATTCTCAGTTGCACAGTAGACGGGCAGATTGCTCTATTGTAACACTTTTAAAACCGCATCACAGGTCAGCACTTGAAAAACCGAGCTTCCTTTTGTTTTCAAGCTGCTTAAATAAGCTATGCTGCTATGCATCTACATAATCCAACCCCCCTCCCTTTATATATGAAAGAATGAGTTAGTGTGTTGTGTTCACTGTAATTGTGATCAAGGAATTTTCTGAGTCACTGGAAGTATTTAAGCATTGCTCATTCTTGGTTGTTACAAGAAAATATTATACGGGAAATAAGTTGGTGTGACAGTCTTGGTTACAGATTAACTTGAACTATAGTTTTGGATAAAGAAAATCAAATCTGACAACAACCTTACTAAAGGTGGTTGCGGTCACCTTTTTAGATAGCAGCATGTATTTAGATATTTTAGTTTTCCTCCTTGGTTCCAGGTTATATTGCCCAGTTTTAAGTAAATTAAGTATGTGTTTGCAGGTGAATAAAATAAAACCCAAGTTGAAGCAGGTAGATCCCAAAAGTAGAGAGTTGTTCTTTTCCCTACTAAGACAATCGACAGTCCTAAGAGTGATGAGGAGTAGCTTTAAACATCACAGTACTTTAAAACCTGACGTACCATCACCCAGGGGACATATTTTCAAAACCTGTTTTAGTTAAGTTGCAGTGCTATCCCCTTTTCCTTAACTTTTAAGGTGGTTAATTTGTCAGCAAAGGTGATCCTTTAATTTTTGTTTTTTCTTTTGAACACTGCAGAAAAGTGTCCATTGTGAGATTGTGTGTTTGTATATAAACACTGATGTTCAAAATGATGGCATTACCTACACATCTGACTGAAGTTGTGATAAGAAAAACTATTCAATGTTAGTTACAAAAATTACATACTGTCCCTCAAAGGATTACACACATGATTTATCAAGTCTCCAGGGAAGGAAATTGAATTTAATAGTATATCCATAGTTCCCATGGAAGATTATTATAGGAGGAAATTGTCAATAAATGTTTTACCTAATGGCGTAAAGGTCAATTAATAGATATAGATGTACTGGTGGTAACAGGACAATAAAGTTCAATTTGATATAATAATGCCTTTGGGTATTGAGTCAAGACACTTTAGGTAAAATACATGGACGAATAATAGTTTTATTAAATATTTAAATCCATCATTTCTAGACCATGTTCATTGCCTCACAGTTTTTCAAATGCATTCTCCCTCTCTTTCTGGTCGTGCTGGTTATTTAAATGTGTTGCAAATTTGTGCCAAGTTGTGACAATATGATTTACTACTTCCATCACTTGTAAAATAATAATATGAATAATAACAAACAATCATAAATTCTAGATATCAAACATATTTTAATTAGATTAAACTGTGTGTCTAGTTTTTTTAATAGTGCTCACTCAACCTCATATGCTAACAAACAGAAAAGCCGTGTAGAATGCATTGAACAAGTAGATCCACTTTTGAAATAAATTAAACCAGTTCCTGGGCTTCTTGCTCGATGAGGTCATTTCCCTCGATCCACTGAAATTGCACTGCTTAATAAATTTGTATTGAAACGGCTGTATTCAGTAGAGGAGGTAATACTTTGGCTCATAAACATTTATATGGAATGAGTTGTTAAAGTCTAATAACCCACTGAGTTACTTATGCTTTCACTACAACAAATTGTGCCTCTGCCGTCGGGTCCAAGACATTGAGAAAAACAGATCCATGATCATTATTTTTAATTGTTAAATGTATTTTCCTTCTAACTGACTTGGATTTGAGCAATCGCATTATAAATATTGCGGCCCCTATGTTTTGGTGAGAAAAGAGAAGACAAGAAACCAGCAACCCCCCCAGAAAAAGAAAATCGGATGGTTCAGGCAAACCTAAAGACAAAGAACTGATTAGTCAGAACTGATCAGTCATATCAGAAAGTATCAGATGCTGAAGTTTGATTCATGTGGAAAAACCCCAGTAAGTAATGCCCATGCTAAATCTACCACAATAAAACCTATAATAATTGTGAATGTATGATCTATTTTGTGTGCACAAGACACATTGATAAACATTGTAATATGAAATATGCAAGTTGGCAAAAGCACTGAAGGTTTGGTCTTTACTTTCCAGACTGCAGTTGTCCAGACTCCTTCAGTTATGAGAATACTAAAATGAGACGTTGCATAATTGATAAGAAACTACTTCTGTTAGAGACTTGAGCATTAAATTGATTTATTCCAAGAAATCAAACGTCCAGCTCTGAATCTGTTCAACTAGGAATGAGATCTGAACTCTTAACTTGGTTTCCCCCCTTATGCACATCCTGTTGTGTACTTGATATAATTACGTTGTTTCTCATTAGACCTGTTTAAAAAGTGTGTAGCAGGATCAAGTTTATCATTTGCATTTCATTTTCATAGCTTCCAATACACTTGTCAAATCCAAGAGGAAAATGTGACAAATGTGTTTTTCCATGTGTACAAACATCAGCCAACAAAAAGATCCATCTTTATATAATTGCAGCTTAGTGTTATGTTTTACTTTGGGTGGCTTTGTGTTACACTCATGAGCTTCCTCTGAGCATTGCCTGATTATTATTATTATTATTAATATTATTATTATTATTATTATAATTTGGATCAATCAATTACCATGACAAAATACATGAGAATCACAAACAAGCTATTATTTCATTAAAGACAAGCTATGCATCCCAACAATGCTCTGACTGTTTCGGGAATGCTTTTGATCGTCTGTTCAGTAGAGCTGAATGGAAGTCGGACCAGGCCCTGCAGTTTGTCTGTCTTCATGTGTTGCCAGCTTAAAGATGATCTATGCTTCAGCAAACCTCAGAAAACCAGTACTTATGACAATACCTTTTCAAAATACATGACACATGCTTTATGTAATGCTGCTCTTGCTCAATAGTCAGAGAGATACCTGGGGTGTGAGTCACTGGCCTGAAGGTGATTTTCCGGGACTGAACCAGAGTGCTGTGTGGTGACAGTTTATGAGAGCGCACTGCCCCCTAGTGACGGGTTGTGGCACTGTCAGTTTGAGGAAAGACTCCATCTACATTTTCCTCTGTATACCACACATCCCAAATCATAGCTTGTTGGTGTATTTACACACAAATCTGAGACAACAGACTCACAGTTTCCAGTTGCTGGGTTAAAATTACTCATCGTTTGTGCAGGTTGGTTTTGCTGGTTTTTAAGTTTTTTATAAAAGGCAAGTGCTTTCTGTGTATTCAGAATTGTGTGTGTGTCCGTGTGTGTGCACATGTATAATGTAGTCTAGTCTTATTCATTCAAACATTAACTATGATCTCTCACTACAGTAATACTGTGAGGAGGGGTGAATCTCTGTTGGAAATCTGATATGAATTGCAATGTTGGCACTGCATTATCAATCACCATTATATTATCACAAGTATATTATTATACATATCATTTGTTATAAAGTGTTATGAAAATCAGAATTTCCCTGCTGTGTGTGCCATGATAATTTCATTTTGACATGGACTGTGTCTTGTTTACTCCCGTCTGAACGTGCAGCAGCTAAATCAATCACCTCTTTGATACGGCAAAATGTATAAAAGGTTAAAAGCGGCGTTATATGAGAGCTCTCGAGCCCTGGAGTTGGGAGTGTTGCCTGGGAGGGTTCGCAGAAAGCAAACATGAAATTTATAATTAAGCTGTCACTGTGTTGCAGAACTGCACACTATCAAATGATTCATGTATTTAAATGCTTTTTTTCCTTTCTTAAATCAATCTTGTAAATACATGCTGCTAAAGGACTATTGCATGTTCGTTTTACTTAAAATTATCTTCTTAAAATTATCAACATTTTCCAAATTGTGATATGAATTTTGATTCAAAACAGTAGTAATGTTTTTACCAGTATTTTTCACAGTATATTAATGTTTCAGTGCTTTGTTCTATGTTTGGTCACAAGAATAACTGAGACAAAAATAAATACAAAATATTTAGGACATAACTATTTTTTCTACCAGATTATGTTGCAATTTAAATTAGATTGAAACCGTTAATATTAAATAAAACCTTGCCTAGAGCTGTTTTACTCTCTCCATCTGATATATATCGAGGAAAAAATGTATCAAGTTACTGTAGAAAAGTGAATTCAGTGAGTTTTGGTACACATAAATAGCTGTATTTCAACATACTTCTCCGTAACTTAAAGGAAATTCTCTCTTCCTTTTGGTGGCAAGTAGCGTTTGTTAGAAAAGGACGGCACAACACACAGAGGAGAAAATGCATTTGAATAAATAAAAAAAAAAAAACAGTGGTACTTAAATGATTCCCTTGATTTTCATAAATTAAATTAAATTAACTGCTGGAACCCTTTTAGAAAACTTTAAAAGTTTTTTGAACATTTGTACCAAATTCTGCAAGGATTTTATTATTATTTTTTAATTCTAATGTTCGGGAATAAAAAAATAATATCTGTAACAAAGCCGCATGTATGGTGCCTTTTGAAGCCGAGCTAAATTAGTTACAGTACTTGTTGCTAAGTTGGAAAATTTGCCATTAAACTTTTCCGAAGCCGAGAAAGTTCCAGATTTCAGTTGGGCGTGAAGATCGTTATTCGTCTGTCCCCTTATGCCATTGAGTGAAACTGACAGCTTTATGATTGAGGGTTTACATTATGGATGTATTTTTTCTGCTCCCCCTCATCAGGCATCAGTTAGCAACACATAAAATGTATATAACTACATCTCTGCTTCAATTTTAAAGTACATGTAAAATTTTCACCTATTTTTTTTTTTTTTTTTTTTTACTTTTACTGCAACAACCCGATCCCAAACCTCAGTGTAACAAACCTGGCTACATAAACACTTATGGCTTCAACTGCTTTCTTAAAATAAAATGAATGTAATACAAAAACATACACCCGTATCCTGTCCCACCATTTGATTTGATAGAAATATCACTTTTAAGTTATAGCCTACTGTAATAATTAAGTGGTGTTTTAGTAGGGTTTGTTTGTGTACAGGTTTGAATTGTGAGATTTAAAAGTCAAAATTATATACACAGAATATTGGTTAAACAGTTTATTAAATATAATCATAAACTGTATGGTGTTATTTTTTGCACATTGTAATGATTCTTAGACAAAATGACACTTGTTGCATGGTATTTTTAAACCATCTCCTATAGATTATTTAAATGTATAAAATATCTTCTAAAAAAGACATTCATTGCACTCAAACACTAATTGTTACACAAAAAAAGATGACCGTGTTCGTGGAAGAATGCGAACATGTGCCTTTAAGTGTTTTATAGCTGACATAAGGACTACAGCGCCTGTATAATTAAGGCCTGTAATGGCGTTGTTTTCTTCTCTGCAGGTTGGCTGGAGTACAGCTCGAGATTATTACACTTTCTTGTGGTCACCTCTTCCCGACAACTATGTGGAAGGAACCTCGGTTAACCGTGTGCTGGTATTTCAAGGTAAATTGTAATTCTCTCGTTTCCAAACCACTTTTTTTTTTTTTTTTTATTGAAACGAACACCTCTTAAACGTCTGAAAACTAGTTTTGAAAATGTGAAGTCTTATCAGGTTATTACGTGGTGAGATATTGATTAATGGTGGATGCACCATCTCTTCCACAGGATACTACGTTCCAAATGATGACGGGGAGTTTTACCAGTTCTGTTACGTCACCCATAAGGGGGAAATACGAGGAGCCAGCACGCCTTTCCAGTTCCGGGCCAGCACCCCCACCGACGAACTGCTCACCATGGAGGATGAGAACAACTCGGACATACTGGTGGTGACGACCAAGGCGGGATTCCTGGAGGTGTGCTTCCACCGGTCCATGTCAATTCTGTGCCCTCCGAGGATGTAGAGAGAGAAAACGCAAACAGGATGGTGGTGACTTGGCAAACGTTGGGCCTGGTGGGCGGAGATCCATCAAGCCCATCGTTTGCAACGTCTTCGCAAACCGTGGCAACCAGAAAAAGAGGAACTGATTAATTGATGAGAGTTGAGAAGTGGCACCTGTTTTTGCATTGAGGGTTTTCAGCTTTGAGTTCAGCTGTTCTACTGGGCCATGTTGCATTGTGCAGAAAAACAAGATTTGGCAAAAAAAAAAAATGAACAAAGCAAGAAGCAGCCATGATAATAAGGATGATGATGATAACAATCCGCCCATGATCTATGTGTGTATTCATAGTTCTGTGCAATGATCTGTTCTAACGTTTGCTCTTGGGTTCATGCAGCACAAAATCGAGGAAGCCAACAAGGAGAAACAAGAGTTACTGAAAGTGATCTCGGAACTACAGAAGGAAAATGATCGGCTGCAAGAGGAGACTACGAAACTGGAGAAACTGTGTGAGGAAGAGAAGGAGACCTGCGCCCAACTGAGGAAGGACTCCAAGGTAAGAGGAAAGCTGTGGTAATGTCAGAGCTGTGTGGACTTGGGTTGCTCGTGCTGTAGCAATATTGTTTCAATCTCATCTTCGGCACCATCGCGCTCTTGAAGTTAGTGTCGTGACCGGACGTTGCTGGTAAAGAGGGAAATACGCTTGTAATTGCGCAGCAGCATATTGAGACGTCTTTCATCAACTTTGCCGACGTTATTCATTGACATTGTGAACATCTAATGTGGATCTTTTCGATTTCACTATTTTGTCGATTTTAAACGAATTTCACTTCTGCAAAATTCTGTAGTATGAATATTTTTATATGAAGGAAACGGTCGACTCATTTTCATCCTTTTAAATTGACATCCTAAACTTCAAAACACGAAGGATTATTTTGTTATATGGTACCCAGCACAAGGCATTATGGGAAAAATCTTCTGTAATCACAACAGTTGCCTGGCTTGTCAAATATTTTAGTTAATTAACGTAACCTTGTAAAGTAATGTATCTTTTAATGTCTTGCATATTTATGAAGACTTATATATAGTTATTGGTGCCTTAGGGAAATGGTGTCCTCACTGCTGTTGACCTCATTTGAGAACTACATGTCTTGACTAAAGATTTGGCCTTTACCACAGGCAGGTAATAGTGTTCCTCATGCGCAAGATCACTGTACTCTTTAGTTCTCTTTAGCGCCTCCCCTCCATTAGTAGTCATATTTGAAAGAGTAGGATTTTTGTGGGTTTCTGAGACCAAATGATTTGTATTGTTGTTATATTTTAGTGTGCCAATGATATTAAAATGAAACGGTGCATTAAATATGCTTCAAAAAGTATATAAATATATATTAAATGTGGTTCTACTCTTACAATGTCTGCAAACAAAATAATTAAAATAAAAACACACAGAGGTCTGGATTCAACAGGCGTATCACCAGCCTTTCGGTATACTTTCAAAGATCTATAAGACATCTGAGACATCTTTTTAAATTAGTAGTTGATTTGTGATGATATTCTTTAGCCAGTGCTTCAAGCTTTAGGCTACATTTGGTAAATAAGGGATAAATGCTAACATACAACTTGTCTGTTTTGTTATCAAATTTAGTTTTTTAATGAATTTATTTATTGTATAATTCAGATTTTAAAAACATTGCATTAATTAGCAATTTAAAGATTTGCAATGACTGATCTGATTTGTGATGAGCTACAACAGAATGTCATATTACTGTCTGTTTAAACTTGGAAAATAAATGAATAAATACATCTTCGTCTGGCTGTATAAGCCTATATTTGGTTATGGTCAGTGACTGTGGTTCTGGAACTTTTGATTTCGTTCAACAGTTGAAATAATATTTCGATAAACATCAAGGCTTTGTAGGTTATGTACAATTTTACTGGCTTCCAAAGATTGTTCGTTTGTCTTCGGAGTGATTTGAATTGCATAGTGCGATTAGTAGCTACAAACCTAGTCGATTTCGATGTGTACAGTATTATGAATTCCAACTTCCTTGCTCTACAACAGTGTGCTCTTTCAGTGTGTACTTTATAGTGCAATAAATGTATTAACCAAATTCACATGACTTGTTCAGAGAGGAAGTTAGCAATAGGTTCTAGTATCTGGCAATGTGTGGCGCCATTTCAACCACAAAGAACAAAGTTGACGTCAAGCACTTGAAAAACAAATCGAGCTTGAAACAGACAGTACTAACAAGCTGGTATTACTGAGTGACCCCCACCAAACGTCTGCTTTACATTTGTTCACATTTGGTGAGAACATGCTCATTTCTGGAAACAAATAGCCTGCTAACAAATACTGTATTTTTTAATCATGATTTTTATGACCGTTTTTGTATTCTGAAATGTATATTTGATTACATACCCGGGCGTACACTGTTCATTATTTTATTTTACTTTGGAAATGCTGAAAACTGTCCATGGTTTAAAGTATTTAAATTAATTGAAAACTGGTGTCAAAAATAAATAAAAATAAGAACAAAATAAATCCAAAACAGACCTTGAAAACATGTTTGAAAAACCATTGAGATGTTTTGCAAGAAGGCCAGTTTCCATTTTATGGATGTTTATAATACTGTACTTTAGATTGTTTATATGTGAAGATGTTAGTTTATATTTGATTTAATATTTAACCGTGGAATATATATATATATATATATATATATATATATATATATATATATAGTGTGCATTTTTAGTATTATCTTGTCAAAGTACATTTTTATTTAGTTTTTCGGGAAAAGGAGCTCTGAATTTAACATTAAGTCTGGGTTGGAATGCAAGTAAGGGGCCTAGTATAGCACCAAATTTATAGTCTTGTAGCTCCCCCTAGTGAGTTTTATTTTTTATTTTTTCCTCCTCTCATTAAATTGTGACTTCTCTTGTTATTGATTTAGAGAAGACAATCTGCTGATAACGCGAAATGCATCTTGGAATTGTTTATAGTAAAAACAATCCAATTAATTTATTTTGCTATCATCTCATAAAAGGGGAAAAATAGCATAATTGTTACTATTATCTTATCAGAGTGACCTGTGTGTTTTAAATCCGTCCTGATGAAAATCTTAAAATTGGCATGCGGTTGTTAATTTTGTGGAATTCTGAAGATGATGCACCTTATATAAAAAAAGAAATAGGATACTTCTGATTACAATGATATTTTAATTAGAATCTATACTCGGTTGAAGAACTGAGTTAAAAGCCTTTGCACCTTAACACCTATTTTTAAAGTGTCATCTTCATTATATACATCTATATTCAATCTATAGTCGGCCTAAGTCTTTTGACTTGCAAATCAGAACTGTCATTTCCTGACCCTTCATTATACTCCCCCCCTTAAGTATATATTCTGCTGCAAAGTGTGAATAAACCTCACAGTGGCAACAGGTTATGCCAGTTATTTAGATTGTGATGAATTAAGTTTTTGAATTAAACACTCTGAACAGTAAGGGAAAAAAAAGTGTCATCTGTTTTCTCTCTCTCTCGCCTGCCCACATACACCCCGTGACTGCCAACTTTATACCCCCACTTTATAGTGCCTCAATGCTGCCGACTTCATTAATTTCAGACATATTGATTTTGGATGTAGATTGTCCTTTGCTACTTGTAATTTGTAACTGTGCTCAGGGGCATAGATTACATTTTATGGTTTATAATGGAATACAAGACATTTGTGAGACGCAGGCTCTCGCCAGACCCAGTAACAGATCCCAGCGAAGGCTGTCGGGGGCTGAATCCACAAAGCTTTATTTCAGTCGTTTTCTTACAAGCTTTTCACTTTCACCAAAGCTTTCTTAAATTTGAAATGATTCATAAAAATGTGGAATGTTTCATAAATCAAATAATGAATTATACGTTAGAGCGCAAAGTTAAATCTTAAAACTGCTTTATTTTTCTTTTTTTTTTACATGATTCTGGTCTGGGATATGTACCTGAATTGTATATTGTTCACTCTGATCTGAAGTGTCCGCTAGAACGTCAGCAGCTTCTCTTAACCCTTTCTCTGAGTGCATTACCCCGAGGAGACGCATGTTTTATTGGGAATTAATCTTTCTCTACGCTTCATGCAGTCCTATTCAGACCGCCTCTTCTAATTTTTGGCTGCCATTCCAGCTTCTGTTTATTTTACTTCAAATTAATTTTGCACCAATAATAAAATAATAGTAGTTGTAAAGTTATATTGTCTGGTTTATTCCATCTTTCATTTTAAAATATGGTTTGTCAAACTCTGAAAAGACTATTTTACATCCACACTAGTTTCCTTTAGCAGTCAAAAGCAAAAAGACCTGAGTCAAGTCAAAATGCTTGGCACCATCCACGCCAATATTGCATACATGTAAAGAAATATACCATAAAGTAGCTTTCAATAAAGTTAAAATAATGCTGCTCCTGTTCTCTTTCCTGCCCGTGTTGTGTTTCCAGTCTTGACTTGGACCCGACATGCTTTTAGCTGTGCTTCCGGGGATGAGGGGAGTGAACGCTGTCAGACATTATGATAATTACAGGACAAAGAGAAATCCCTCTGCACAGACAAATGACTGGAAGTTAAACCGCTTTAGGAATAAATTAATGTTGAAAAATAATTCATTGTAGATATTTTATTTATTTTTTTCTTTCAAAAAGTCTGTTTACAGGTTTGTTTTTTGCCTACTCTGTCGGTTTATCGGTATACAAATGTTTGATTATTCTTATTGCCTTTTTAATACCTTATGTTCAAGAGGAAACCAAACCTGTCATGTCCGTATTTAAAACATTTTCTTCTTAACATAAGTTCAACTGATCCCCCCCTGTCCCCATGAGCCTTTTAGGTAACATTAAACTGTGTGATTGTCTTTTACACTACTTTCTTTTCTTTGTTCTAGGATCTGCATCATGCCTTGCAGGCACTTAAAGACGAGAAAGAAGAGATTAAGAAGAAGTTTGAGGAAGCCAAGTCTAGGGTTATCCAGTTGGAAGAAGATTTAATCGGTGTGACTGAAAAAGGGATTGAAAAAGAGACTGAATTAGACAGGTATGGGCACCTGCTTAGCAAAGCACTTGTTTTATAAATTAAGAAAACATTGGGCTCTAGAATAGTGGTACTTTGTCCCCATGTATGCTTGGGCTGTATAAGTGGTGTCATTTTAATTTCTGCATTCCTGTTTTATTTGTATGTATGTATATGATGCTTTTTCTTAAAATGTAAATACTCAGGCAATTGTTTTAATACAATAGGACACTTAAAAATGACATTAGTCACATGTATACACACTGATTATACAACATCAAGGCTATCAGAGGGAAGAAATATGTAATTAAAAACACAAACCAAAAATAAATAATTATATGCAATTCAATTTTAGTATCAGGGACAGAATGAAGAAATTGACACTGGAGAAGGAAAATCTGGAGTTGCAGCTGAAAAATGAAAAGGATGAGAAAGAGCTGTATAAGGTAGTGTATCTCAGCCAAGGTGTTCACATTTCTGTGGTTTAACAGTCAACTGTTTATGATAAATGTTCTGAAGCAAGCTATTAAATGCATAATTTGTAACGTACCAGAATCGGGTTTTTTCTGCACTCATTTGAATTGCATGTGAATCCCTGATCCCAGACTTTCATAATAGATTATAATTGTAATTAATATGCTTTCAAGAAGGAAATTATAATTGAGTTACAAGGTCTGGCTTTAATATTAATGACTCGTTGCTGAGTTACTGTTCAGCGCTGTTCACCCCTGCTGGTGCAGCTTATTGAAATTTAAACTCTGTAAATCCCTTTTATTAGATTATCCCGAGCAAAGTTAGTCCTGCTCTTCTACCAACTTTCATTTTAGAGATATTTTTCAAACGTATGCTTCTGCTGAGATGCTGACTGTGTTTTGAAGCACATAAATGCTTCAGACTCTGTTCAGTGATGCTTTATTTTTTTATTTTATGTATTTTTAATAAAACCATGAATATTTCATTGAACTATCAGTTATTTAAAGCGTTTTAACTTAATTTAAAAGCAGGGATTATTGTTTTATCTGATGTGTCTTTGACTATAAGTTATCTGTTCTATGTTTTGTCAGCTATAAAATAGGATGTACTGTTAGATCGATATCAGTAATTACTTAAGTAAGCTATCAATTTATGTGAACTGTAGATGTATCTGATAGGAGAAGGAATTATTTTTAATGAATGCCTTTGCTTTGCTCCATTATTTCATTTTTTTTGGCGGGGTGTTCATAGATCCACTTGAAGAATACAGAACTAGAAAACACCAAGCTTACTGCCGAAATCAAGACACTAAAAGCAGCGGATGTAAACAAAGAGAATATGCTCACTCAGCTCAAGGAAGAAGTTGGCAATATGAAGATGTGCCTCTCAGAAAAGGAGAAGCTACAGAGAGAGATACTTACAAATACAGCCCCCAAGGTACAGCGTCCTCTTTATTAAAATACTCCTCTTTGTGGTACTTGATCACAATAACACAATAGTTATTGTTGACTGCACTCTTTTTCTCTCCAATCTTGAATATATTGTACTCTGAACGCTGCTGTAGTTGAAATAAACTCAATAGTATCTGCTGATTGTAGCTTCTCTGTAATGGTAAAATAACGCGCCATTAGTGTCCATCACTGGACATCCCTGAAGGTTTCCGCCGACTCAAGCCCTTCATCTCTCGCAGGGGGAGATTGCAACGCTGCGGGAACAACTCCGAAAAACAGAGGAGCAGCTGCAGGCCACCAGACAGGAGGCATCGATGCTGTCCGCAGAGCTGAGAGACGTGTCCAGCGCTCGGGACAAGACCATGTCCGACTTGTACAGAACCCGGCTGGAGGTCGACGCGCTTAAGATGAACCTATCGGACGCCGTGGCGGAGTGCAGCCAGAAGGAAGGACAGCTGCAAAAGATGAGGGCGGCTGTGGGGAAACAGGTGAAATGTCTTCAGCTTGTCCTGCAGGGGCTTGGTTTTAATATTCGTACGAGGACTGACAGGATAGTGTTTTTATTCCTCGATTTCTTTCATGGCCTTCTTAATTAGCTGTATTATCTTACAGTAGTATTTATCTTATGGTCTGTTTAGATTCCATGACCTTAAAATACAAGGATCTGTACATTTTAATTCTTTGTTTTATATTTTTGTTTTGTTTATTGAGCCACCAATTATTTACAACCTGTTCTGTTCTCAAAAGGATGCCGGCGAAAAGCAGAACCAGGTTGAACAGGAATTGCACAGGGAGGTTGAAGACTTAAAGCTCAGGCTTCAGATGGCTGCTGATCACTACAGAGAGAAGTACAAGGAATGCCAAAAGCTGCAGAAGCAAGTCCTGAAACTCTCTGACCAAGGGGTAAGAGTCTGTGGAGAACTGAAAATCAACTGAAGAAAGCCTGGTAGAAGTGCAGATTAAATTCTGAATGATTAGGTTAATTCTGTTAATCTATTCTGTGCTGGAAGTTATGGCAATGCAAGTCCATAAGTAGCTAAATTTGTTTTTAAGGTTATGTCAGTGAAAAAGACAAGGGCAGTACTTTACCCCCTTCAAAGAAACGCACGTGTTCGGTTTCTTTTTCAAGGAGTCAAAGAAAGCCGCAGTGGCCTTTGGCGTCGAGCCGACAGAAGCATCCCACCATCTCGGAACAGCTGCGGCCGAGTGTTCCCCCCCAGGTATGTGCAGCCGCTCTGATCTCATGGGATCGAACGCTGCGGGGCATCTGTGTCATTCACCCGGACGTGATTGTCTTCCTGCCTGATGAGTCACTGAAGTCATTTCAGCTGCGAACTCTCTGATGCAATCGAGACTGACGATAAATAATTTGATTTTGTGACATTTATAATTGTGTGTCTCAGGCAGTCCGGGTTCATCCGATATCGCGCTCGACCCGCTGATTCCAGGAAAACCCAAAGGCACGAATAAAGACCTGACGGAAAAGAGTGAGCGATACAAGAAATGCAAAGTGTTACTGGCTGTAAGTAAAAACCTACCATGATATTCACAGTGTAACTGCAGTCTTCCAAGTGGAGCAATAGGGGAAACTAGATGTAGCATTAAAAGAAATTGCATATTTGGTGTATAAGAGCTGAAGAACGTGGGGACAGTGGATAAGTGCATGAAAATAGTGTAAAGTGCATGATTTGCTTTAAGTAAAATGGTGTATATTTTCTACCGCATGAGAAACAGGAAGAGTATATGGTATTAGTCAGAAACACTTGACTTGTCCTGGTAATGCCCTCAAATTGCTGTGTAGGAGGAGAAGGAAAGAAGCAGCATGTACGCTGATGAACTGGCCAAAATGGAGCTGAAGTTGAAAGAGCAGTTAAAAGTAAACGAAAGCCTGAGACTGCAGTTAGCAGCCGAGGAAGATCGTTACAAGGTCAGTAACATCCAGAGCTCACTTCAGAGCGATGCACTGCGTTCAGCATTAGTAATCTTACACTAAAAGGCCATTTGAACTCTGCATTCTTCTCTGTAGGCCAGCATCTGTGTACCGAAGCTGAAAATAAGGGATTAGTATTTGATATGATCTCTGGATTAAGATAAATACATCGGCAACATGGTTTATAAATTGTACGTTTTCTAAAAGTAATTTATCTTTGTTTTATTTCGAGACTTCAGACAGCGCAACGTGTGCATTGAAAGATCCCTGACTTTTGACTTCTTAATGCAGTTGCTGGCCGGTGAATTGTTTAATTTGAAACCAAGTATTGTTACTTTTTGCTAGATAGAGATGACATTTATGTGTTGCTGTAATATGAAGATTTAAGTAACATTAACTATACAGTCAGTTTTAAAGTAATGGTTGACAAAAGTGGTATCCCCCACCCCCACATTCCAGCTGAAGAGTTTAACCAGTCATTCACTGAAATTGTATACAGTTCTAATTGGATTAAGCGGCTTGTCTTTTACTCTTATAAAGCATCCAGGTCCTGCAGGCGTAGAACGGTTACATTGATTTAACTCTTCTTTATAGAGTCAAGTAGCTGAAAAGGGACGAGAACTGAAGGAGTTGAAGGAAAATCTGGCTGTAGTTGTGAAAGAGAAGGAGGAAGTAGAGGAGGTATGTGCCAAAGTATGTTAGATATAGTGCAACAATTTTGATTACATGAAGTTGGCATGATTGAATGGAAAAACAATTAGGGAAATTTACAGCAGAATAAACGAATAGGTAGAACTGTTCTAACTAGCCCTTACAATCTGTTACTGAGACTTCAGAAGAGATCTATAGATTTAAGCTGCACTGGAATTTATTTTTGTGCTATTGACTTCACTTTTCTTTATTATTTTAATCTTGTATTTGAGAGATTAATGAAAGTGACATTCAGAGGTGTTATAAATAGCAATAAAACTTGACAGTAGCTACAGTAATAATACAATCATTTAATTTGCCTTTTAAAAACAGTTCTGTTGGAGTTGAGGGTGTTTTAAATTGGCACAGATCTGGATTTTGGCTACGTCTTTATAATTAGAGTTGTAAAGCAAATAACGTATTTTCCAGTTTCCATTCTTAACCACCGCTTACGACATACTGACATATATGTGTTAAGGCTTTTTTGAAGAAAATTGAAAGGTAATGTAATAGTTGGTTATAGGGGAAAGAAGGACAATATTTTGAGGTTGAGACCCAATGAAATTGGCGCCTGTTGAAAACATCAATAAAAAGCTGACTGAATGTTCCTTTGAAAACGAGACAAGTTCTTAATGAACAAGATAATTAAAACTGTTTGTAAGCAAGTTCTCGTTGTGACTTAGTTTCAACAAACTTTCAATTTTTTTTAAAAATCAAAACAAAAACATGTTGAACAGTTTTGTAAATCTGGAGTCAAAGGAGTGCTAATTTACATGACATTATTACTGAAGCATGTTAACTGCAAATGTTGGATTTGAAACTGATTAAGAACCATTTAAAAAGCAGACAAAATTAAACGGAACTTGACTTTGCTAAGAATGCATTTTTAAATGGCCTGCTTAAAAAAGTTTACACAGTGTGGCGGAGTAACAGCCCCGGATACACTTGAATGTAGAGATTTTTACAAATGGGTTTTTTTTTTTTTTATATATACAAATACAGTATCCAAAACTCTTAGGCATTCGACTGAATAGTTATAGAGGGAGGTCTCCCTTAACAAGGTAAATGTGCTCCTGTAAATGACCGTGCTCAGGAAACTGTAAAACGATAGGAATACGGTTTATAAAAGATGTTGTGTTCCAATAATGGTAAATAATAGTAAATAAGTGTAGGAAACTAAATAAAAAACTAAACGCATTAGCCTTTTATTTAATGTCTGTCGTAAATAATAATAAACAAATGTAATATAATTTACCTTAAAATACTTGTAATCCGCTTCCAAAACGGCGATAGAGAATACAGGGAGTGACTTAACACATTTGTTGTTGAGGGGCAGGTTGTCGATTGTCAGTTTAGAGTAATTGCGCACTCCCACCCACCCCCTCACCGGCCTGCTCTGAAACCTTGACTGTGCTCAGTGAATCTGTTCATTATTTCATGGTGTTGTTCTGAAACTGTGGTAACTGCAGCCGTGTTAAGTGCAACCTCCCTTTAATTACGTCATTTCAATTTGTTAACCTGATTTGGCATCACCAAACTTCTCAGAACCCATTTATATTTAGGCACCAGTTTTACGATTATGCTATTATAATTCTATGTTAATGAGGTGTAGTGCATGTTTAAATCCACAAACATGTATGTGTATCTCCTATTCTCAGAAACAGGTTTTGTTTGCTAAATGATCGTTGATCTTGACGATCTGCTCTGCCTGTGTTTCTCAAAGGAGCTGAAGAAGACTGAGTGGCAGACAGAAACATGTGCAGCGGAGAAATCCAAGACGTCCCAGCCCGCTGACGGCTCTCCGCCCGTGTACCTGCAGTACCCCATCCCGTACTCCCAGGAGCCCCCTGCCCCACTGGTGCCCATCTGCCCCCCCGACCTGCACTATGGAAACCCTTACTCCACTCAGCACATCAGAGGTCTGTTCCTGTAGGAAGTAATGCTGTAAAATCATCTAGTGGAGCAGGATAATGAGAGAGAGTGTGTGTGGCCCTATTACACGCCTTTATACAAGTTTCGCATTGAAAATGTATCTCTGGCTGTCACCGCACGGATAGTAAAGCGTTTGTGTTTCTCATTAGCGGAGATGGAGGACAGAGGAAGGCCGGGCTGTGGCTGTGCAAAGACGTGTCGTCACACATTATAAACAGCATCTGTCGCTTTCTTTCTCAAGTGCCGCCCCAAACGAGCTGCTTTCAAAAGGGGCTGGAGGCTTTGAAGTTTAGATTTGCTTTTGGTTATTTAGGTAAGATAGTGTATTAAGGTAATCGGGTGGATTTTTCCTTGCAGGTCGATTGTGGTGTTGTAAAAAGCTGACTTGATGCATTTAAATCATTCACCTGAGCTTTTCCAGTTCGAGCAGTATAATAAGTATATTATAAATGATCAGTCAGTACGTTTACATGGCAACGGTTTTCTGAATTTTTTGTGTTTGTTCGGAATTTGGAACAAATTCGGAACTTACAGTATTCTAAATATGTTAGAATAAATATTCAGGATGTTCTGTTTACATGCATCTGAATCACTGATACAGATGAACCACAACACCGAATACACAATGGATGTCGATATACATTACATGATGAATTGCCTAAACCTCAGCACTCTCTCCTCTGTGTTGATTTGATACTGTAGACATGCAGGATGATCATTCAGTCATTTCTTGGCCCAGGCTCTTCATTTCTGCTGTATGATTTTTATTTTTTCCCTGGCATTCTGTGTCTGATGCTTAGATGGAGCAGATGGTGAATTTTCTTCCGACAAGATCCACAGACCTCCTGTAGGACCTCCCTCCTGGGACAGCAATGTGGTTTGCATTCAACCCGCGCGCAACCTGAGCAGGCCTGACGGACTCGAAGACCCCGAGGAGCTTAGCAATGTAAATACGAAAACCCCTCCATCCCCAAGTGGAATAAATTCTTCCACTTTCCCAAAAACAGCAGCACCTGTCAGTTTCAGGATTCAGGCGGAGGCTCTGGGTGAACAACAAAGACATGCCTGGGAAAGAGAATTTACATAAAGGTTTAATTAAGCCTGATTTCCAAGAGCTCATTAGTTGACAAGAATAAAAATAATTGGGATACTGTTACTATCTATTAGACTAATAAAATCGAGGCTAATTGCTCAGAGAAGTTGGAAGATCAGCTCATGGAAATCCTATCATTACAGTCCTCTGCTCTTTGCTAGTACAGTAGTATCATGACCTGTTTCTCGTTTAGTCTAGTTTGCTGCATTTAATTGCTATTAACCTTTGCTGAAGCCGATCAGTGTTCAGACAGGCGTGGTTTTACCCTCATTGCATGAAATCCCTAACAATGAGAAATGAACCTCACCTTCCTGACTTCCGACTCCAGCTGTCAGCCCCAGAGAATAATTAGGAGAACTGTCAGAAGTTGCAGAGCTTGTTTGAAGTCCATGATGTGTGCTTAGCAATGTTAGCCACCTTGCGGCTCATTGTGCATGTAGAGTTTGACCATTCCTAGTGTACACATTACAGATGACAAGCTCTTCTTATTTGAATCATTTGCTGCAGTTTAATTAGCAGAGTATTTGTCCTGATCTCTGGGCTTTGTGCTTGCGTTGTCCTCTTGTGCACTCGGAGGAAATTGTGTGCTTATTTGCTGTCTGCTAAGCAGTGCAATAAGAGGACATACTACGGCATCCGTCTTTTAATACAGTGATGGCTAAATGTTTACACTATTGTTGTGTTTGTGATGGGCATCAAAACCGAGTAGTGGTTGGGGCTCTGGACTTATAACTGGAAGGTTGTGGGTTCAAATCCTGGGTGGAGCTGTTGTACCCTTGAGCAAGATACTTCACTTAGATTGCTCCAGTAAAATGCCCAGCTGTATGAATGGGTACAAATGTAAGTCGCCCTGGATAAGAGCATCTGCTAAATGACAAATAATGTAATGTAATTCCTCAGTACGTTATAACGCATTTTAATTAGTATTTTGTCGGCCTGACATTAAAAAAGTGCCATTTGAGTAACATCAGACAGTGAATGAAAATGAAGAAAAAGAAAATCTTGTGAGATGCGTCTGTGCGATTGTGCCTACCCTGTGGAGCTAATTAGTATTTTTGTGGTTATCTTAATACACAGTTTCATACAGTGTAATTTAGTTCATTAATGGTGTGAACTAATAACTTGTCTGTTGAAACATGTAAACAAGTCTTTAAAAGAAACACAAGTTCCATCAGAAAGGTTATTTGGACCCAACTTTGTGCTTTAGTCTTGTTTGCTTGTTTTGTATGCTCTAATTAAGCAATTTCAGGGTAAGAGTTAATTGTTTCTCGTCTTCCCCTTGCTTATTACTTTATGTAATCGTAATTACAATTTATATTTGCCTTTTAATTAAACCCATACACACAAATGAAAGGTTTATGGTAATGAGAAGCAAGGCTGCCGAGGCTCCCAGGTGTGGGCTGGCATGATTTAGACACCGGCACCAGGCGTGTTCTCCCCGCCGGTGGCGACGGATGTGTGCCGTCGTCAGCTCAGTGTGTGTCTGGCCGTGTGCAAAACACCCACCGGAGCCGTTTAACGGAAGTGGTTGGAATTGATGCAGGTCTCTTTTATTTGTGAAGTCTTTGAAATCCAGAATGATCCAAAATGAAAAAGGTTTGTGTGGTGTAATGCACAATTAAGTTAAGAGACCGAGCATTTAATAAAAGACGTGCTTTTATGTTGTCCTTTATTTATTTTTCCTTTTTACTTCTCCTCGACTGTGTTGGTATTTCCAGTAGATTTGAGAAGCCCTGATTGCAGTGTTGCCGTCTGAGATGAGGAGTGAAGTGTCTTATTTTTTTTCTTCTCTTCACCAACCCCCCCCCCCCACTCCAGATTGATTGATTAGGTAAACGGGGGAGCCGAGGCAGTATAATTAGCCAGGCAGTGCAGAGAGAACAGGAGCTCTTGACTTTCCCTACAGGGGCCACAGGACGGATTATCGTGCTGCTTGCTCCTATAGTAGCTGTGATCGTAGAGAGTTACTAGACAGGTATTTTAAAATGGGGGGGAACTCCTAATGGGTCGAGTGTGAAGTTGATGTCTGCAGTGGGGCGCATTGAATTGTGCCGATCGAATTCATCCGGGTTTTCAGGGCCCCGAGTTCATGCACTGAATATTAGACGTCAATCCTAGATACCTTAATAATCCATCCTCTTCAAAATTGCTGGACGGCCAATCAGCTTCCACTGACTTTGTATTTAGTTATTTTATTATTTTTTTCCCCTTCAGAAGAGAGACAATCAGTGCCTATTTGTAGCTCATTGCAGATATGATGTAAAGGGGAGTTTGGAGGTTAAGGTTTCTTCTCCCTTTTCCTTCACCCCCCCCCTCCTACGACGATCCTCGCAACTGTTTATGTCCTGTTAGCGCTCATGAAACGAGAGCGCTGCTGACAAAGCTGATGAGAGGAAGCAACCCGAAAGGGCAATTTAGCTGACGTGCCTGACTGCAGCGTGACATGTGTGACACGCTTGGCTGGCGATAACTGCATCTGCGGATCACTCACAACTGACCGCTGGGAAGCCGGCGCGCAGCACTGGAACAGTGTTTTTCCTCTAAAATTCAAATTGACAAACACTGCAGAACAATCCGTGAAGGCTCTGCTGCTCGCCAGATGCATTTAACCGTCTTAGTCGCTCCGAAAGGTTATTATGACACGTAGGCGCTTGCATATCCTTGCGTAACTATTTTGGTGTGACGGAGAAGTGGTTGTCCGTGACCCAGTAGACTCCACCTATACAATTGTAAGGGAATACTAAGTGAGCGGTTTCCTGGAAAGAAAGGCTGTGCTGTTTAGATGGTCATTGACTGTTAATAGAAAGTCAGTATGGATCACTATTTTGCTGCATTTAAATAAATGTTTGCATATTGATTCAATCAGTTCAGTGCTGTCTACAGATCCGTGGCTCAATTGTAGAGGAACGGCTTTTTGTTTTCCCATTCCCATTCTGCGTAAAACATTTTATTTGTAACAGACCAATTGTTATTGAAACCTATCGGTTCCTTGAAAAGGCACTAGTGGATGTATTTAGGTGAAGTAACGCATTACACCGCAACAATGGATGGGATGAAGAGGTTGTTGAGTAGAGTAGTATTGGAGAGATGGATGGGAAATACGGTACACAACAAATAACTCTCTACATTTCAGGGAAATCAAAAGCTTGTAGTTTGTGCTGCTATTGAAAACCAAAAACTGGCATTTATGTTATCAAAGTATCAAAAGCAGAAAGGAGTATTTCAATTGTGTCTCAAAGGAAAGAGGTGTTTTAAGAAAAAGTAGCATTTGCTAAACGTGTGTCCTTTAGAAACTGTGCAGATGACGTTTTTGAACGCGCTGCTGGGTGTCAGAGTGAGTTTGTTGTGGAAGAGGTTGAGGGGAGATCTTAAACAGTTAGGAAGATATTTATAAGAGCTTACCATGTATTTTATTAGAGTGCTATGTTAAAATGGCATGTTATGGAGACCACAAAACATAATCATAATCACACACAGGACATAATAACAGGTTAATAAAATAGCTATGAATTTATATTTGGTGTTTTTAACCTGAACTATGAACAAAAGCCTGTGAACTAAGCAGCGTTCTTCTCCCAACAAATCATGTTTTTGGATATTTTCTTCTCTCCGTGAACACCGATATGGACTTTAAGTGTAGTGACTGTATGAAAGAAGCAGTGTTCACATCGAGCAGCTCCTCCACTGTGCTGCGCTCACACGGCTGTTTCTCCTCCTCTCTGCAGGGCGAAGATGCTCCAGAGAACTTGCACTCAGCCGCCCGTGAAACTCCCACTTCTCTGCTTCGTGACGGCCGGGCTCACTTCTGCTTTGATTCTAGGTAACCGGATCTATCCCCCTTAATGTGTGTCTTTATCGGTTAAATGGCTCTTGACAATGATGGACAGATGGGCTGACTTAGGGAACAGCTATATGTTCTTTCGGCTGTCAGCAGAGGAGGCTGCTAATAGACATCTGATTTAATTCCAGCACCAGGGCTAAACGCTTGGAAGAAAAACACAAAGACTGATTTAAAAAAATATATAAATACAAATAATCACATCAAATTGTTTTGTCTGCTTACCGGTGCTCATGGGTAAACATTATGGCCGGGGGTGGAGATGGCTGGTACTTGTGCCGTAAGGTTTGGTTTGGAAGTGTCAGATGTCTAAATAAGGAGCTCAAATATTCTATAGGAAGTCGTAAATGACATGGAAGTTCATAGGCGTCCATTGGTGTCCTGTTATCTGGGAGTGTATCATTGCTGGCTGCTGTTGTGTGCTAAATAAAAGCCTACGAAGGTATTTTGCTCAAGGGAAGCAAAATAAGATGGTTCAGGTGATAACCTTGTCCCCCCTCAGATTGTTGAAAGATGGCCGGTGCTTTTTGTGATTCAATTCTAACATGTTTTGCACGTGTGTTGTATTCATCTTGGATTTTTTTTTTTTTTAGCATCGATGTGCACAAGAGGTGTCCCCTGTGTGAAGTCATATTCCCCCCCAACTACGATCAGAGCAAGTTCGAGGAGCACGTCGAGAGCCACTGGAAGGTGTGCCCCATGTGCAACGAGCAGTTCCCCCTGGACTGCGACCAGCAGCTGTTCGAGAGACACGTGCTCATCCACTTCGACGGCAACCCGCTGAACTTTGAATAGATCGTCTTTTTTTTTTTTTTTTTTTAAGTTCCTAGGATGCGATGTAGCTATGAATTCCAGCAGCACCTTCTCTCTCTGACCATCGTCTGTGGCGCGCACAGGTGGTTGCACATCTTACTCAGTTTGTGTTGTCATTGCAGTGGAAATATACTCATACTTGCATGCTATATACGTAGTTGCCTATGTAGAGATTCAGGTTTATTTTCCGTAAAGGCAGGATATCTGAAAGTTAGTAGTGCAGTAGCGCCGACAGCGAAACGGAAATCCTGCCACGCCTTTATCTGTGCAAGATACCAGTGCCGTGTAACTTCATCCGTCACTGTTTTAACCCTGCTGATGGCAGAACCTTGTGCAGATCAGCTAGGATCTGCTGCCCAAGGGTTTAGTTCAGTAGAAGACGGAGTTCCTTGCTCAAACTGGCAGCGCCCCTCTCGTTGCCTGTCCATAAGGTAGACGCGTCTGTAACATTGCAGGAACTCGGGAAGGATACTGAGTCACCATTTACTTTTGGGCTACTGTTTAGTTTTGGCATTTGAGAGAAATGATTGTCGGCTTCTGTCTATAAAACCATTAATATGGATACTTAAGATTAATGATTCACTTTTAAAATGACTCTGCAGTACAGCGTGGATGCTGGCGGTAATTAAAGCATTATACGATTATACTATAGAGGAAGTGAATTTGTTTTAGAATTTGTTCTATACAATACTGAAATCGTAATATTAGCTGCTCGTTATCTTCCTGCTCATGGGTTACTCTGGGACACGGGCCCCGATATAGAACTATCTGCATCCTCTGGCATGTAGTTAACATGTTTTACAACACGCATGGACGATTTTTAATTTATATGTACTGTTGATCTAATATTCTTGTTAGTTGCTTTTGTTTTCTTGAGTTACCCTATTAAAGTGCTTGTAATAACTTCATCACAAGGTTGCTTTTCTTCTGTTCACTGAGAGTATTTGTGTCCAGCTGCTTCAGGGCACCGTTTCACGTTCACAGGGTTGAGTGCAGGATGTCATTACAGAGCAGAAGGAAAATCTCAAAGGACACATCAGAGGCATTTTTTTATTTTTAAATGTAATTGGATTTACATTTATAAAGCAGCTTTTTAAAGAAAGTTTTGATTTAGTAAATTGCCTTCGGATCCAAAACATAACCTCTGTTGCCTTCATACACAAAGGAACATTGTTCTCCACAAAACATACGAAAATATAATTTAAAGCACTTGCACAGACACGTTACAATACATTCACTATACACAGTATATCAAAATAGTCCCCTCCTTACCTGTTTTATAATACTGTCACAATGTTAAACTAAATATAAACTGTAATTCCATTACAATATTCATTTACATGCAGTGATGACATTTTTATGACTGTTTAGCAAACCCATCCAGCTCTCGCCCGTGTGATCCGGAGACAGGGCTGTACGCATCGCTTTCCTTTCTGGACTCGTGCCGAACGCCACGCCGGGCTGGAAATCTCCAAATAGGGCCAAACTCACAGGAAGTGAGAGGTTTCATCGCCTGCTCGCTCGCTCCTCTCGCCCTTCAACTTGACCATTGTTCCACATACAATACTCCTGTTTTTATCCCCCCACAGCTATGCCACAGCTGTTTAAGACATGGATGACATCCAGTGAATTATCAATATCTGGAGACGGCAGAAAAAAAAAAAAAAAAAAAAAAAGGGGGGTTTTGAGGTGTCCTACAAAGACACCAGAACACTTGGTCCATGTTGGTATTAAACGGGACGTCACTGTGCCAGAGGAAGGCCGACATGCCCAGAGAGACGCTGCCAGGACTGTCTTCAGATTACTCCTCGCGCTGCATGATACTGGTTTCCAATACTATTGATAAGGCTCACATTATATATCCCAAGAGAGAGTCACTCACTGTAAAGCTACACAGAATTAATACATTGGAATGCTGTGAACTACAATACAAGGCAATCAGAAAATTGTATATACCTATATATATAGATATCTATATATATATAAAATGCACAAATTACAAAAAAAACAAAAAACAGGAGGTGTGATGAAAACAAATTCCCTTGACACGACTGCTCCCTCCTTGCGTGAAATGCGTCTTGATTTTCGATTCCCGTCTTTGCAACCACAGGCACATGCTCGTACAGGAGTCACACATATTGGCAACATAAAACATTAAAACACTATTGGCAATTGGTTAACTACAAAGTGCTTAAAAACTTCACCCGGGCTGATGAAGGAATAGTTGCATTTCCCCATGAAATCGCATCTGCAGTGGAAACATTTACTCTTTAGAAAGATGGCGCAGTTCACTCTGAATACTGTCTGGTGGTTTGGGCAGGATGTTGTGCACGAACGCTGGCAGATTGTGACCACAGATCTGCGCGTGGCATGATCAGCAAAAATCAATGGTTTTGAGATTATTAATCTGGGTACTTGAAGAGACTGAAGTGGCCTTATTCGAAACCAGATGTCTTAAAAGCGAAATACAGTATAAAACAACTTTTTTAGGCTATCAAAGTATGTATATATGTGTATTACATATCCATATACACACATACACATACAAACATATACATACATACATACACCATTATACTTTATATATCAGGTAATAATCCATGTTATATTACAAACATTCAGACTTTTTTTATCCTGTTGTGTCTCAAACTGCATCGTTCATCTCAACGCGGTCAATACACTGTGCTGGGATGAGCCTAAACACGTGACGGAAGTTTGTTCTCATGGTTTGATCTCCCGGATTTCCTTAAAATTAGACTGCCACCCCCCCGCCCTCCGCTCCTCTCTCACTGCAGGACGTGTTCGCCGCGCTAATCCAGACTAGCTACTGTGGAAACTGTCCCAGACAATTTTTCTAACTTTTTTTTTTTTTTTTTCTTTGTTTTGCCTTTTTTTTTTTTTGTATAATAGCACCTTATGTCAAAAGTAATGAAAAATAAGTATGATAGCTGAATGTGCAAATGTACAAAACCATGACCTCTAGAAAGATACATCATTCCAAATTACAGAAGAAGGAAAACGATAAAAAAAAAGCATGCAATCAAACTGTAGTGTACTTTTAAAGGGCTGAAAATGGTTTCTCCTCCGAAAAGGTGGCTGTTCTAAAACAAAACAACGAAACGAAACATCAGCGGTTGCTGGTGAAGGTTCTTGGCACAGTTGGGACCAGCATCTTTACTGCTGCATCTTCCGGATAATCTCGGCGGACACCGGAGGATGGAAATTGATGGTGTGGTGTCGGAGACCCTGAGCAGCCTTGTAACTCTTCCCACAACGGCACTTAAACGGTTTGCGCACACGGATCTGTGTTCTGTGACCATTCTTGGCATGGTATTTGATACCATTCACATTCTGCAAAACAAGACAGAAACAAACACGTAAATATATATATATAATGACCAACCAACAGGCTTTTTCCAATATATGCATACAATTTTTTACAATTTCACATAGGGTTTCAATTCTGTATACAACATCTTTCACGTCGTTGAAAGTAACCATTTATTTTGGTCACTCTGAGCTTGCATACCCTGCGAGTTACAGAAAAAACAAGCAAAAGTTTAGAAATGAAATTGATTCCTTCCATTCCAAGGCAGTGAAGTTAAACATCAGTATTCAAACCAGCACTCACTTTTTTCAGTGACACCAGAGTTTATCTATCGTGACGGCATGATTACACAGGCTGTACACACTGAAGACCAATCAGACGTCAGGCCACAACGAGAGCAGATAACACCTCGCTTTAAGATGAGGATGAGAACAAAAACAGCAATTTAAACATTTTAGATAGGTGTATTTTTTTATTAAAAGGACTTCATCGTATCCCAGACTCACTCCCGCTGCCCAACTCTGGCCACGTGAAGGATTGTGAAGTCTAGGACGTCCTGAGGCTTTGAGACAGCGATACGTCAATCAAGGGAAGACGCATCTTTACATTCCCTCTCAGATCTAGAAAATGCCTTCGCTTGGAAATTATTTAATGGACATCATATTTCACAGCTCTCTCCACCGACGATGGCGGACGATCACCTCCTCACGTCTCTCCTGAAGCCCGTTAAAGTGCCAGGAGTCTCCACACCCGGCCTTTCAAAGTCGGCCCGACATGATAAACATCTGCGCCCTATTTGTGTTTGACAGTTCCTGTAATGATAAGTGGATTTTATAATTTCTAGATTGATCGGCTGTATAATTATGTCAAACGACGAATGTGATTTATCCCTCGGCGCACATGCCATGTATGAATGGAAAATCTTGTAAAATTTACAAGCCTGTTTGATGTGGATTGGATATGTGCATTTAAGAACATCTAAATCTGAACGCAACCTGCAACCAATTTGCTAAATCACAGTTTCAACACAAGGCAATCCCTTAAATCTCCATTGACAACTTTTTTTTCCTTTAATTTACATTACTGGTTTGACTTCTTCCCCAATCTGCTGAACAGTAGCTTCACTAAAACGGTGTTAAAGTTTTTATTGTTGTATCAAATTACATAGGACTCCTATTTGCACCTAAACAGATTTATACAGTTATTTTAATAGACTTATCACCGTGGCAAATGTGTGTTTTAAGGCAAATGTTTTTTCCCCAAAATAATGGAAGCATCGGTGTTTAAAAATGGTTGAATATAAAGATCCTCAAGCCTGTAAATCGACAATTATTGGACAGAAACATCACTTTTTCATAATGCAATGTAAATCTACTTCCCTAGAAGAAAATGTGTATATGTACACGCACACACTGACACACACGCACACGCACACGCACAGAGACACACACACAGTCATGTGATTAGTACACTGAAGTAGATCAATATATTAAAAACACAGAGCTGGTCTAAGAGTGGAAAAAGCTAAATAATACTATGAGAAGCCGTGTGATTCGCACTGCGCACAAATCAGAGGGAAGCGTGTCGACGCGGATCAAAGTGCTCTTTGTTTCCAGCCCGGCTCTGAGCCGTCAGCCGCCAGCGCCAGGCAGCCCGTCTTCGCGTCGGCCCGGCTCTGCGCTCTCCCCGGCTCAGACTCATTACCCTTTATTTGCTGCTTCTCCATGTTTGTCAGGCCCAGCATGGATCATTAATTCCTCCTCTGTCTGGCTGCTCCAGCACTTAAGACGTGCCGGACAGGCCTCATGCATTCGAGATGAAGGCAGAGAGATAGCAGGAGCAGGCAGGAACGCCTCGGTTATATGGGCAATAAAGAAGCGGCCCTGGCAGTCAAACAGAGCCCAGACAGGATGTAGCAAATTACAGGGTGATTCTTCCATCTTTTCTCCCCTAAAGAGATCCTCATCGCAATGCCTGGCTGCCCTCTGGGGAAATCAGCTCTTACGATTACCACGGTTTGTTTCCTTCCTGAACCACACATTCAGTTTTACCATTTTCCCACCCTCCCCATACGGCTGCAGCCATAAAAGCCTCCAGTCAAGTAGCACGCTCGTGAGAAGAGCCCAGATCAGTTAACTGTTGCTGTACATCCGACACAGCGATGCACAAGCCCGTGGACGGCGGCTCAGACCCAAAACAGACTGACACTACGATTTCCATCTTAGAATTTATTTATTATTCATTAGATTTCTTTAACCTTGTTTAGTTGCCTAACTTGATTAAGGGGGTAAAAAAAATTTGTATCCTCCCAAAGACTGAACTCTCTCAATACGTCCCTGGTTTTGATCTCTCCTCGCGGCGGGCGAAGGCAGCTGCCCCTCTGCAAACCATCGCTTCCTCCGTTCTTCCCAGTGACTCAGTGGCTCGGGAAATGTGACATTTGCTTTGAGTGTTTTTGCATCTGCAGACCGTTTTCTGGGTTCAAATCATTTAAACCGAAACATGTCGTCTATAGCCACTAAGACAGCGGACTGCGATTGATGACTTACAGTAATAGTCACTGGGTGCTGGTGGAAATATAAATGTCATGCGGTTGTGTAGTGTGTGTTTTTCTTGTCCTGCTTACCCAAACACCTACAGCAGTGTAAATAACCGTAAATAGTCAATAACTATAGCAGTGTAAATAACTGGTTATAACCGTAAATAGTCTTGTTGTCATTCATCTGAACTACTGTGTTTATTTAGAGAATATATATATTTTCTGTGGCCAGGCAGGAATAACTGGAATGGTTTGTCTCATGTGGTTACAGGCCCAGTGTGTTTCCAGCTCCCGATCCCAACACACTCTGGACAGGCGCGCAGTGTGAGTGCGTCGGCTCACCTTGTATCTCTTCTTACATCCAGGGACAGGGCAGGCAAACGGCTTCTCGTCTCCGCCGTTCATGCACATGGAGCTGAGGATCGACTCAGAGCTAATTGCACTTTCCGTGGTCCAGGACTCATCGCTGTCCGATTCTTCATAGTCCACCTCTTCCTCGTCGTATTCGCTGCCTAGGAGAGCAGAAGACCCACGTTAGAGTTGAGACACAAGGGGCTGACAAGGTGGTCCACTTGGAAAACAAGAGTGTAGCTCAACGCTGACAGAGGCATTTGTCTTTCCCTTATCCTCCCCCGATCACAAGGCCCGTTCTACACGTGTCGGAGATGATCCCTTCTGTTCAAAACATAACTAGAGGTGGTACAGAGCACCCTTTAAAAAAACACCCCCCACAGGAACACCAGGTGACTCAAAAGGCAGGCAGAGGAACAGAGAGATAATCCTATTTAAAAGGCGGCACCACGTTCTCCTCTGCAGCGCCTCTGAGAGATCATTTCACAGCACGTATGGACACAGCGATGGCCGCCGTGTACGACAAAGTGTGAGAGGTTTATTTATTCATTGATTTTCGGGGCGGGGACATATTATCAGGAACACGTAAGGTACGCTGCCACGAGATACTGCGACTGAGAGGATATCATTCTTTATGAGGAACTTAATATACATGTGTGATTTTAACCCTTAGCAACATTAACGGTGCCGCTAGGGAACTGTAGGTTCGACTTAAACCTAGGTGTCGAAATAGCAATGCTGACCTGCAGGGGGGAGTCTTACGAATTGGGACAAATAATGAGCTTGGACATCAACTGTCAACTGTCCACAAATTCTGTATCATGACAGATATATCTGACTGTATGAACATAAAAAAAATATGAACAAAATAGGAAGTCCTTTTCACAAAGATCTCCTTTGTATTAAAGTTACACAATGTGTGTTGCATTCTGTTACCAAGGAATTAATACATAATGGCTCTTCAATAAGGCCCGTTGCCAAAATTACAGAACAGGAAGAAACGGATTAAAAATATACATCTTGTAATATAACAAGAAGCCACCAAGGAATTCTGCCTAATGTGGAATTAAACACGACTGACTGCAGGCCCTTAGGAAATAAATTGCTGAGATCTACCAGGATTTATTTCCTGGATATGGTTTATTTCTGAGAAAATGCAGAGGTAAATTCATAAAGCAAGACAAGCAGAACCAATTAATATTCCAGGTATGCAGTTTCTTCCTCTCCCGCCGAGCGGCGATGCCGGTGGGAACGCGCTGCGCAACGCCACTGCCTGTGCCTGCGGGACGGGCCCTGCTGATTTACACCCGCCTTCATTAGCAGCCAGGGAGAGGGAACCTCACACAATTTACATTGTGTAACACCTCTTTTATGAGTGATGTGTACAGTTTTTGCTTCTTGATTATTATATATATACACACGTGTTTATGTAGATCTATATCTCTCTCTATATCTATAATGATTTAATAGAACAATTTTAAATGACCTCTAGGCTGGTCTGTTCCAATCTCCTGGAACGGACCTCATGGTGGGGAGGAAAAATACAGACAAAAACCCCAATAAGCTAAAGAAAACACTTTCAGAATATACTGTGCTCTAAAACACTTAAATCTTTAAGTGGAATCAGCACATATTTGAAAAAGTTGGTGGTATGCAATTTCTACTCCCCTGCAATGCAGGAAATTTTCCACCTTAAGTCACAGGATGCTAATTGAACCCTGGCACATGTTTAAAGACTGTTTTAACAAAGTTCATGCAGGAATTAAAAACATTTGTGCTGCAGAAACGAACATCTGCTGTGCACCTAAAACACATGAAAATATCAAGACGTTTACTGTAATTAGCTTCACGTCGCTGGGAGTTGGTTTGATTCTTTGAGGAGATGGAGAGGATTGGCTCGAGTCCGTGGGGAGATTCTTCGTGCCGCAGTCTTTAATGAGAAAGCCCTCACTACATGTGCCTGTAAGGACACTGCTCAGTATTTAAACTGGTAAGACATTTCAATTAAAAGCCCTTTCCATTGATACCAGTGGATATTGACGCTCTGTAATGTCATCATAATTGGTAGGAAATGTATCGTATCTCTGAACTATACAGGTGTATCCGCGCTTCCTGCAGTCCTCGTTTTCTCTGCCGACGACAGCAGCCCGGAGGGATTTGTGTAGGAGGGTTGCCATGTCCCACGGTTTGCCTTGTTAGCGGCAAAATACCAGACCCATTAGGATGCAGAAACTAAGGAATACAACTATGTGGGAAAGAATTTCCTTCAAGAAAGGGTCTCGGGGTTAATTTCAGCCCCTGATACCAGCAATTCAAAAAATGAAAAAAAGTCCAGATTGGCCGGAGTTTTAATAACCACAAGAAATATAACTATGGCCACTGATGTAGAGAGAGAGAGAAAATAATCTCCATATCAGACTAAACATGGGAATAGTTAGTAAACGGATTCACACAAATGAATGAAGAGGCACCCAGGGCTACGATGGCCTTTCGAAGTCTAAGTTTGGAAATATGCATTTTTTGCTCCACTCGCCTGGCTTAACTAATAGCTTTCTTAAGACATTTGGCAGACAAACGGCTCCGAAAACATTTCTGAGATCGGGCCCCACCAGAGCTCCAACACCAGCCCTCGTTTATTTAGCTAATTGATATATTTCTAAGACTGTGCTGTCGTAACTCCACAATGTGAGGGTTTCTTCATGTGGGGACTTTTTACAGGGCTCTTAGTGACATATTTATGACTCACAAAATTACAAACTCTCCTAAATGGGATTAAGAAAAATGTATGAAGTCTTATGAGATCCGACTCGTTTTATTTCAGACATTTTTACATAAAATTGGCAGGTTTTTATGGTAATTGGGACCCCCCAGCGACGGATTCCTTTAAGGCACCAAAGAGACCATCAGGCCCTGCTATCTTACTCATATCTGTCCACTCCCTACAGCACGTTGCTTTATTAATGAGGGGCACAGTAAGGGCCCTCGGGATGAGAACACTTTACAAAAACGTGTTCAAAGAAATACACATTTAAACATATAACAATGCTAACAGAAATACTAACATGCAACATTTTATCTTATTATTACAACACATTTTTAAAGTCTTCTGCCACAGTAATCAGGGAACTAACTGGATTTGCAGGAGACATTTAATGAACTGTTAAGAAATCAATCTGTCATAGTTTCCCACTTCACAATAAAGTAGGATTTTAACAATTTCCTGATCTGCAAGAAACCCCATTCATAGGTGTAATACATTGCATTTAGATACTAATATCCCCCCCACATATTAAATACAAATTGTATGCTCACAATACCCTACACATTTTTTATACCTATTCTGAAAGTGCAAACTATATTAAAAAAATAAATCTGGTTCATGACTTCAGTCAGTGCTTATATTGTCATGTTCAAACCTAGCTGAAGGCTGCAAATCCAACTCGGCATTTTAAACGCATAATTACACTGCCCGTAGCCCACAACAATACACTTCCCATGAGCAGCCAGCCTGCCGTCCACACCGCAGCTGTATTTCAGAGACAAACCAACTGTCTTCTCCATCTCAATTACATCATAGGGTGCGTCACATGACAGGCGTGTGATTTATGACTTCACCCCAGCTGTAGGGAAATGCGATTTGGGGTAAAATAAACAATCCCCAGCCGCAAACCTGTGCATTGATGGAGTTCAATTGACATGCAAAAAAGCTCATTCCCTCGCAGTGACGGCAAAGGCACTGATCAGGGGGTTTTCCTACCCAACAGAGCCCTACGCACCGCACTGTGTAATTCTGAACCCAAAACAAGGAAGAACACAATGCAGTTGCTGTATAATTAAGTCAATCACAAATTACAGCTGCTGAATGTTGTGAGGCAGAACAATATCAGGGAATGTGTTGTGGGATAGAGCCGTCAAGATACTGAGGATAGAGGAGGGAGGCCAGGAAGAGACACTAGATTTTTTATTTGTCACTCTGCATATTACCGGGGTGAATCTATGAGATTTTGCCTACGTGATGCTCTGTCTGGGCATGAACAAAAGCCAGCGGCCGGTTCAGACTGCTCCTCACGCACCTGACAGACATCCGCCAGCCCCTGGTGCGCGTCCGCCGGGCCTACCTGTGGGGGTACTGCTGCGGAACGACGAGGACGGGGTGATTGGGGGGGTGACAGGAGGCGTCAGGCTGCCGCTGCTGTGGCGGGGGGGCGTGGACACATTCCCGCGGGACACTCCACTGGACAGGGTCAGGGACAGCTTGGGCTGGATCTTCTTTTTCAGGGATTCCTGCTCCCGACGGGCTGCATCAGTCATAAACCTGGGAAAAGGGATATATTATTATTATTATTATTATTATTATTATTACTATCACTTATTTATTTTCTAAAACCCGGGATCCTGTTTTAACAACACCTTAAATAAAACGAGCGCAGTGAGACAACACAGCAGCCACAGATCAGCTTGGCTTCAGCAAGGCTCGTTTCTATCTGTTGAAGGAGAACTGTACAATAACCTCATCAAATTTAGGGGGAGAGAAGCCGCAACAAGGTTACTTTGACACAAATAACCGCACACAGTCTTCTACGTCAGTGTAATAGATGCTTTGTTTCATTACAATTTGATCTCAATTTGTTTTTTTGGACATATGACAGCATTCCTCCCAAGTTTCTTTGGTAGGGAGAGCAGAATGGAAACCTCTTTCCAGCCATGAACTCTTCTGCAGGACACCTCCCAACCAGAGGTTTGGTAGTCAAGGTGATAAACTGTACACAACAAATTAAAAGCAAAAAATGATTAAGACTGGCATTGTTTCCTGATTTCCCGCAAGTAGATACTGTAAAATACTATTTGCACAATTGTTTGCATTCACACCAAGTTGTTTTCAGAGAGTACCAGGCTGATGAGTTCAGTATGAAACAGAGGGCTGGTCTCACAGCAGAAGGATGCAGACTGGGTGCTAGCCAAGCTTCATTTCCCACCGTTTTCCCAAAAGAGTTTATTTCTGTAAACAACACAACTTCCAAGCGCATTTAGTTTGAGAAGCTAGTGTGAATCCACAGCAGTTTCTTGGTCTTTCTAAAAATACAATTTTCAATTTGAAAACAATCAATAATAATGTCCCTGTACCTTTAAGAATTCCCTATACATGATGTAATCGTCTCTTCTATAGACTCAACCTGAATATCAGAGAACACACACGAAAAGTGCATTTAAAAAACTAATTTCTCAACATGACTCGTACAAACCAGCTCCTTCTGACTGTACATATGGAACTCATTCTTTCAAAGAATTGTACTTTTGTGAAAATGTGTCGTAGGTTTAAACTTGAAGAGTCTTGTAAAATCACATTTTTTAATAACACCCAAATAAAACAATCTCACCATAAATGTGTGGGGCCCTGGAGTATAAACGAGGTGGCTTCATTAGTGCTTGTAGGGTTTATATGCATTGGTGGGGAAATATGAGCTGAAGTTGTTAATCTGTTTATTTTTGAAAGTGGAGTTCACTTTGTCACATGATGAAAAGATAATTGGGAAGCTCTGCCTATATGGTCATCTGGAATGCCTAAAATCTGGCTCACCGCAGAAAAATGAAGAGAGACAGATGTTTAAATAAAACATTAGACAAGACATGACATAATGAACAGTCTTCCTCCTCAAACAGACAATCTAATAACAATTCTGGGCTGCTGTTTCCGATGTGGTTATTCGGCGGTGGATGGAGGATCCCGTTTAAATGTCACAGTGGCAAAATAAAGCAATTTGATGCCTCATACTGGGAGCCCGCAACATATGCGCATACAAATAAGACAACACCCTTTAAAACCGTGGTCAGCCTTAGGAAGAAACACTCCCATGTGAGCCGTCCTGCGCTAGTGTCCCCCTGTAGGATCGTGTCATCTCTGCACTCAGGACTATATTCTGAAGTCTAGCACACACAGACTTGTTCAACTGATAAAGCTTTACTGTTTGACGAAACAGGAGAAAAGTAGGCCACAGATCAATGCTTAACCAAGATATGGGTAGAACCCCTGTTTATTTAAGAAAAAAGGGTACCAGGGATTACACACACATGCTGTGTCTCTCCGGGAATTACAGATAAATTCAGACCACATGAACTGACATCACCGCACATTCGCCATGGAAGACTTTCATAAATGACCATTAGTTTCTCCCTGTCTCAGACCTCTCTGGCCTGCCAGCGTTAAGCATCCCATTCATGTGGTCGGTGTGCAATACCTCAGCTTTATATGGATCATACAACAATTATTCCTTCAAATACTTTCCAGAGAAACATCTAAAACAATATCTGATCACAAGGGATTTAAAAGGGTGTAGATTATTCGAAGAAAAATGTACTCCAGTTCTCTTATAAGCTCTAATTTATCAATTGCCTGTGAAAATATACATTCTTATTCTACTGAACACAAGATTGAACAGATTGGAAAGAGAAAGCGCACCCCATGGTCCTCCACACCTCCAGTTTAAGGTCGAAGCGCCCTGTAACATTGTAACAGCAAGGCTGGCATTTTCAAACTTAACCACTTCTGTAATCTTGAAATAAAGACCCCATAGAGCAAGAGTGCTCCCAAATTAATGTGTGTACAGTGAGGCAATTGTCCTGCTGAACATAAAGTGAAACCCTGCTATGATGAAAACAGATTGGCATGTGCAGGAGCGGGACGCCGTGCCTGGAAGGCAGAGGGCAGCAGGAAGTTCCTTCCTCTGCGTTTGATCCACTTTAGTGCCGTTGCTGCACACAAGAAAGTTTTCATTAAGAAGCACAAACACGTACGGCTTCAGAGGAGCACATGTGAGCACAAATAAATAAAGTTACAGCTCATTCAGTTCATTCACTTTATTTTGATGTAAATATCTTCAGTAACTGGATATTGTACTTATTTAAGTTGTTGTTTTTACACTGAAATAATAATTAAACAATGTATTCTGTTGATCATTTTGATGCGATTGCCCTAGATCTGAAAAAGTGCTACTAAGACTAAAACCGCTGTGGAGCAGAGGAGGAGAGAGGAGCTGCTTTCCTCAGATGAGAACCATTCTTCCCAAAAGAGACGGCCCATCCCCTGGTGATTCAATATTATGATAAATAAGCAGGCGATGATTCCTTTCGTCCCCACATGGCACAGCGCCCTGAAAAAAACAGCTGCCCGGCTCTGCAGGTTTATGCAAGACAGCATTAATGGAAGTGAAGGCAGGTTTCCCTTCCCCCACTGCCAGGCCTCCTGCCCTTCCCCCATCGCCCCACACAGCAGGGTAAGACCGCCCTCTGCAGGCCAGATCCACGCACTGCAAAGACCAGCCGAGTAGCTTTACAGAAAGAAGAAAAATGATTTAAACCCCGATAATAAACCAACACTTCAAAAATATAGAAGTTCACACTTGTAAAATGATAGAACCAATTAATTCCTCCGATTGGAAAGTGATTGTGTAGCGTGCCGCCATTGTGCAAATCACAGGGAACAATCTCGCTCTTAATTGGCCATTAGCTCATCAATCCTGCTGCTGGTAGGAGGTCATTACTGTGTCCCCTCCAGTGCCCCCTGCTGGGAGCCTAACTAATAAATAAAATGCTCTGATGTGTAGAAAAATACTAACAGCAATTTATTAAACTGGGGAGGAGAACCAAACTGTATTTCCAACAATCACATGATGTCACGGTCCTATAACTCTCCTGGGAAAGACTGCAAATATGCCTTAAAAGATTTGTGTAAAGCTGTATGGATGTTATTAAACCTATTTAGTCATACTGTTTAGTACATTCAAACAGAAATTGTTTGGTTTCTGGTTTTTGAAAACTACAAATGGAGAAGTTCTTTCCCCCCTCTTTCTCCATAATACTAGGTCTTTCATTTAGAAAAAATGTGGGGATGGAATTTTAAATAGATATTGTATAATGTTTTGGCAGGCGTGTCAAACTGTAATCATGTCAGGCTGGTTTGCCGCTTGGTAAGCTCAGCTAGCAGCAACATGACTGCTCTGAACAACGATGAGCACAGAAAAGGCCACCTGAAGCTTCAAGCGATTCACAATGTAACGTGCCAAACTGACTCGCAGCCCGTGAAGCCAGCGCACTATAAAATTCTCACTCTGCGAATCTTCACAGCACACTAAAATGGTTCTGTAGCCTAAAACACATCAAATAACCATACAAGACACTGCAATATTTAATAGGAAATGTACAGTTAAGCTCACACTAAACATCCTCTTCTGCATTTCAGTTTTACCGTCTCTGTCGTGGTGATGAGACTAAATAATCGTATGGGAAAATGACATCAGATTAAACTTTATTTTCATCCAGTTTTATCCTCTGCTTGCATCTTTGTCTTCTTTCAGACGCCTTTTAAACTACAATCATACCGTCATAAATATAATTGCTCTTTTTAAAGTTAGCATTTCATGTCACGGATTGTTGATATGAAAGTAATGTTTTCATAAGAACTTACAAAGTTCTTGAAGAGCTGTGGATTACCACACACACACGCACACGCATGCACACGCACACACACTATTCTTAATTGAAAACTACTGAGTTTCTGGAAACCAACCCCACTGTCTTTTCTTCACATAGGTGGTCTTTAACAACCCGTCAGTCGATGGACAACACAACACCCGCTCCCCCGCCCCTCTGAACTCCACACACACATTCCTGTACAGTAGTTCAGTTTACAGCCCACATCTTGTCTACATCAGGAGAGCTTTCTTACTAAGATATATGTACCGTTCAGACTACCTGCTGGGCTTTGGCAAGACTGGCAGACTGTAGTGCATAATGGGTAGTGTCTGAAATGGCAAAGAAAAAACCCACCACCCTCTCAACAACAGAAGTTAAATGCGATCCAGTCCAGAATACCCCACACTGCGTGCTGGCACTCACAAGATAAGTCCAGGAAATTGGATGCAAGATTTGCGGGTCTTGTAACTGGGGGGGCAATTCTGCAAGCTGCCAATATGACATATGCTTTTTTTTTTTTTTTTTCCTTGCCCCTCCCCCACCCTTCATTTCAACCACTTTAAAGTTTTATTCCATTTAATTAGCCATATGCTAGTTTAAAAGCTTGGTGTGCTAACATTGTCATTAATTCCACATGTAGCCTTCAGCCTAATTTGGGCTGTTTCCAGGTCTCCAGTGCCGTGGATATAGGAAGGCCCATTTACTGTTGCCGACAATAGAAAACCTGACTAAAATATATCTTCAATTATATCCTTTTTTTGTGTAGAAGAAAATATATTATTTTAAATCTGATTTCTTTAAAAGCACCGGATTCAGCGTCAGTCATTCCGATATATTTGGCTCCAAAATAGACCTCAAAACGACCTGCCACTCGGACCTTTACACACTTAACTACCTATGCTAAGTACACTGGAGCTTGATTGTAATCTAGCCCAGTCAGAGACCCTTCCTTAAAAGCCGCTCCCCTCACTCCAGTCCCGGTGAGATTTCCACTGGAAGCTTGGCAAAGTTGGGAGGGTCACTCCACACGACACGGGGCCACAAACACCCTTTTGTTTTAAACCCCGAATGCTCGTTAAGCCCGACACCTCTCACCCAGGCCCAGCCTAGAGCAGATCCGGTTGCGAGTGGGTCACAGCACACTGCAGCCCCTGTGTCCTCTGGTCACCGAAATATTTAATTGGGCTTCTCGGGTTTCATCAGGGTGAAGCCCAGCTGTCTCCTCTGTCCTGTGTCTCTCTTGAGGTAAGCCACAGGGCTGCGTGGTTTATAAACAGCCTAACATGGCAAGGACATACTCGACTAACACGTCATTAATGGGGCTCAACCATTTATGGAGTCTAGCAAAGTTTGCAGAATATAAATCTGGCTTCCACCCTGTATAGATAGCTCTAAACTGTTACTCTACACCCCCACAAAAAAAAGCTGGAACATCCTTTATATACAATGTAAGAATTGAATAAGAGACCTTTAGTATCCATACCCACACAATCCATAAAACTGATGTATAATGAACACTTTGAAAATCCCACCTTCTACAAAAGATTGTAAGAGAGGTCTATTCTTGTAAATATCAGCAATACCAGATTCCTGGATATTTTAGATGTACTAAAAAACTAAAACTATTACAAATCATATATTTTAATGAGGACAAAGCATATGATTTTTTTTTGTATTATTTATTTAAGTACATTTTCTTCCTCTCATAACAAGATATCAAAGATATCAAAACATATAGCTTTCTCTTTACCCACAAACATTATGGAGCAAGCATATTCTGTTGTAAGTGTATATTAATGCCAGATTCTGTGGTTGTCAACTATAAATTAACTCAGGAATGTAAGACAAGGTGAGCTTCTCCCCTCGTACACGTCAGTGTGAACACGGTCGGCAGAGCTCAGACTTGTCCAGTGAATTCTTACACACTGTGCACCGGCGTGAACCCGAGACGGAGCGAGAACTACTCTGGGCTCCTAGGGGCGATGGCAAGAACCTCAGTGAGAAACCGCAACTGAAAACCAGCAGACGTGTCACATCAAGCTTGAGACAAAGAGCCCGAGCCAAGATCCTCTGGTACCATCATTTGTTTCAATTACAGTATGGTTTACAGAAGAAATTGAACCACTGATAGTGTCATCTCGGATTAAAACCGTGCATCGACACGGTCCGTTTTACACAGATCTCGCTCAGTTGCAGCCTTTTCATCCGTAGTGACACATTCTGATAATCCACCCGTCTCGTATAATCCGGAAAAGATGAGACAATCAGTAGCAAAAAAAGCTTGAGAGAGTGGGGGGGAATGAAGTAAGACTGAGAACTGAAACAGCCAACATCAGAGCACTGACAGGACCAGTGGGCTTCATTAGACTTCTTGCTTTTCCTTTTCATGTACATCTTAGACAAGGGAACATATGGCATTCATTTGGCAACTGGTTTTGTTGATTAACATTTACCATAATCTATAAATTACTCTTCTTTCCAGCAGTTGGACTGCTAGGACAGGAGGCAAGTCTTTCCAACAAAAAGAAATGGACTCCCAACTGAAATGCCAATGGTTTTTCTTTTATGTTACTAATGTTGAACACATTTTATTAAGAGATTAATGTAATTAATAGACACTTCTGTCATACTTGTCTTGGTGTATAACAAGATTGATCAAAGAAATAAATGTGCTAATGAGATATTTATTCGGACAGGAGGATCTCTCTCATTTGACTTTCAGGTAATTAGCTATTTCAGCTTTACTGAACACACTCCTCATAACCTCTTCAAACCAGGAAATAACCCTTATTCCAGTCATTATCCATTTACATAAAGCCAGGACTCGAACCACGCCATCCTCTCCACTGTTTTCTATAGAAATGAGTCACGGAACCTCATTTATATGCCTAAATCATGCTAAATTAGCACCATAAACATTGAAATCAGACCTTTAATAAGTACTCCTTGGCCTGGATTTCGATTTAAATCTGTGCTTAATCTCTATTCATCATTAATGAGTATTTATTCCACTACCCTGACAGCACGCAACCACGGTGATAAATTATCCGACTCGAGTCCGATTAAAAAACTGCAACCCTGAGTGCTAATTATCTCAGCAGACCAACTTAATAAAGGGAATGCTTGTCAATTATGGCATCGCAGCATGGGTGTCATTTGTAACGAATACTCAAACTCACCTTTGAGGGTGGCTTCCCACAATGCCCCCTCACACGCCATATGTAAATGCAGGCATGTCTGCACCTGCAGCGACCTTTTATTAGTGAGCTGACAAAATGATAAAGCTCACCGCAGCAAAACTCCCAACACCAGACAATTACGTTGTGGAGCCGAAGCCAGTAGGAGACTGTGGAGACACGGCCATTAGTGGCGCATTTCTAATTGACAAACTCCAATAATAACCCCCTGTAATGTCACACAGGCAGCCAGGACGGTTGCGTTGGCCCCCTATGCCATTTTTTACATTTTAATATCATATGAAGAGCTTAGTATGAAACATATGGTACTGTATGTCTACGTTGTATGTTTTTTCTGGAAATTACACTGAAACCGACAGTGATCCGTGTGGCGCACGTATTGGCAGACAACTTCATCACAACCCTGCTGTGATGGACATATTATGACTGAGCAGCATCTATCGCTTTCTGGTAGCATAGGTTTACTGAAGTTATGGCAAATGTAAATGGAGCAAAATATATTCTCACATATCCTCGACCAAATAAGAGCCTCGACAACTCGCCATTCAATCACTAACCCAGCCCTGCATAGTGAGTCAGGTATTGTCATTGGTATTGTAATTTATAACTGGCAGGTGGGTCAACTTCCTGATTTCATCCAGGCCTCAGTCTAAACTGAAAATGAAAACAAAAATCAATACATATAAATATATAGTCTGTTTTAGATTTAATTTATAACTTCAAAGACATTGCACCACTAGTTACAACATTTGTGCTACAGTACGGCATTCGATACATTACATTTAGTAAAATCTTTGACCTTTTACGTTCCAATACATTTACTTAAAGTAAGGCACTGAGTCTCAGAGAACTACACTGAAATATATATAATTTATTTTCAGTTTCGTGCATATATTTAAAGATTGGATTTAAAGAACACAACGTGCATTTGCAACTCCTTCAGTAAAATGATTAAATAAAAGTTTAACACAAAGCACATTGTGGTTCATTTTTCAAAAAAATAAACAATAAGCAACAAGTACTTCACATTGTGTGTGTAGCAACTCCAGTCTGGGATTCCTGCCAGATGTCAAGTCTGCTATCTGGGAACCGTGAGACGCACGTTTTGGGGTTATCATTTCTACACAACCACACTGAAAGATAATACTATTACCTAACCCCGAAAGAGCCACATACCACATATTACAAATTCTACTAATCTTGATTTGATATGATCAGTTAACAGGAGAACGAGGACGAGGAAAAAGAAAGGGAACGAGTCCAGTACTTACAGGCTTGGTTTAAAAAATAAACAATATTTCAAAAAATATGAACAGCAGCAACCGGAGAGTAAACATCTGCATTTATGCATGGCATGTTTGCTGCCTCTATGATTTTAATAAGTGTAATACAATGTTTTCTATTCAAATACTATTCATATTCAAAAACTGTATGTGAAGTTTACAGTGTGTGAATTCAGTTGGGCAGAGATTAGTGTTATTGCAGCTGAATTTCAGAAGGAGGTTCAAGGCAGGGATTTACTTGTGACAATGTTTTTTTTGTTTTTTGTTTTTAAAGCAGCAAGTTGTGATTAATATCATTGCTGTTTTCTGAATGAATAATTGTTCAAATATTGCTTATTGTTCTGATGGAGTGTGAAACGAATGCAGACATTTTCTAATTTTCTTTTTCTACCCAGTCCGTTCAACTTCCATATAATTCCCTGACCCAGCCTGCGAGTACGACATGCCTACTGCACGAAGCCAACAAACAACTACGACGCAAGATGAAACTCGTGGCTCTTTTATTGAAATGAATCATTCAGAATGAAACCTACAGAAAATCAGAAACACAATTCAAACAATTCATGACATCTGTTTGGTTGTGTGTTTTTGCTGATTTTGCATCGCTAAACTCAATAAAGTGTGTGCTCCATATTTTTAATCAAAAAGAACACGCTGCCCACAGAAATCTGAAAAAACTCAGGCGCTTATATAATCACTTTCTTCTTATTAAAAATATAAAAGTACTCTTTAAATTAAAATAAACTGAGGAAACAAACAAACAAATGTTCCTAATTGATCGTGAGTGAGTAGCCAAAGTGAGGGTTGGTGTAAGCAGAAACAGGCCGCGTCCCGCTGAGCGGATATTGACGATGTTCACAGTTCCAAGTCTCTGGACGCTCCTCGTTTCAAAGCATTTCAGACAAATGTTTCCCTTTAGTTCTCCCACTAAAAGGCTCCATTTTTGTTTCGCTGGAAGGGATTTCTGTACAAATTTGCCACCAAACTGAGAGTCACTTAAAAATACAGGTAATCCAATGACTCCCACACACTCGCCAGTGTATCTATTAATTGTGTCACTTGTTCTATTCCATGCATTAAAAGAACAGGCAATGCGTGTTTGGAAAGCATACAAAAATACAGAAATATATATAGTTGGGGTTTGGATCAGCTAAAGACCAATTTAGGTAATTAGTTACATATCCCTATAAGTGTTCATTCAGTTCTCTCTCAAGTGATATCCAGACATAAAAGCTGTGTAATGAAAAAGCACAGAGGGCTGTACACTGTTTGCATGTGAAGTAAATGTTATTTAATGACTACACTGTGCAGAATACACCACCACAACTTCACATGTGACTGAAGGGAGAGACGGCCCACCCAGTGGAGTATTTTGGATCCCTTACAGCTTGATTTATTTAATTTTTAAAACCAGATTCATGTTAGAAGAATTTTATGGCACACAATAAATAAATCAACAATAGAAACTCCTTACTTTACCGCGGTACAATGCATTTTCATCTCATTCAAAGGCACACACAATAACCAGAACAGTGTAGTGTGAACATAAACCAATTAGTAATAAAAAAAAAAAGAGTAGGCCTATATATTATATACTGTTAAATTAGTTTGAGACAGTAAAAATCAGGAGTAACAAAAATCAGTAGAGTTTAAAAAGTAGCCCTAAGCGAGTGTTGCTGAATAACCACCACTCGGTACTTATCTTGGCACAGAGATCTACATCCAAACAGCATTTAACAAATTGTAAAATTATAAATATTTCCCTCAGGAGAAATCACTCGAGTTCTGTAATTGGAAATATAAATAAAGGAACTCATAAACGGATGATAATGATGGGAGTTATGAATGGAGTTTTGTTACAATTAGTTTAGGAGCACAGAGACCTATATACCTAAATATCCTTCACACTGTACTACTGCCTTACTATAAGTTCAGATCTATGGCAAAGGTCATAAAAATAAAGTATCAACTTCTAAAAAAAAAAAAAAAACCTACATCCGTCTCACAATTCCAACAACCGTAAATATTTATTTTCTACATGATATTTCTCCACGGCTGTTCCTTGCACATTACACTTTCACCTTTCCACATGACATAAGTGGACAAATCCTTCTCTGATTTCTGCCCCAGCCGCCCTGTGAAAAATGTTTTATTCTAAACGCTTTCTGTAGCCCCGGAAACCCTATATTTTGTCATAGATAGATCCACTAGCTCTTCAATTATTGTGACTATGAAACGCAACCCTGTCAACACTTGTGGTTCTCCACTTCCTAAGCGAAGGAATCGGATGTTTTTATAAATACTTCACATCAGAAAAAAAAATCTTCATTAAATGTTGCGTTTTGCTAGACTCTATGTTGTCTATGTTACAGTAAAGTCCTAACTTTAAGCAAGACTAATAATTAACACCTTCTTTGGCATTACTGGAGATTAAAATGATAGTGATTGCATTCACATCAATTACCTGTATTCCTAACAACACTTATACCAAGAACTTGGTGCATGTAGGCAGTCCAGTTAGCTTTTTGTTGTGCGTTTAGTAATCGTACAGCATTGAATTGAATGGAACTCCTTTTCTGTAAAATCTTGTTTGTTCTTTAGTTTCCATAATAAAATATGAATCCCGAGATTATTACATATGCATTATGTGGGTTTGTCTCTAGTCCAATTGACTTCCAGAACTCACCTTATTTAGACGTGTGTGGGATCAAACCAACACTATTTTGGAGGTGGGCTGATATGGCAATTAAAGTAGGCAAACTGATAGCAGCGTATGGGACAGTGACTACTTATCCGAGTTGACTGAGTTATCTTTTTCTTTATTTCATTTCGGGCCACTTAGCCAACTTTGATTCAATTTCATTTTCAGTCACTAAAAGCTTGCATTTGTTTTTTCTCGAGAAAGTCTCTTTGCCTCATACATCATCTCTCACTGCAGTCCTGATCGAGCACAAACTTGCCCAACATAAATAGTAATTTTGTGGGGGGAGAAAGAAAAGATAGGTTGAGTAGAAAGAATGTTGCATACTGTTAGGTCCATAAACATCTGGACAGTGACACAACTGTCATCATTTTACCTCTGTTTCATCTTTAATTTGAGGGTAGTTACATCCAAATTGGGTGAACGGTGTAGGAATTTCACCCATTTTATATGTGCCCCCCGCCAACTTTAGGGGCTCAAAAGTATTTGGACAAACTAACATAATCATGAATTAAATTGTGAGTTTCATTACTTGGTTGCAAGTCCTTTGCAGTCAATGGCTGCCTGAAGTCTAGAACCCATAGACATCACCAGATATTGGGTTTCTTCCCTGGTGATGCTCTGCCAGGCCTGCACTGCAGCTGTCTTTAGTTCCTGCTTGTTCTTGGGGCATTTTGCCTTCAGTTTTGCCTTCAGCAAGTGAAATGCTGCTCAGTTGGATTCAGGTCAGGTGATTGACTTGGCTATTGCAGAACATTCCACTTCTTCGCCTTAAAAAACTCTTGGGTTGCTTTCACAGTATGCTTCGGTTCATTGTCCATCTGCACTGTGAAGCGCCATCCAGTGAGTTTTAAAGCATTTGGCTGAATCTGAGCAGATAATATAGCCCTAAACACTTCAGAATTCATCCTGCTGCTTTTGTCAGCAGTCACATCATCAGTAAATACAAGGCAACCAGTTCCCTTGGCAGCCATACATGCCCATAACATGCTTCACAGATGAGGTGGTATGCTTCGGATCATGAGCAGTTCCTTCCCTTCTCCATACTCTTCTCTTTCCCATCATTCTGGTACAAGTTGATCTTTGTCTCATCTGTCCATAGGATGCTGTTCCAGAACTGTACAGGGTGCTTTAGATGTTTTTTGGCAAACTCTAATCTGGTCTTCCTGTTTCCTGTTTAAATCTTGTGGTAAACCCTGTGTGTTTACTCTGGTGAAGTCTTCTCTTGATTGTTGACTTTGACACAGATACGCCTACCTCCTGGAGGGTGTTCTTGATCTGGCCAACTGTTGTGAAGGGTTTCTTTTCACCTGGGAAAGAATTCTTCAGTCACCCACCACAGTTGCTGTCCGTGGTCTTCTGGGCCTTTTGGTGTTCCTGAGCTCACCAGTGCGTTCTTTCTTTTTAAGAATGTACCAAATAGTTGATTTGGCCACACCTAATGTTTTTGCTCTCTCTCTGATTGGTTTGTTTTGATTTCTAAGGCAAAACTGTTGGCAAAACGCCCCAAGAATAAGCAGGAACTATAGACAGCTGCAGTGCAGGCCTGACAGAGCATCACCAGGGAAGAAACCCAATATCTGGTGATGTCTATGGGTTCCAGACTTCAGGCAGCCATTGACTGCAAAGGATTTGCAACCAAGTATTGAAACTCACAATTTAATTCATGATTATGTTAGTTTGTCCAAATACTTTTGAGCCCCTAAAATTGGGGGGACCACATATAAAAATGGTTGTAATTCCTACACCATTCACCCAATTTGGATGTAACTACCCTCAAATTAAAGATGAAAATTTACACTTAAAGCACATCTTAATTGTTTCCTTTCACATCCATTGTGGTGGCGTACAGAGCCAAAATGATGACAATTGTGTCACTGTCCAAATATTTATTGTATATTTACTGTATATACAGATGTTTTGGATTCTGGTTATTTGTGGTTTTATTGTTTTTTCGGGGGTTTCTACTAAAAGGCAGAAGTGAAAAGTGGAATTGATCTGATGGCAACACTTAATAATGCTACACAACGACAGTAGAAAACTGGAGACAGTCACCATTATAAAACTCTTACTGGTCAGAGAAGTGGTGTTTCACTTGGACATTTTGACACAAATTAACTTTAAACTTGGATATTTCCAAAACAAATGTATTTTTATAGACAAAAATCCCAATTCTACATACAGCCGAGTTCTTCTAAAGCACCAGTGTTTCACAGCCACCTCCTATGGATGCTGGGTTTCAGATTTTACTGCACATACAGCACATATGCTGCAGGAATGCTAATCTCGGGCAGCCCTGACAACCCAGGGCATTATTAAAAGGCTAGGCCCATAAGTCAACATGACACCACCCATAAATAATTAATGCTCTGGTCCTGCCTGCCAGGGGGTACCTGATTTCTTCATCTAAACGTGATTTAAGTATTCAGGTAATTCAATAACTGCACTACATATTTTATTCCACATCAGATTGTTACTTTTTCTTTTTTGTAACGCAGAAACCTTCACGGATTGTTAATCTTGGATTTTTATACCCTGGTAATTACAAGCAGGCTGCCCTTTCTCAAGTTTGCCACAGTGTGTATTCTTCCTATAAGTTAAAACTTTCGGGAAGGTAATATTTAAATGCAAGGTCGTCACTGGGTCAAAAACTTCCACTGTCTTCTAGATCTGCAGTAGTAATTTGATTAAAAATAGCCAGAAAATAAACAATTAAAAAGATTACCATTATAACAATTTGATTTAATGAAAGTCTGTTGGGTTTGGTGTAAAATAGAAATGAAATGTTTAATAGTTAAGGCCCAGCATTTATTTTCTTTATTTAAATGTCTTGTTATGAAGCTGGTAAAAAACAAAAAAATCACATCGATATTACTAATTGAAGTCTCTATAAAGTGGTATTCTGTCACCTGTAAACAATCCTTTCTATGCATCTTGCCATCACTTTGTAGGCCCCTTCCTCATGCCGTAACACTAATTAGGCTGCCCTGAGCGAATGTGCTCTAATTATAGAGGCCTTCTAACTTAATGAGCTTTTTGTCCACCAGTTTAAAATTTCTAGCAAATCTAATTGTCAGATATATAAATGTTTGGGTTTTTCACACTGGCTTTCAGCCCTGCTTATATTATTGTACAGACAGACTTAACTGTCCCTCAGGCTACTCATGCACTGATGTTATTGAATGCTTTATAATTGTAAAGACATTTCTATCTGTTAAGAGCTACGCAAAATGACATGTAATCATCGTGAGAGATTTCACAGTGGGTACAAGCACGACGTGCTAATACACAAAGTACTGCTCAATGAAATGGAAAGATTTTTAAAAGCATGTCATGTCAAGTAGACTGAACATTGTCATCAAAATATTAATAATAATAATGTCTTGGAATATACACTTTCATATTGCCGAAGGACCTTGTGTACTGCTCTTATCGATTCAAACTTTATGCCAAGGTTGAAAACGGTAGTTCAGACGTTACAATACAACTGCGTCCCTTCAGCTCAGTTACAGGTTTATCTTTACACTGTTGTCTTGATATGAAACGGAAATCTGCTTTCTTCAAGGTTAGATCGATCTTTTTCCCCAACTAATAACCCTCACATTTGGCATTCAGATCCCCCTGAATCCTTACAGACCCTGGAAGAGATCTGACATGGACTCAAGTTGGAGAGTTGAAGGATAAATCAGCATGGTAACATTTGTGAAAATTGATTTCCTTTTAGTTCTCCCTTTTCCATCTCATGTAGAAAATCAAGAACAATCCCGTCATGAACACACACACAAAACCTGCCGTGTTCCTTCCAAACCTCAGTCAATCATTAATGACACGTTTCTAAAATTATCCTGTACAGTACAAGTTATAATTAAAGACTTCATTTAAAAAGCTCCTCTCTGAAGCTGTTGCATCCTCGGTGGCAGATGGATTACAGTAATCTTGGCTTCCAGGTGTTTAACAACGCCATACCTTTTAACCACACTGGGTGAGGCCTTACTACAGAGGGTGTGAGGTTCTTTGTACAATCATTTTAAAATGAAATGACTAATCTTCCCACATGGCACTGCATATGAAAACACACAGTGATCAGAAACCTGTAGCACTGAGGACAAAGCATGCTCTCTCCTGACCGCAAGAAGCTTTACTCTGTGGAGAAGTTTGGGGAAATATCACTGGTATTTATCACTGAAATATAGGACTAATTAAAAGTCTAATTATAATAAAATACCACTCAAAGAAACAATGAAAACGATGACTGCCCATGTGCAGAAAATACTCCTTGGGGGGGAATGTGGGATCCAAACTACCTGAATTAAAGTAATCGAATGGCCTGTCAGCCCCTCGGCCAGCAGCGTCGTACTCAGGTGATTTGTATTAGCCTTTTTTTCCTAGTGTACTCCTGAAAGACCTCAGGCAGCTGTGAATCAATAACTTTGCTGTGGGGCAGATCCTTTATTACTGGGGAGTAAGCACAGTAAATGAGAGTTTCCTTATCTCCCTTAAATCACACCTCTCTTTGAAGACGTGTAGCAGTTTAACTAGCCCTCCTATTGACCACAACGGCGGTCACTCTCTCACTGCAAATCCTCTCTGTATCCCCCATCGTACTTGTTGTGTGAACACCTGGCAGAATAGGACTTCAGTAGTTTGTACTGTGGGTGCAAGTATCCTGAATTGCATAAAAGCACAGAAAACTAAACATTTAGATTTGAAAATATTGAATAGGGGGAAAAAAAACAAGAAAAGCTCACCTGTTAATATAACTGAGAGCAACATAAGTTGGTTGCTGCAGCTCCTGTTTTTCTAAAACCCGAGGATCAGTATCTAAGAAAGAAGAAAAAATACATATTAGCAAATAATTAAACCACACACTTTCCAGAACACGTACCCTATATGTGAATACTCAAAAGACGCGGACACTCTCAGTTCACCTCTCATGAATGCAGATTTCCTAATTAAAGACTCGAACCCTCATAACACCTTAAAATCTGCATTTTCAAATCCTTGACCAACATCTGAGATTCTTTTTCTTTCCTCCAAATGAGAAACTGATGTTTAAAGTCAAAATGGAAAAAACACAGTTTCCAGCATGTCAGTTACAATCTGTTCACTGTGGTTTGTGAAGTAAAAGAAGCAATAGAGATGTATAAATAAACTCGTCATTAGTGCAAGTGTACAAGCGAGAGATGCTAATTAAAACAATTATGCTGAAGAAACATCTTTTGCAAGCGTGTAATTTTGAGGGAGGGAGGGAGAGAGAGGAAAAGTTTGAACACACCGATAACACATGACAAATCCAATAACATTTTAATAGGTTCCAAATCATAAATATGTATTCACAGAATAAGAAGTACTCCATAGAACACCAAGACACCGAAATATTGTTTTATGTGGGCGATAAAACGGCAGGAGATATAAACATGCAAATTCGTTTCAGTGTTATAGGCTCGGTGGAATTGGTGTAGCTAAGAAAATAAAATGCATAAAAATATCAACAGGAGTATGTATGTTTTTTTAATAGAAACTGTAGGTGGAAAAACATTAATTGGAGGATTTCTATAATTGTACCACAAGTTCCCTGCAAGAGAATTTCAACTTCTATTGCATCAGCCTTCCCACATTGGGTTGTCAATCAACAAATATCACAGGTTGTGTATCAAATGGAAGCACAGCAAAGTATAACGGTCAATGTCATCCAACTTCATGCTCAACCCAGAGCGGACGCTTGAAAGTGTCAACCAGAAACATCCTTCACACTTGCCAGTCTGTCAGACTCAATAGGTCAGGAGATTAGTACCTCAAAGACTGGCACTCTCTGGCTCCAGAAAGACAAAATAAGTGCAGCTGGACTGACTGGAGTTACATGGGAGGTTAGGATGGGAAAGTACAGCACGCCCAGGTGGTAGGGTATGGGAAACAGCAACACAGGATGGGAGTGAAAGATAATGCAGGTCAGGTTGGAAGCCTCCAGAAACGGAGAATAAACTGGGTTCTTGTCTTAAGCCGAAGCAGTTAGTGTGACATGGAAGACTGGCACATCGTGGACACTATCAGAACCCCCTTACAACTCCAAACTCAAAAGAAAGAGCCATTCGAGACTGCTGCCCGCTGCCAGGGTTTTGGTTAACAGACAAGATAGTACTTTGTTGTGGAAGAAACCATAGAGAACACCCCTCAGGCAGTGAAAATGTCTCGGATGATAACAAATTGGAGCGTAGCGCTGAGCAGATTAACTCTGGCACTCCAGAACAACTCTGCGCACACGACATCACGGCAGGCCGGGCGGGTGTGCGTGTCCACTCCTCCCCGAGCTAGTTTTCACTGCATGCGGTGGTCTGGATGGCTTTGAGGCAGCCACAGCTCTTGTAAACCTCAGTTCTACCAGAGGAGGTCTGTTATTAAATTACCGGCTGTAGATGTGGTTGTATTGGTGTGGGGGGGCCCTCTTGGCCAGAACTGCCCGGCCAACAGGCCATTTCTGGAGCAGCACAGGCAGAGACAGATCTGTACCGAACGCCGAGTGGTACAGCACTGAAGGAGCCAGACGGGTTACTGGGAGGTTCAACACTTTTAGCAACCTGAGCCAAGCAAGACCAAGAAACCATAAATCCCAATCTGTCACCGTGTTGAAGTAGAGATGGCCAGGAGCCACCGAGAGACCTGCCAAGCACACTCTGTAGAGGACAGGGAACAGCTTTATGAGGGTGTGATCCTGACGGGAGGGACGTTCTGTGATTCACTCTCGACCCCGTGCAGCGTTAGTAGCATAAATCTTTTCAATTATTTGATAGAAGAGTTGCGTTACGGCCCAACCAGTCCAAGGTTAGCATTTGACAGCTTTGTAATTGAGGATTGTATCAGTCACTTGAAGAAAAGATAAGAAACAAAAATAATATAAAATACATATATATGGGTATATTGCATGTGTACATTCTCATACCAATCTGTTTTCATTGTAAAACCTAAGCCAACAAAAACAAAACAAAACAAAAACCATGTTTCACTACCAAAAACATTCAGGTGCTTCAGGGACAAACCTCTTTCCCAGTTCAACTCGTATTTGCAGCGGAAAGCATAAAATTGTTCTTTTGTGGTGTTCATATGTTAGGTGAATTGTTCTCTCAGCATCATTAAAGCTTTTTGTGTTTGTTTATTAACTAACCATAACTGTACACTTCTTCAAGCTCTCTGCATATTATATATATATATGTAGCATAGCATAGCAATAAGCAGTGCACAATTTTAGGAGGTATGGTACTCCCTTAATCAAATGTACAGGCAACATTTTTTTTTTTACACAGCAGTTCAAGTACAGAACAGGTCTATATTTTCAATTACCAAGCAGGTGAAGGACAGACAATCCTGCTAATTAATAATGTATATGCTGCAGGCAGAAGACTGATGAGAAGAGATAAATCCACATTTACGAGCCTTTACAGGACGAAAGATGAAATCAAATAAAAAACATCACAGTGTGGCATTATCTTTTCTTGGCAGTTTTAAAGAATAAAATCAATCTAACAGTACGTGACGTACCCCAACGTGAATCAGTTTATTTATTTTTTCAGTTTTTCTACTAATTTCATGACATAATGGCAAATAGATGTAGTTAATGTTTGCCAACCTACAGACAAAGACGGGGGAGATTATTTAAGGTGGTCTGAACACTCAGAATATTCTTACTTCCCCAAAGCCAGATTCCCGTCACCCGCCCTTAAACGCGCCTCGGAGAGCATGTGAAGAAGAGAAACTCAGAGGACGGAAAACAAGTCAGCTGCAGCTCAGCACCCATCTTATACGTCTCGAAGTAATAAATCATATTAGTCTTTACAGTGCCATGTATTATTGGGGTCTTTATATAGATGGAAACCCAGGGGCGTTTAGAGAAACTTAAACAAATGGCTGTTTATGAGCTTGTGTGTAGCGGGGCTTGTGACAGAACAAGACAGTTTCGCTGTGACAAATGTGAGAAGGACAGTGAATTGAATTAACAGAGCAAGCGCTCTCCCACACTTTCTCCAGAGAGCTGAGAAATTTACCAACACTACAACAATTACAACTCAGAAACACACAAGTTTTCAGAGCACACCTTCCGGGTGTGTGTAAACTGCTCCATGCAACGGCAAACTGCTAGTTTAGCAAAGGCACAAGAAAGATGCTTGTCAATTGTTTGTATTCTTATTTTTTTAATTCACACTCAGTAAAATAGACCCATGATCCATTAGTTGAACATATTCACTCTCTTCTCTTCTGTCAATATGATATCAGTCCTGACATGCTGGGGAAATTATTTTGCACATTTGGGCACATTTATTCCATCCTCCAAAATGCGTTTTTACCAGCTTGTGTAGCCCTCTTCCACAAGAATAACGGTACAAAGCTCCTTCTTTGTCAGTCATGAGCTTTTCTGCTCTGCAATCGCCAGTAATTAAATTATAATTGGTGGATGAAGGTTTCACACCAAGCAAACTACTCTACTTCATATTCCACAAGTTCTGCTTAACTGTGCTTTTGTAACTAATCTTAAAACTGTTCCCAGCATATCTTTAAATTACTGTTTTCTTCAGAAATGTAAATTTAATTAATACAAACACAACTATTAAGGTCAATATTGAGCTCCCTGCATCTTCAGAGACCTTACACATATCTCATTATCCGAACCAGTTCATGGAAGGATGTTGTGCCACAGGATAATTGGGGACATACCTTATGAAAGGAGGAAATGTGTTTGATAAAGCAGGGATAATCCATTTCTCTGGACCTCTGTGAAGTGATTACTGCAGTTTTTGACAAATGTGGCATTTAAAAGTAATAAAAAAAACAAAAAGACATGAAAAGACAAATACTACATCTGTTTGAAGAGGCCTAGTGGTATTTCCTTCTGGCATTTCTACATTAAATCTATATATTGGTAACTGAAAGTCAATTAACTTAATGAGGTTTGAAGACAACCGTAACGCAGTGTTTCATTAAAATGCCACAGAGAAGTGAAGGTTACTATGGTGTAGCAATTCCTCCTTTAACTTTCAGTTCAGTTACATTTATTTTTCAAATAGACGACGGTTTTCAATTTTCCCATACGGATTACACAAAATTATACAGGGGCCTGTTTTTCTCCCTCATCCTTTTTCCAGACGTGTTGCTTTTGTAAAGCTACAATAGGCAACTTCCACATCCTGAGGTGAACCAGAAAAAAACTGTCCACTGACATACATGTTTGAGCACAACCGAGTTTCCCATAAACACAGCTTGTGACTCACAAAGCCCACTGTGAATGAATAATGCTGCAACACTGCCCCCATGTGGTATGATATCCCAGCTACACAAACGCTGAACAACCCTTAGCTGAAACGGGTTTATAATCATATTGACATTTTTACAGATATTCAAATAACTCCTGGCACACAAACCATGGTTGCATTCATGTCAATAATTAGATTTAAATCCTAACAAATAGCGCATCAAATACCCATAATGCACAAAGATGATACGATGGGAGATCAATTAATTCCTTTACAGATAAGGAAAAGGGGATTTTACGCTTTGATTTGAGATGATCCTTATCGTACTGTGTACGCACAATTTAAGGAATCACAAGTGCTGCGGCTTGGGAGGGTACCAGAGAGAGGAGGACTCCTTTGAACCATTCACGATGCTTCAACTGCCACTCATGAAAAATACAGAACCTAGGCAAACCACCAGGAAAACATTGCTTTCATACACACCAAACAATGCCAAACTACTGACTCCGTAGATGTACACTAAACCGCCCAAACTTCAGTGAATGAAGGAACTGAACTGACACGTTAACCGGTTAATCAGTAACGTAAAACATGTCTTACGTAAAGTCTTATATATTCCATTTCTATACCTCAGGTTCAAGACATGTCTATGAACACGCAGATTGAGGCGCTATAGTGCACACTGACAGGCCACGTAGAGAAGGTCATCCGGGTCAAAACCCTCACCAGCCAAATCAACAAGAAGCTGTCGATTTTCGCCGGCAATTTATAGAGCTCCCGAAAAACCACCTTCCGCTAATTTAACGTCTGCCAGCTCTGGTATCGTTGCTGTGCGGGTCTCGATCGCAGTCACACGTACGATGCCAGGTACCCTCTTTCATTAAGGCTTTATAAGTGCACACAACTTTCCAAAATTAAAACCAACAAGGCAGGGCCCACGATTTTCCATCGAGCCCGACCCGTTACACGCAATCACAGTCCCTTGAAGAATATATTAGAAAGTATTATTTTAGCCGAACAGTGGGGAACCATGACGGTGTCGTTAAGAGCTGCTCGTCGCGTCATTCGTGGTTTGTTCTGTGCACATAATTAAAGTCTGCCTGTGTAATGGTTTACAGATGCAGTATTCTTAGGGTATTATTTAAATCATTAAAAACAGCACAAAGAAGCACTTTGCGCTGCCATCTTACATTTAATGAGTGTTCGCTGTAGCAAGTTTAGATGCTTAACTTTATGTGTATTCTGTAAGTAAACAAATTTTTTAGCGCAGCTTAAGTTGAACCATATTAGCTTATATTAAAACCACACATCGCTAAAATGGCGTATTTGCAGTTTCACTTTGGCCCGCTTCATGTTATAAATGAAAACTTTAACACTTTATAATTAGGAAAGAATTCAGACTGCTCCTGGCCTTCATTTACAACCAAACAGGAAAGACCCACAATTAAAAAAGAAAAAAGGGGGGAAAATAAATCACAAGGAACAAATTCTCGATTTTTGCATCGGTTGTTCTCTTCCATTACTGCGATATAAAGTGCTCTACACAACAAAAAAACCTTTGTACCTTTATCTAAAGGAGCTGTACATTTATTAGAGGACACTAACCAACGTCGTGCAGAGACCTCATCCAAACACAAAGGCAGGGAGGTCTTCACAAAATCGCGATAAAAGGATTTTCAAAACTGCCTTTATTTAGCCTCTCAAAACAGTGGATAGCACATAAAAAGAAATTCATGGTCCATTAAAACGGTAAAATTATCATGTTTAACGGTACTGAAGGTTTCAGGGATGAATTACCAGCGTAGGAAGTCACCACCATAAGACCAGACGCGTGAGGCAATGCAGGGCAGCCGCAGCAACAGGAAAACCCAGAATTTATTTACTGCCTGGTCAATTAGTTATTGATCAATATGTCCCAGCACCCTGTAAATCAGCGCCCTGCGACGTATGGCCCCCGTGTTAAGACTACACAGGGTCCGGTCCCTGCCCAGGCCACCCAGCTCCGGGGAACGAGTGGCCCGTCTGACATGTGGGCTTTGCATTTTGGCTGTTTCACATTAAGGTCTAGGACTTGGGAAGGTGCTTGCGATGTAGACAGGTGGTCCCTCCACATTGGTGGTCCTTAATTTGGGGTTTATTGCATTTTATTCAATAAATTACTCAATACAAGGGTCCAGGTATTTCCCATACAAAGCAGACTGACAGCTCCATTGGCGGGGGGGAGTGTGAAACTCATTTTGCAGGCTGTTTGTGATGGCAGCGCTTCGTGAGCCATTTCTTACAGACGCAGACAAAGGGATGTTAATTTTCCCCGTTATCCATCAAAAAAGTAACCGAGTTAATTGTTAAATAATATATAGCTTTAAAATTCACACAAAGCATGAATAATTAAAACAGAATATGTTTTAAACCAATTGTATTCAAGGATTTAAAGTTTAAGTTCAAATAAGATCCTTTATACAAACACTGGATTTGTATTATATTTATTTTTAAGTTTCTTCTTTTGCCCATTTAGCCACAACCAAGTCAGTTGATCTAAGTTGCAAAGGCTTATACCAGAGGCTTGCTCCATACGGATTAGTTTAACTCCAAATATCAAAATGGAGGAAGGTTGCACTGACCACCCCGATGCACACAGATCCCAACAAATAATCATTTCCTGCTCCAGGGACTTTTATATTGTAAAGTAATTAAATCTGCCCCATTAAAAAGGGAACAGTAAAAAGCATGCAGAACACGGGCACATTTCTTTCAGTGATGTAGACACACATCAAAACATTGTGGGATTTAACAATAGACAGTGCAGTCTGGTGTAGGTTACCAATTTGCTCAGAAAATCATTTTGACAATCTCTTTTTAAGAAACTGCACTGGATCCAAGACAAATGGGTTCAAAACGAGGACAAGGGTTCTTTGAAGTTTAGAACACAGTTTTAGTTTTCGGCACAGATTTATATTATCTTAATTAATTATTGCACTGCGCTTTAATTTGCTGTTTGCACATCTGACTAGCGTCAAATTTATTCGGCCTTCTATAGTATCATTCCCAAATGCCACACCTAATCAATTTATTTTAATACACTCCCATGCACTGCCATTCGACGGTTAATCTACCGGCGACGGTTGAAAAAAAGAGAATTCCCGGAGTTCGCCATTGTCTACAACTTGTCACACACAAGTCAATAAAAGACACATATAACTGACGCCCAGAGAAGACACAGGATCAGATCCTCTGTACGACTCAGACGAGAGAGAGGGCTGTAAACACAACAGTTGTTGAAAGACAATTTGAGAGCCACCATATGCATTAGAGGTCTTTCATCTAATAACGTTGGGTTCTGTTCGCTCTGAACTTCAGAGGTCTCCACTGTCATTGACACAAAGGGTTAAGTTTCCCTTTTGATGAAGACCAAAATAAAACAAAATCCCGTCTGTTTGCCAATTGAAATTGATCACCTATTGCTGTCCTTTATTACCACAAATGTCTTTCTTTCTTTCGCTCCACATTTGGCTTTCCACCAGGCAGATTCCAATCTCGAGCCGAACACATAAAACCGGGATTTAAAACTTTATGAGCTATGTCTTCCAGCGTTGGTCAAAGAACATCCAGAACACCGAGGTCCCTCTCCGTGACAAAGCAGAGGCCTGATTTACAGGAGGTGCCCCCCCGAGTTCGGACGACGTTAGTGTGTCTCAGCAACAGACTTCGTTTGTTTAAAGGAAATAAACAATTTCGGATCGCACGCCGGAATCAAGTTACATCTGAACACAGGCCTCACACATCAGGACTGAAGTGAGATTTGGTTTCCTGCGAGATCTATAAAATACTGCAGTTGTGGAGTAGGGCTAAAACAAGTGAAAATCACAAAAAGCAAAACATCAATTTATATAATAAAAAAGTCAGCTGTGCAATGAATGGGGATGTGAGTGACCCAGGCAATAACCAATTTCACATTTAAAAGGGTCACTGGCACTACTGTCTTTCACTACAGAGGACAAAGAGCAGGCCAGGGAGATTTATGGAGGACAAAACGATCATGAACCAGTCCCTATGAAACTAGAAGTGCGGAGTGGCAGAATCATAGGAAAGACTGTTTGTCATTGAGATCTTCAGAAACAAAAATAAATTACATCTTGGGTTTATAAAGGCCCTGGCAAAAAATGTAAGTTGTAAAACAAAAAAACTGGGAATCATAATATAGTAAGAAGAGAACCTTTAAAAGTTTGAAAATCTGTTTAATGAAAAAGAAAAAACTATTCTCAGATGACAGGCTAACCCTGATTTTAGATCAATACTTTTGTAAAAGAAGAGATGGTTTGACTGTGTAAGCAGCACTACAAAGTGTGTAGCCTAAAAGTCTTGTATTTATTTGTTGTAAAATACAGATTTTAACAGCAGTGATGAAATAGGAACACACATTTGCCTAGACTTCGTTGGCAAATTTAAAATTGTCCTAGAGACACTAAGGAAAGTATATATAATGTATAGTTTTATACACAAATGAACACATTTAGTCTTAACATGTTTCCACTGTGGTTCAGAAAGGAGGCTCTGGTTGTCCACGCTTTGTGCCGAGTTGTGCCTTTGGTACAGCAACACCGGCTTTATTGCAGCGAGACCTTTGGCAGCAGTAAAGCAGCTCTAATTGCATTCTTCAGGCCAGCTGAAAGCTGACAGCTTCCGCTTTTTAACTCATTATCGGCACACATCAAGGGCAGAGCTGGGAGAGCATCACCTGGTCCGCATTTATCTCCACGGCCTGGAGTGTAATGGATAGGTGCTTAATGGCGAACCTCAATGGTGACACTTTTATGATGTATCCAATAGTCGGCAACATATAAAAGGGTATTTCTTTGAATGAATGCATTAAAAGGTAATATGTATAGACAGAAACTTCCAGTGCCACCCAAACACTTCTCCTATCAGCAGTATTATAGTCGAGTTAAACATTCTGCGATATTACAGATGAATTCTTTACAGTAGTGAGTCATTGAGAAAAAATGCTCTCACACACGTATACACACACTATCACGATAAACAGATATAGATATGAATAAAGAAAGATAAGATGAAACAAATGCTGAAGAATGATCATTTTATTACAGTTGGCCCCAGTAAATTTAAACTTGCACGAGCTGGGTGAGTCCGTAAGCGTTCCTGTGCGATAAAGTTTGCTGGGAATCTAACTAGGAGTATAGGAAGGGGTGGGGGGGCGTACCTGCCGAGCACAGCTCAAATCCACCGCAATGTAGAGGCCGGTTTATGGCCTGTTACTGCTGCCTTCAGGGTGAGCGCACAACATGAACGCTGTTCCTGCCTGAGCGCTCAGTGAGCGGCAACTCTGCCTCCAACAGATGCCTTCCTCCACACGCTTTATTGCCCTCCGCGAGCAAAACAAAGGCTGCTTATCAGATGGCAGCTCGAAGGTTATGGGGGCCATTTAGAGAAGAAAATCTGATTTATTTCCCTTTTCTTAGAAACAGAGGATTAAGGGCAAGAAATTGGTGATGCTGTTTACATAAGCCTCCGTAAAGCAGAAAAAACTAACTTCAGAAACTTACAAGTGAACCAGAAACCTAAATGATAATTGGAAAGCAATACAATTGTTTTAACTTTAGAGCACACATACTGCTCAACTTGCACAAAACATTCTCCTGCAGCTGTAAAAAACATTAAAACATAAAACTGAAATCCTTTGAGAAACTTGTGTGTGTGGTATCTTTTTTCAGGATCGGTTTCTCCCGTCGTGGTCTTCAAATCACTCTGACATGAGCATTTAAGGAAGTGAGTAACAATCACAGTTCCAAGGAAACTACTGACCATTAGTTAAAAGAACGGCGCTGATGGTCAAATGTCTTTCCTACATGCGACGAAGATGCCTGGTGACAAACATGATGAAGAGTTAAGGTTTCACATCTACAACTGCCAGCAAGTCATAAGAGTTTCTAATGATTAACTGACCAAAGAACATACAGCCACTAAATCAACGAAACCCCTCCATTCGAGGCAATCCAAAACATCAACACCTTACATTTTATGATATGGCACCATCTATAAGGTTCTGGTTTATGAGTAAAATCTTATTATACATTAATAAGTGCTGTTGGGGGCTGGACCTCGTGCATTTGAGTAATGGCCACAGTGAATGCAATTAGGCCAGCCAGGTGCTGTTGGGCTGGGTGCTAATAAATGTTCCTAAATTTTATTATTTCCGCTCTGATTTGGGGGCACATACCAACCGTCCCAAATTAGAGAGGAAATTGTTTCCATGTTTGCAGCTGCCATACAGAAACAATCGCACTGTCATTAGTACCTATACATTCTTGACATTCTTTTTCTTTTACCTGTCAGGCCAGGATTTAATGGCGCATAGCAAAGCAAATGACTGAACCACAACAGAGTGCGAGGTTTCATTCGACAGACAACGAAAAGCAATAATCGGCTGAATTAAAGTAGAACTGCATATTTACAATTTCCGTTTTGACGTTTCCATCCGGGTTGTGCATAATTCTAACTGACAATCTATGTCTGAGCTAGAACACAACAAACATAACGTATTTGTGGTTTTGGTATTTGTTGCGATTGTACTAGCAATACAGAAAAATCCATTACTTTTGCAGTGTGTTACTTATTATAACTAAACCATTGAGGGGAAAGCAATAAATAAGAAATCTTACATTATTATTGATATCAATTTCTCATATTAATGTCTTATACTTTAGCCCGTGAAACACTGTTGACAAATTTTAATAATTCCACACAAACCTCATGACCTCTACAAACATGAATACCGTCCGGCTTTTGCCAAGGAGATTTTAATTGTTTTTCTCCCTGCTCCCCACAGTGTCATAACATCCGATTGTGCCAAGTGAGTCTTAATTCTTTTTTTTTTTTTTTTTTCCTTCAAGATGTTTTAAATTAGCGAATCCATCAAGAGGAGCTTTGCATAAATCCAAGCCCTCAGAGTTTTGTACGAAAAACTTTGCCGGTGAGTATTTTCGACAGTACGCCAGCAGCCCCTGCTGGCAAAAACATTTACAACAAGAAGAATAAGAGGGAAAAAAGCACAGAACACAAGAATGTGAGCCTTGTTTTCCAGGTACCTAATTAAAAAGAAAAATCTGTTTTTACCAGCAGGCAACCACACAAGGAGGAAAAAAAGCCAAATCAAGCACACCACTTATTCCAATTACAGTTCCTACAGTATTTCAGTAAGTGATAGATTTCTCACATTTTAAAGTTCTTGGAATCGACTTATATATATATATATATTTCCATTCAGAGTAAACTGCTGCATTATCACAAAAAGTCATTTACACCATCCAAAGCCAGTTGGACAGATGTAAAACATGCAAGCAGTGGAATATTCACAAAAATATGCATTATATTTATAAATATATATAACATACATGTGCTGAAGTGCAAGACAATTCTGTCTGTTTTACATTAACAGTCGCATTCAGTTTTTGAAGTGAACATGAAAATCCCAAACAGACTTGCAACCCGAACATTACGGCCCCATAAAGATGTCAAAAATGATCACACATGTTTAGAATAAATAATATTTGCCAGAGGAAAATGGGCTAACTTGTCCATTCTCAATGTTTTAAAACATATACTGCCTTATTCAATGTTTTATCAGTAAACTCCTAAACATGAGGCTTAAAACTTACTGAATAACATGAATGTTCAAGCGGTTGCAGATTTTATAAAGTTTCAAGTAAAACCCCATCTATGACACGGTATGACTGTCAGATCTCAGAAGAAGCTGCTACGTTGTAAGTGACGCACATTGGCCGACACAAAATATTGAAGCTGCTGGAAATATATGAGCTTATCCCATAAAGTCCCATAAAGGAAGTTGCATTGCCTGAAGGTACTGCAAAGTCACGCTTCAGTCACATATGGAAGTTATACAAATTAGCTAATGACTGTAAATACTGACACACACAAAACAGACAGATCTCATAGTCAAAGAGATCAACATAACCTTTGTTTAAATCTTCATAGTTTAAGGTTTGATAACGTGTGTATTATTCACCGAAACGGATCGCCGGTTTAAGGATTGCTGATTTTTTTATCTAAAACAACAGTATTAATTGTAGTGCTTTCATACCAATGTTCACATTTAAAAGTGTTATTTCTCATGGGTGGAAAAGCACTTGAGCAGGAACTAGATCAGAACAAGCTCGTGTCGTTCCCTTATGGAAATTTCTAATGCCGATGGCGTCACTGTGTGCCTTTTTCATTGGGATAGAGATCCTTGCAGTTGTGGCACAAATGCGTTTCTGTTTTACTGCAGTTTCACAAAATACAAACATGGCTGCTAGTTCATTTTCTTTCCGTTTCAGTACATACATGAGTCCAGATGAGATCGATTATTTGAACTGTGTGGAAAAAGCACCACTTATTCCAGAGCCGCACTAAAGCAATGGGAAAGTGTGCGAGGGAGGGGGCTGGTAATGCCTCTGTGCCCGAGGGTCTGTGAGAGACCGTCTCGGTTGGGGACTGCTGACACGCTACACGTGGCTTGTGTCCAGTGACCGGTCAGCCCAAGGCAAGGCTGTGACGTCATATCTGTCCGAGGTGTCAGATGTGTGGGACAGTTGGTGATTTGTGCAGGAATTGTAATGTCTTATGAACACATTTTCTCCAACAGGGACTTCTGTCCAAAGAAAGCAGTTTTTTTTTTATGGAAAACATTTTATTTATTTATTTTTAACATATTTAACTTGAAAGTTCAAAGATTTGTTTGCTTGCCAGGTTACTGAAGGCGGTTGTGATTCTTGGGAGGTTTCTGGAGGAATGCAGGCAGTGTCAGATTATTCTGTTTTTCCCCTGCCGTAAACAGACTTTTCACAAAGTTTGAATAGTAAATCAACGAATACATGGAAAAATGTTGACTTGATTTATTTAATGCCAGTTATGAACATGAACATATTATATTCATAGGATAGCTGTGCCCTTTTCAGTTGCCATCTCCAAGAAAGACTTCCGAATATTAACCGTCACCAGAATCACTCAACAGTCATAAATGTACATTATTATAATGTTTATTAGTAATAGTAGTAGTAGTAGGAATAGATTTAAAACTCAACCTGTGTAGATCATGCAGTTTTATTGCACTGTAGAAACTGTAGAAAAAAATATTCATTAAAAAAAATATATAGATGCAACTATGTTTTCTGGACTACAAATCTGGTTAACAGTTGCACAATACTGTAGAATACACTAAAAGTTATTTTGAGGAACAGATTATAAAGATCAATGATTTTATTTCAGTCCTATGCACATCACAGTACAAACACAAATACACTTATATTATACCCAGGGCGTCTGAATTTGAAGACTTCTCTGCCCTCTGCTGGCAAGTCTGAGATATTCAGTCCACATCGTCCCCTGAACAACCAAATATACTATTATAGGTTATTATGCCTTACGTTTGTTACTGTAAGTCAAAATCTTCTGGATAAGACGTACAGCATCTCAGTGTATCCAAGCACACCTCAGAAAATGTCTTCACCTCACCCAAATACTGGAATATTACACCTCATAGCAGAATAACATATTCTAAAGATAAATAATAATAAATCCTGTAACACATCATAGAAAAAACCAATTGAAATGCATTATAATGATATATGAAACAGAATGGCCAACCCCTTTAATACATTCAAACCATTTCTAAGAAAGTAAACATTTTGGTGTCGTTTCATGTATCAAACATCTATCCAAATACAAATGTATAGAAGGCATTATGGCTCCTTAACAAACATACTTTATTTTTTCCTTTAAGTAGCGGTTTAATCCCAGTCATGTCCAAAACCAGCATTTTACATTAAACAATTGGACTTGACATGTTAATGAAGGGGGATTAAGCCTGGAGCAATTATCACGATGTAATGGCCGGGCAGGGTAACATACACAGTATTTGCAGTATGATTACTGGCACAACAGAAAGGGATGAGCTGAATTAAATTTAATGATGTGGTCCCACTCAAACCACATGGCACGGGAACACTCGTAGCTGTAATACATGATGTAGCTTTTATGAAATAATCCCGATACGGTATGGACTGCAGCCTATTGTACACATGCCGCCCCCCACCACCATTCCCTCCCATGCATTATGAGTAATACAACATGCACATCACTATGAAGATACTTGTCCTCCAAACACACAAAAAAAAAAAGTCTACTTTGGCACAAGACCAACAATGTAGTGTTGATATTTATTTCCCTTTTCATCCCTGTACGTTGTGCTACATTCCAGTAGACTTGATACAGCAAAGTAAACAACCACAAGAATAAGACGAGAGGGAAACATTCCTGTAGAACTTGTGTCATCATAAATTAACCAGCCATTAAAAAACAAAACGGAAAAACAACAACATCCAGTGGTATATATTTTTAAAAAAGCATTTATACACACATTATATATATATATATATACACACACATACATACATACATATACACACACACCCACACCCATATATACATACATATATATATACAGCTGGCTTCACACACCTGGATTAGGACTTATCTATGATCGGACAGTCCAAGATGAGAGATCACCTAAGGTCTGTGAAAGCAGCTCTTACTGTTTTATCTGACACTTCTCCACATTTTCTTCCTGTTTGGTTTAGAAAAACGCATCTGAGTTCATTGTTACGGACTGCTTAATTCCTTAACGGCAGCAGAGTTTCCTGCGAGGAATGTCATTAAACACTACAGGATGACAGAAAATACGTTTTTGCAATATGCTTCTTGAAAATGGGAGAGCTCTTATATTATAGAAAAGGTTCATCATGATTTAGATTGACTGTAACAGAACACAATTCCAGGCCAAAGACATGAAAACATGCATCTCTCCTATGTTCTGGCAGATCCCAACAGGTCAGGACACGACAAAAATAATAATAATGAGAGAAAAGTATGAAGGACAGTGAGCTTCACAATTCCAAATTCCTAAGTCTTACATAATAATAACATTTTTATGTGCTCCACAAAGATCAGGTGAATTTTGATCGCTGTGGTTTGGTGCTGTACAGTAGGTGCTAATGAACTGAACTGTGTCACAGTTAGTTAGCTCTCAGCTCAGTTGCATTGACTCGGTGAAGGGATAAAGAGAGAGAGAGGTGTTTTTACATATAGGGTATGTCAGCTCAATGTCGGGGGCACCTTAAAGAGTATATTCAAATACATAGAGATTAGTATCTGTGTGTTATTATTTTGATTTCATGTAAAAAAGCATATTGATCTAAAATAAGACGATTGCTTGTCATTTTCTGCACCAAAGTCACATTTTCCGTTTTGTGCAGTTATTTTTGTGGGGCACTATTTCTGTGCACCGCATTTCAAAACTAAGTTGAGGTATTGCTACACATTCACTTCACAGAGTACAACTTGGTTTAAAATGAATACCAATTCAGATATAAGGGAATATAAAAATAAAAACTGTAGGGAACAATTATGAACCATTCGGGAAGCATATGTTCTAATGTGCCTCATTACACCACCAGAGGTCTCTGTCTCTTCAGTAAATTACAGTATATGAACAACAGCCAAGACAGCACAAAAACACGCCTGCATACCATAAAGACCAACAGCACATATATATATATATATATATATATTTACATACACACACACACATACCGCACTCCTATGCTGTAGCAATGGGAGCCGCTGTATGAGGACAGACTACCCTGTGGGACTTCAGAGTTCACTTCACTTGTTCCCTCTATCTATTAAACCATTGAAGAAAATCACAAAGAGGGGAAAAATACAAGGATCTGTACTACAAATTTACAAAGTGATTTTTTTTTCCAGTCTTCGGGGAACTGACTTCTAATTTCCTCTAAACCAATTTTAAGGAATATTAATTGAAAAGGTTACCCTAATACAGGGGTTCCCAAAACTGGTACTGGGGACCCCCTACCCTGCCTGCTCTCAATTACTTAATTAAACCTTAATTAAAAGTAACAATCTGATTAGATTTGGACTTTAAATTGTGTAATAAAAGAGTGGGTTATTTAATAATTTATTTATACAATGCTATATTTAACTTAAAACCCCTACTGTTTAAAATAATTAAAAGGCTCTGATTTCGGCAATTATTAGTTCAATTAAGGGCTCAATTTAGTAATCAAGAGCTCTGTTGGAACAAAAACCAGCAGGGTAGGGGGTCCCCCAGAACCAGGGTTGGTAACCACTGCTATATTAGTCTAGATGTGCACCAATAACAGCGCGGTATGCCACACCATATATTAGTAAACCAGTGCAGCAAAATTCCCCTCCTCCATCCGAGTTCATGCGTCTTCAAATCTACTAATAAAAAATGTCAACTTTTCAAACTGTACCATCCTGAGAAACAGGTCTCTCATTTAAACTTCTGACAATGTGCAAACCTTAATCTGAGAGAATTCACACATTTATACCAGGCCAGCAGCTGGGTGGAATTTATTGCACGAGTTTATATTATGCTTCAGCGGCGAGCCAAGCATGAGCTAAGCTTTCAGTTTCAGAAAAAATAATACGAATTTCAAAGAAAAAAAAACGTTCAGCTAACTTGCCAAATGAAAGCAACTCGACCACAGACTATCCTCAGTCATTCAAAATCACAAACGCATCATAATAACACAAAGATGTTGTTATCAGCTATACTGGCGCTACAACACACACGACCGAACCGTACGCCGCGGAGATCAGGGCTCCGGAGATAAACACATTCTGACAAAGGCCAACACTTGGTTTTGAGCTAATGCATGGAGACAGTTGGGCAAAGGAGGCATAGTACGAACTGACGTGTGCTAAAATTTCCAGTCATACCACAGATGTCAAACCAAAATTCGCCAGTTGAGAATTGGCAATCCCAGGGTTCCATTCCGGGGCCTGGCAGAACACCGAAGCACGGCCTGGCAGATTTATTTTCAGAGAGAGAGAGGCGCGTCTGGAGCTGAGGAACGTGATTAAGGAGGTCACCATTTACAAGAGGCCTTTACCCCGTCACAGTTGGGCACTTTCTTGGTGAGTTACAGACGGCGCTGAATTAGATGACCAATACTCAAAAGGTCACCTAGGCAGACTCTTGAGACAGATGGCACTGCCAAGGTTCACAGCCCCGGACCACAGCTAACCCACTGAATTGTGTTTGAATCAATGCTCAAGTGCATGTGCTCTTGCCATCTGGAATAAACATTACAGCAAACCTCTGTCAAATCTAATTTCCCTGTTGGAAGACCATGGCGTATCCCTGTAGTATTCGGATATATTCTCCTTCGCAGAAGACATTCTAAGCTATCCTGACTTTTCTATAAACCGTATGCTTTGCAATTCTGAGTAAACAAACAAAAATGTCTGAATCCATTATGAGTCTTGGCACTCTGACCTGGCAGAATGTAATTCACATCGGGTCCAACAAACTGGATTTTTCATTTTTGACTTGCTGCCTTCTTGTACTGAATCAACTCTTTTTGTTTCCCCAAAGCGTTTAATCCTTCTCCCTCAACCTTTAGTGTTCCAGCATGAAATTCTTGTCACACACAGATGCCTGGAAAATTGGGAGACACTATTCTTGGTCAAGCCTGTTAAATATTTGTGATAGATGCATCCCATTTGTTTCCGAAGGGTTAACATTTCCCCCAGGTGTGTCAAAGCAAAAAGCATGCCGTCAGTGGTTGCTTGACACATTGTGCAACACCGTACTGTAAATCCAATGAGATCATCACATCAGTCATGTGTGAAAGTAAAACATTTATTATTATTATTAAGTACACTCACTTTCTTAGCAAATCTCAGTGTTAATTATTAAAGTAAACAGAAGTAGGTAGCGAGAAAAGCAAGGGACATTTGCAACTCTATTCAAAAGTACTGGAGAAGATTCAATACAATGAACACATGCAATTAACTTTTGTAATGTTTTAAATGTACAGTTTATTTAGGGATAGAGTACAGTTCCAAATGAGTCTGAACTCAGTCTGAACACACAATGCAGTGTCTGGCCGATTAATACTGAACACAATAGCCGGGTTACAAAGAGACAGGATCGTCTTTCTTTTAAGAATTTTTGCGTCACCTGAGAAAATGTCTTTAGTAACACTGTCAATAGCTCTGCAACAAGGATCAGTTCAAAAGTGTGGGGCAACAGATGCGCAAGACTGACACAGAAAGACAGGTGTCAATTATTCTTAAAAACTATTTCAAAGGAGCTAAAGTCTATGTCACTATTCTCATCTTCCACTGAGCACACTGTTATAGGCAGAGAATAGGTTAGAGGATCCCTCCTAAGGAACCTGGGTTTTCAAACAGACAGACGATCCTCTGCAAAATATAGGATTCATTTTGAAGCAGAAGGTGTAAAATGTAGGGATATGCAAAAATAATAAATTCTGAGATCTTATATCCTACTAGGCTACAGTAGACACTCCTATTTACAGTAATGTGGGCGCCGGGTGAAAAAAAGCGAGTGAGTTGGCAGGATTTATACATCACAATATAATTAGAGTTTTATGAACTGGGATTAAGTTCAGACCCAACAAGAGCCAAGGAAAATAAATCTATATTAATGCATTTGGGAAGCAGCTCTGTGGAAATTCTTCTGGTAATCACGTTCTGCTTTACATTCAACATCCATGTTATACCAACTATTTATACCAGAAATTTGTCAGTGTGATTATCAGCTGAACTGCAAAAGGACTCCTGTCCAAATTCTCACAGAAATTGTGTTTCCATCAGGAAAAGATGGGGTTTGGACCCTTTTCAAGTAAATTAGCTGGTGCTCTGCAAAAAGGCTACACCCTGCTGTAGTTGGAGCAGTTGTAATAGCAGTTACATCACAAAGAGGCCTGTATCCGCACCACATTTACTTACAGTAGGACCCCCTCATGGTAGAGACCACCACTGAACTATAAAAGACAATTATGCAGGCACAACATCAGATCACGACTTTGTAAAGCACTCTGGGATGCAAGAGGGAATATTATATTTAATTTGCTGAGTTATAAAGTGGCCTCCGAGGTGTAGAAAGCTAAGAAGGTGCTACCAAGTCATTTCTTTTCATCTCAAAACATGAAAATGTTTTGAGACTTCCAGTTCAGCAGATGCAATAATTGTCCCTCTTACCAATGGACGCATTAGAGCTGGGTTGGCCTTAGAAGATCAGGTGCATATCGGCTTCTAGGTGTCACTTTAGACAAAACTCACTCTCCTGTAGCACCTTCTGCTCCTTGCCCACAGCAGGATAGTCTTGGGCTACAAATTTAACAAGTCCTACCACTTAACAAATTCTTTACCTTTTCCCGTTTTGGCTTCCATGCACACAACTTCCTAACACAACATCTGCCTGAGCCTCCTGATCTGATGTCAAACCCTTGTCCCGTGGAGCACTCCATCTCCCCTGTTGCCTCACACAAGGAGCCCAGTTCTCAGGAACGGCCAAGGACCTGTATCAAGCCGGCTTCTCTAATCTACTTGACAGCTACTGCCCGTACCCAACCGGGTCACAAAGCAGGCCGTTGGGCTTTGTTCCGCTCCGGCAGCAGCACCCTCACAAACCAGAGCAGGGCCTGCCAGCGCCTTTCTCCTGACCAGAGGACTTGTTATCTCAGGAAGCCCTCCCCACGGTCACTGTCAGGATCCTGAAAGGCCGCCGAGTACAACTTCCTGAATCCAAAAGTAGTAGTGAAAATTGGGCTGGCAGTAAGGAGTGATTTGGACAATAGCTGGGGAAGGTGGTGTTGCAAAGTTTCTCTTTAAATTGTGTACATTAATTGCTTCTCCTTGAAATCGTATCATGTGGAATTAAGTGAAGTATAAATAAGCTAATAGACAACTAGCCCCACTCAAGACACAATACATACTGGAATACTTGTTGAGCATCATCTGCCACACAATCATGCAACCCTAATTAAATTCATCATCATAGAAGCAAGGGTCACAGCAGACAAACCAATCTGTTGTGCATGATTCTGACTGACAAAGTGCATTACTGTCTCTGAGCAAATCATTGACTCCTTATGAAACAAAAATCTAGTCCCAATGTCAGAACTAATGAGTTGAATTCATTATTTTGGAACTGGGATAGACATTAAAATGTTACTGGCAGGTAATACATCTAATCTAAAAATTAGAATGTTCACCAACTTAAAATTCTAAATGGAAAAATAATTATGGGAGTTTCTAAAAGGTGGGCTATGCTGACTTTGTGTGTTATATAGGAAGCTACATCCATATGGTCTGTGATCACACCTTTTTCTGTAGTGTAATTTTTTTTTACACTGGTATAAAACACCTGAGCTGGTAATAATAATATTGTGTTTCTGGAAATAATATTTTGGTTGCATTACAGCTATATTTACTATTTGTTTTGATCAAGTATCAAACCAAATGCATAACTTTAATATTCTTTTATAATGCAATGCACTCAATTCCTAAAATTATGGTTTTGTGTGTGTTAACATGTTAATAGAGTGAATAAGTATGATGTATGCCACTCTTCCATCATATCATATAAGCAAATAATGGCAGATTTAAAAAAAGAGACGGCATGTTGTCCATCTTATCCATATAACTCTAATACAGTTATAACCATAAATATCTAGCTCCAGGTGATGGAGATGAGAACGTCTCAAATTACCCAAAATACTTCAAGCTGCTATTCAAGAGACTTGTATCCTTGTTAGAAAGATATGGTTTACACTGGAGAAGACAAAAGGAATGAGGAAAGATAAAACCCACAAAACATCTGTGCCAAATTTAGTGAAATATGTTTGAACAACAACATTTTTATCTGACTTTGACGAGAACAGTCTCTCTCTCTTGACAATTCATGACACTAAAAAGTGAAAAATGTGTTGGGTTTCTGTATCAAGCTCTCAAAAAAAAGTTACAGAGATTGATGGTCTATAAAGGGCATTACGCCAGAACACAACAGATGCAACCACACTCTCATGACTTATTCACAGTCTCACATTATGAAGAAACAATGGGATATAAACACAGCCTGGCTAATAGCTGCTTTAAGACAATGTCAACTTTTTGGTCTGTCGTCATGTTGAGTTGCTGTACAGTGTCTGAACTCTGGAAGTCTAAAAGACCCATCTTAACTGCAGATCCCATCTAATCTACACTGCTAGCGATGGCTGCTTTCAGGGCAATAATGCAGCCATTCACTGTACCTCAATTTAAAGAGAAAGGTTTGAGGAACATGACCGAGCACTGTGGTCTCCTCCAATCTCACCACAATCACCCCATCTAAATCTAATCAGGAATCACAGGGATTAAACCATTCTTCCCCCATCACAGTCATTTGCCTAACTTCCTGGACGATTTACATCACAAGGCTATACAATCTAACCTACGATCCCATGGAGGTGCCCCTTCTGTCTCTCAAAGAGGTAAATGTAAAAGACTAGGTCAGCGTGCAGATTGGGCCCAATCATCTCAGACGCCCCCTGATTGGATCTGGGCTGTCATTAAGTGACTGAGATTCCCGAGGGAAGATGCTCAACCGCCAGAGAGCTGCTAGCGGAGGGTGGTGGGGTCGGACAGGTTTTCCTTTGCTAGCTACACAATAGCAATCCCTGTGGTTCGCTCAGCACTTGTGCTCTTGCTGTATGGTCAGTGAGATTGAAGTGTTAGTCCTGCTGTTTGAACGGTGAACTTCCAGCGTCCAAAGAAAGAAATAGCCCAACATCAATGTCAGGTGACTAACATCTGCCCATTTCAATATGTTTTACAAGATTACAAGATTTTAAATGCATCAATTTCAGTTGGAATTAATAAAGTCAAAGCAGTAGAAAAGGGCCACTCCAAGGTGAAGACCAGACCACTACAAAATGGCAGACCACCAACTTGTATATATTTTCTTGTGCTTCCTGTATTACAGTTTCTTGACAAGTGTATTTTCCTGTAAGTTTCTCTGGGCAAAAAAAAATCTGTCAGGACATAAATATGAATAACAGCATTGATTCAATCTTCTGAGGGCATCATTGTGTAACAGCAAAGTATGGCTCACAATGTATCAATTGACAGGTTGGATCAATGCTGAATGGACTCAATAAGAGCAGTATGGCATTTGTCTTACAATATCAGTGTACCAATCACTACGGCACACAGGTTTGGGGCTTCATAAAATGGGCCTCCCTAGGCGAGTAGACTGATTTCAGTGTCCTAAGCAGGAACTACCAAGCTTGAGATCAGGTTTCCCTTTTCAGACATTTTCAGATATCATTTCGCAGTTGATCTGAAGAAGGATGTTTGGGGGAAATTGTTTTAATTCAAATTTGCCTCATCTTAGGTGATCTCGGCTGGTCAATAAATTGCACACAATTAACTGTGCTTCACCCTCGTGAATGACAAGTCAATTTACATCCACACAGACACATCGGGGCACTTTATTGACCGAAGCCTATAAATATTCAACACCTCTGTTTGGCTAAGGCAGGGTAACATTAAAAGAGCACAGGTTCCCCAGGGAAATCCTTTTCAATGCCACAACAAAGCTGTATTCTGTCCTGGAAGTGGCACGAAGCACCAGAGACTTGAAGAATCAACATTCGGATATACAAGGTACTGACAAAAACACCACCAACGACAAGAATGTGATCAAATGTTAAGTATATTTATGAATATTTCCCATATTGTAACAATGTGCAGAAATTCAACCTACATGGCCATAAACCAATGATCTTTAGATGAGTTCTGGAGAGAAAACTGACTTGCTTATAACAGGCTGATGATTATGACATTCAGACATAAACACCCCGATTCCCTCGTATCTTTAATAAGCAAAATCAACAGAAACATATACCGTCAAAGTCAGATACACTAACCAAGTGGATGGGGATTAATCTGAACTGTAACATCTTGTATAGTACCATGTTATTTTAGATACTATAGATACATGTAATGCATCCGTATCAAGAGCTATTTGAGGCTCTCTAGCTTCGATGTCATTTAAAGATGAAAAACAGGATAACTCTATCATCCAAAATATATCTAAATATAGTTTCCGTTGATACCATTAGACATGACCGTTATAGATGTCAGATGATATTATCAACACATTTTAAAATGAAACCATTTTCGTGGGAGTACACAAATGAAAATTATATGCTCTGGTTGTATGTCATGATAGGGATATTGACAAACGCCAGATGCACTACTCACTTTGACAGGCAATTTGGTCTCTCATGGCCTACTAACTGGCACACCTTTAAACCCACTTAGATGAAGCAAAACAAAAAGCATATCCATAAAGATAGTGGATGCTTAAAGGGCCTGCTTGACCATAGACCTGAATATCTATTATTAAATAAAGGCAAAACCATCATTATTCTGAGGAATTATCTATCAATCCGTATATATGGGCTGAAGAAAGTTGCTTATCATCTATCGCCTGAAGTTTCGTTAATTAACAAATGTATTTGTTGTTAGTTACTATGCAATGTGTGTGATTTCCTGTTGGTTATGTTGTTCAGATGTTCATCATCACTGTTACCAAATTAAGCATTTGTGTAAGGTCTTCCTACAGAAAATTGCAAAGACATTTCCAATCTAATGCAACAAGCGTGGGGCTTACAGTGAAGCTTATTTCTGAAGTATTGTGTAGGCCATTTCACATGTGCAATGCAGGTATAAATATACATCTGCCATATCAAGCCCACACTTCACAGAACTAATTCTCATCATGTCAAATAATCTAAGCAGAAACATCAATAACATGCTGCAGAATACAATTACTGTAACAAGAAAGAGATTCAGCTAAATAACAGGTTCAACTCTACCCTTAAGTTATACCACATGATTATAGTTCTTTACAATAGTTCCCATAAACTGACATCAAATACATTCAGTCTTTAAGAACATCTGCAAACAGGACTATATCTGTAAATCTTGCAAATAAATGATTGTCCCGACATTGTAAGATTATAAACTATAGCACTTTCCCTTAAACTACAGTTTAACTGATACATGTTAGTGTTGATGCACACACATTATATTAGGATATTTTAAGTAAATACATTCCCTAATAGTTTACAGCTTTAAAAATGTGTTGCACCTTAGCACAGGCGTACCTTATAACCATTAGTGTACATTATAAGCATTTCAATATTGCATTATGTATATTACACTGACCTTTACACCTAATACAAAAAAACACAAATGTTGCACAAATGGAGAATGCTCTAAGTCAATTACTTCTAATGTATTTTAATATTGCCTACAGACAAATACAGAGCACACTGTTCTCCATTGATTGTTCATGGTGGAAATCAATGCATTAGACGTATGCCCCACACAAGCCTATTTAAACCTATTCCACCATGAAATGTCAGCAACAGCACCAGCATTGGACGCGATGGGCATCTGCATTTCACTCACGTTACCAGTTCCTCCCAGTCATGACAGCCATTTCAACCCGGCATCGCAAACACACGACCTGCCAGCGCACTGCAGGCGACGAGAACAGCCGTGAGCAGCAGCTTCCGGTATGAATAAACCATCGACAGGATTATGATGGTGCGTTTAAAAGCCCCCCATGAACAGCTGGCGCACGGCAAACACCATCTGATCCGTGTATTCAGTGTCTGCGCTCGGCACCCGCCTCACACTGCGGCGGCGGCAGCAAAAGGGCCATGCACACACACACACACACACACACACACACACACACACACACCGGGAACAGCCGGCTTCAACGCCAATCGTGCACGACTCCGTTACTCCGTTTCGCTAGCACGTCTGCAACTTGAATCCAGCGGGTTTTGCATGCACTTCCGACGAGTTCTGCCCAAACGTACGAATGCAGTCAAATGCATCATTAACCCCCCTGCCCCACACGGACACGTGTCTGCTGAAGGGAAGCGTGTTTCAAAGTTATGCATTGCATTTTGGCTACGGTGTCAATCCGCCCTACGCTACGGACTGTGCGCCGCTGCAGCTTTGCATTTGCAGGAGCGGGGCCTAGCTGTAAACACGGCCAATGACAATCGCTCGGGCTCGCCAGCTCGGAAGACGTCTCCCTCTCTGATGTGTGCATGCATGGGGGGACACGTCGACCCCCCGGCCCCGTGCTTTCGGGACCGAGAAGCGCTCGAAACCGCGACAACGAGCCGGCCGGAGCTGGGAAAGAAAGCCCCGGAGCAGCCCCATGCACCCATCATTACCACACCTAGCAACAGCGCTGACAGGACGCAGGAAGAGAATGGCTGCCATTGCGGGGAGCGCAGCGCTAGCAGGGCTGCATGCCCTTCCCTCGGCTCTATTTACCGATGTGGTTGTCCTCGATGTGCTCGATGAGCTCGGCCAAGGTGGAGAAGTGAAGTCCGCAGCCCCCGAACCTGCAGGTGTTGGAGAAGAAGGAGGCGGCGGCGATGCCTGTCATGGTGTTACATTGAATATGCCACTGCAGCGGGGATAGGAGGGAGACAGGCACCGGCAGCCAGGCAGCGGCAGCAGCAGCTGGAGCGGCGCAGCGAGGGGAGAGGAGGCAGCCGCGGCCGGAGGAGGGACCAGCACCGGCGACGAGGACGTGACGTCATGCTTACCTGTTGCACAGACGACCCCCCCGCCCCACACACACAGATCATTACACCCCCCCTTGAGGAAATGCGTGCATTCGTGCTTTTTAATAGCGAGGACTTTTTAAATCAGTCTTTCAGGAAAGTTGAGCATATTACTGCGAGGGTAGTGACGTCATTCAGGAAATTAATAAGCATTACGCTATAGCATAACGAGCAGACACCAATGCACCTCTACTGCACAACTCAGTCAGTGCTGGATTGTTTAAAATATATTTTACTATTTACTACTACTGCTGCTGCTCCTATTATTATTATTATTATTATTATTATTATTATTATTATCACACCGAATGTAAACAAACTTATCTTTGACCATTTATACCAGAAGGAAATGCTTCTGAAACATGAAGCAGGTATTTTAAAGGAGAGAGACTCATGAGGGGAAAAGGTTGTTGCACTGTTTTATTTCTGAGAAAAGGGTTGTTCATTAATGATACAGAATTAATTGTGTTCATTGTGAATTGTAATTGTGTTTGTCATATTGGCTTAATTTCATGTTTTAAATGGCAAGACATCCTTTTCCTTTTAGGGTTTCGGGTCTATTTTTGTCATACTATTGAGAGAAAGTACTTGACTGAACTCATTTTTCATCATCCAAAAATAGTGTAGATTGAAGAATGCACACATTCTCCAAAATTGGCAGGCCATCTTATTTTCTTCACACAGAAAGATAAAGTGCTACAGTAGCTCACACTGGTGGATAGTCTATGAAATCAACCCCATCTTCGAGTCCCGCCAGCCCGGGCAGGTCTTGGTCAACTGTGTGCCACTCCTTTGGGGAATCCCAGTCATGGTCTGCCCAGATTCAAACCAGCAATGTCTGGATTATAGGGCCTAAACTGTGCTCCAAGTGAAGGATTTAGGTTAAAATGAACATTATTACTGGAACACACAAAATACAATATGCTAATGTATAGGCTGTTTCTGCTAATCATCATATACACACTACTGCAGTGAATGAAAACCTGTAACCCACATAACCACTGTAAACTGAAGGCTGACTCAGAAGGTCAGTTTGTGCGATAGCAGAAATGCTGTCTTTGTTACTCTTTCTCTCTTTCAACCACAGTCTGAACTCAAATGAGACAACCGTATTGGCTGCTCCGTGTGTCAGTTTAACCTCTGGAATGTGTTTATTTAAAGAAAGGGGAAAAAGAAAAGAAAAGAAAAGCTGTCATCGGTGAGACATGAACAAAGAGTGAACTGGCATCCCCTGCCTTCTGACTGTACCCAGGCTTGTCAGCACACATAATGCACGGCGAGTGTGACTGGAGGTCTGGAACAATTTCCACAGCAGAAGGGCCACTGACACCAGAATAATGGTATAATAGCTTCCCTTGGTGGCTTATTCTATTTCACGTTCTTAATTGTGTTTTCCAGTTAGGATTATTTCAGATTTTATGTTTATTTACCAATTATTTATTTTTGCACATGCATGTGACCTGGTTATTTATTTGATTGATGTTATTGGCAGCAAATGCACATACAAAAGGATAATGGGAAAGTGTTATGATTATTCTGTAAGTTCTGCCCAGAATAGGATACCTTAGCTGGCAGGAGAGTCTGCCTTTTCCAGCAGGCACATGCTCACTTGCTGCATTCAGTGGCATGGCTTTTGTAATAAGCACTGCAGTCACACAAAGACCCTTGGCAGTCATAGCTGTGCCCTCATCATTATTTTATTTTATAAACTGTAGGCGGAAGCTTTTAAAAGTATGAAACTGTGATATAATGGGCCTGTTGTACAAGATGAATATGAGAATGTTGCTGGAAAATAACACTTGATATTTATTCTGTTTCATTAGCATAGGGGGTTGACATGCATAGGTGGGAACTTTCCGGATCTGGCCTGGAGACTCAGGGAATACAGTAACTTTACTGGGTCTCAGGGAAAATGGGCCATTTATAGGTCGACTGCTGAAGTAAATGTTGTTTTTGTGTAATGATTATGTCCCTAACAAACAAGTAATACAAAGTAGGTGGTCAGGTATGGAAGAAGGGTTTTCATGGCACGGGGATGTATGAGATTAGCAATCTCAAAGCTGGGATTTAAAATATACAGAGGCACAAAGGCCTATTGTCTTTTTATTGATTTACTCCTGCATGCAGCCTTGAAAATCAAATTCTTTGTGTCAGTACCATGACAAAGGTCCAGGCATGGTGTTAGGCCTGCATGCATATATCAACATACATGAGCTTCTCAAATGCATCACACAGCTGTAATTAAAGTGTGGAAGTGGGTCATATATCATATTAATCTCGGTGACATTTACCTGTACTCAGTAACACCTTTTGTTTTTTTCTCCACTTAGCCTCCAACCGCTCAAAGACATAGCAGTTACAAACACAGATGACATACAACACAATAAGTAGCAACAACATTTAAGTCTTGGGAGTTGTATTATCTCTTTAAATTAAGTCTGATGCAAGCATAATTATCAATGCATATTTTATATTTACTTATAAGTGTTTCTTTTTTATTTGCACAACTCTTTAAGGAATAAAACTGTCCTTTACCTAGACACAATTTATAGGTTGTTTACTGTTATATAAATACATCAAGGATTATTAATCTTCTTAGAATTCTCTTCAGTAACTTTTCCTATTCTGTGGGTTTTATAAGTGGATGTCTGATGATACGAAGGTTATTAGTATGATCAACCATTCTCGCGGAAAGTTAATCCAATTAAACTCCTCATCATTAAATCAATATGGCACTATTTCTTTGCTCGGCAAGGGCAGCAACATGGCTGAACTCCCCCTCTTTCCCCAGAGAGATCAAATTCTAATTTTCAGCCTTTCCAAATATACTGTTATTAATAAAGACAGAACAGACTTCTGATCCCAGAAGAGAGCTGTCACTGTTAAGTTACTTAAAGTGTTACTTAAAAATGTCTAAATTTTACCCAATTTGTAATTAAAATGGCTTGATTAACACAAAAGAAGGAGAAATATGCCTTTATTGTATTCAGATAATTACTGTACATGTTCTGTACTGTAAATCTGTAAATCCTGAGTAGTTGGGATTAGGTAAATAGCTCCTAGGCAGTGTAATGAACTCAGAAAGAAAATTTGTATGGGTGTGTGTGAGTCTGTTCTGGCAAGTCTTGACATATCTCAGCATACCTTATCACTGTCTGGTGACAGGGCATTGTATTGTTGCATTCTTCAATGGCATATTCTGTTCACCTATAAACAGCTCTGAAAATGCTACCTGCAGCGCTGAGGATGACCCAGAAACCAGCAGGACCTCAATGAGACTGGGGCTGTGTCTCCAGTACATTTGTCTATCTGTGTGTGCGTGTGTGTGTGTGTGCTGGAGCCCTTAAAAAGGTTATAAAACTTTCAAAACACAGGGAACAGAGAACTGGTGGAGATTATACCAGTTTACAATAATACAGCTCCCCTTCCTCTCTTCATTAATGTGAAAATTGATTCAGAATCGAATTATGTGGGCCTGGGATATTAGTGCGGGAATAGACGAGTATATTACATTACAAAATAAACCGATTAAGAAAAGCCTTTTAAAGAACCTGCAGTGACAATATGTGGCCACTGGGTAACACTATGGGCTGTGAAAACCTTCCATCCGAAATTAACTCTTCTGGTTGGATGCTGTGAAAAGGAAGTGATGCCTTTGTATGCCTTTATTTTATACAATGCAACACACAGCTCAACAAAAAACTTCATTTATTTAAAAACATAATGTTAAAAAAATATGAAAGAAAGTAAAACTTGTATGATCCTTTCCCCTGGCATACATGTTCATAAAGGATCAAATATTTGCTATTACTCATCTGTATTGATAGATACAGCTGTAAACATTCAGTTATGTTAGGCATTGGTTTCACCTGAATATATACAGTGCCGTATAAAAGACATATTTATATTTTTCTACTCTGATGCATAAGGAAAGTAAGTAAGCATAAGTCAACACATTTATTCATTCAGAAAAGATATTACCATGGATTAAAATGTGTGTGTACCTGGCTGCAATCACTTTAGCAGCAATTGTCAGCCATTTTCCAACACCACTTGAGGATATGCACCTTCAGACTTGAACCGCCCCTGTTGTCTTCAAACTTGGCTCTTTATAAGTTATAGTTGTTCATCATTTCACCAACTCCAATTCGATCCCAATAACCTATGTCCTGCTGTCAACCGGACAATGGCCCCAGAGCCTCCTGCTAGTTCTAGAATGATGGGAAATATTTCACAAGGAGTTTTTCTTCTTAATAACAGACAGTTATTGCAGTAGACAGCACAAGTGGCGTAACAATTGAGTGCATTGGCGATACTCATAACATCCGTATATTGTAACTCTTGGCCGAGTCTAAGATTTTTGCACAGTAGTGTATATATATATTTCTGTCAGTGCAGGACAACCCTCTAATGAATGAGAATCTAGTTTCTTTCTAGTTTGACAGCCCTACGGTCTTTGACACCCCCCTGCCCTGAGGCCTCTGTCCATTCACGGTTTCCTCAGAGAAGCAGCTCACTAACACTGCAGAAGACAAGTAACTCTGGATTGAAGGACTCTCCACACTGTGTACCAGCATCATTCTAGCATTGTTGAAATCTAAAATACAATTTGAATGATCTTTTACATACACAGAACTTGTTTTAGCCAGGCTTACATTTCTGTTGCTGGTACTGCAACCAAGCCAGCTTTTTCACTTTTGATGGGTCTGTTTCAATGGTGACTATGGTGAAATAGTACTGAAAGACAACTGTTTGCCGTGTTTTTTTACAGGACTTATGTCTAGGCTTGGCCAGGCCTGTTAGTGCTGCGGTGCCTTTGATAGATTTGACAGATAATACAAATTATGATGTGAAAAAAGTAGTTTGAACACAACACAGAAACTTGGCATACCTAAAAGAGATCACAAGAAACAGGAGAAAGAATTGCAGATGATCGAGTGAAACAGCATGTGTTCCTCTGTGATGCTTTGTTTCCTTTCTGTGCTTTCAGATTAATTTCACACAAATAGAAGTCTAGTTTTGACTCTGGCAAATTAAATGCAAGTCAATGGGTTATTGGGCAAGTACACACACAAGCATTTTGCTGCTAACAGTTGCTGTATTTTCTACTTACATCTTATATGTTGCCCACAAAATTGTTTCTTTTAGATTTTATTGGTTTCAAAAAGTTAAACATTGAATTAGCCACATGAACGGTTCAGTGGAGATTGAAGAGTTTTGTAATGTGTTGTAAAACTCCTGCAACAGTAACAAAATGAAAGATTATTAACCACAGCATCAATTATGCCATTAAAATATTTTTGGCTACCCTGTTATGCTCTTCTCTTAGGAATTTACCACGTCTAAGATAATAACCCAAGACCCATTTTCCAGAGAAATGCAAAGTTCAAAACCATTCACAGTGCAAGTAAAACAACAATTACTTAATGAAAGCAGGACTCAATCAGACATTAAACTTGTGCCCGTAAAGTATGAAAGGAAGATGATGTCAACAGATTTGCAGGCAGGGTTATACCCTCAGATTATATTTTTTTCTTTTCTGTTTTTACTTACATATATAATGCACTAGAAAAACACATTGAACATCTACTTAATTACAACAGCTACAGCAAACTGAATATCTGGAAACATGAAGTGGAATACAAAACCGAGCACAGCACTGAAAAACTCAAGCACTGACATTAAACTGCTTTGAAAGACTACGTTTCAGTTACGGCATTTTTAAGGAACTATAACAGTTTTCCCCTTTTGGTGGCACTGTGTGTTAAGGTAAAATATGAAGACATCTCAACAGATACAAATTACACACCACACATGTAGAGACACATATACACACACTTGCCTACACAAACTCATTAGTTCTTTACAAATGATTATGGTCTTTTAAAATGAAAGGGGAAGGAAAGTACAGCAATGCTCCCTAATTGGTTACCTAAAACAATATTGTGTACCTACTGAGTCCTAAATGATTTCCCAAACAATAAATAAATACATTTGAAAGATGCAGCTGGACAGTATATAATACCCTCTGTTAATTAATCTGAAGTTTGGGGAAATTGTAATTAGTAAAATCACTTCTTTAAACTAGTTTAAACAAGAAAAGAAAGATTCCTTCTAGATTAAATTAAGCCTTTTTGTTGGTTTGCAGTTTAAATAGAGAATTCACATTATTATTATTATTATTATTATTATTATTATTATTATTATTATTATTATTATTATTATTATTATTATTATTATTATTATTATTATAATCCTTTCAACACTTTGTATTAGATTCAGATTCCAATTTCTTAATCTTTTTTCCTTGGGTTTGGTACCCAGACCATATTTCATTCTTGTTTTCTGCGTCCCACCCTAGTATTCCCACATTCATTTGGGAGGGTGACAAATAGCTGATGAGCTGTTTTTTTCCAGTAGCTCTTTGGGATCGCATCCCTCTGAGGATTATGTCAGTCACATGGGGTCTACAGTGTTCAATCTGAAAAATATAATTTATTTTCTAATCCGTTGTATAAGCTGCTTCTGACTAACGATGTGCTGCTAATAAAATAAACGTACCAATACTTTTTATTCTAATAATCCCATATTTTGTGTGCAACCTTACAAGCACAGTATCCAGTACAGACTCCCAGAGAGATGTCTACTTCAATCCACAGCCGTTTATTAATATAATGAGCAAGCATCACTTGATAAAACTCAAACTAATGTAGATGTCCTACAAACAGCCTGGCTTTTTAGTAATTAAAGGCTATGGCAGATGATAGGGAAATGCAGGATGATGCAGACCTAGACGTACAAGCAATCAGCTGGCAAAAGCATGCTAATTTGAATGTCTGAGTTAGATAAATGCCCTTGACAGGAGCAGCTGAAATGTGCACTCGTGCACAGCATGCGGGGGGGAGCCTGCAGTGATCTCAGGATAAAACTCTTGTAACAAAATCCTATCAGCACCAAGGATCTCTCAGCTAGTAAATGTTTATTTCAGCTTCAGAGTTTTACTTTTCCCCAAATTATCAATTATGACTTGACATTTGTAAACCACGGCGGCCATTTAACTTGTCTCCAGTGGTATTCGACAGTACGCAGATATTTGTTCTGAATTATGAAGAAGTTTTAAATGTTTTTTCGGGTGCAATCGGATCCTTCCCAGTAAGCACATGTCTTTCTTCTGCAATCTGACCTGCATACGGCCGAGCAGAAGAATATTTTGAAATTCATGAGTGCGCTGACAATAACAAAACCCCAGTCATTCATAACACTGCCAAACACAGACCCGGATTCAATATGAAATGCAGCTTTTCAATTTCAGTCATACAACTTTTCATATCATTGTACTAAAGTGAATAAGAATATTGTATATCACTAGTTTCACAATACATATTTAAACTTTGATTATTGTGAGGCCTCTTGAGACAATTTGACAAAACAGGGCTCCAGCAATAATGTTAAAAAAATCTATGCAATACATAATTATTCTGAGCACAGTATGAAATCCACAAATTACACCTGAAAAATATTCTGGTAATTATATAAAATTAGTCATTCCAAAATCTACTTCTGCTTTTTTAATAAAAGGGAAACTACAAATATTTCAATTATTACTTACATTTAAGATATTAAAAGTAAGATAGATATTTTTCCCAAAACAATTTAATGGATATAATTTTCCAAATTGGTCTGTCGATATTTAGATTTTGAGATACATCAATCCGTATCGATTTCTCTCAGTAAACTGTGGGATTTCTGTGTGAATGTTTTAAGCAAGGAAAATATTGTCTGAGCACAGACCTTCAGATTGGACTCACTAAGAACCTGAGAATGCCTTCATCTCCATCTTCCATCTCCATCTCCTTGATTGTGCTGTGATGGGTTAATTACTTGAAGCTGACAAGAGAATGTGGTCCATTTCTAGATTCTGCCACTTAAGAGAGCATGAGAGAAAATGCTAGATCAGAAGGGGGCACTGTTTCCTCTTAACAAATCATCAGGTAAAGGGGCGTAACGGTCTGTGGACCACAGTACACCAGCCATCGTTAATAAATAGCATAAGTGCTGTTTGACTATTCACAAGTCAGCAGCAAATTGGACTGCTGGCAATAGCATGAAGGTTGCAAAGTACTTTAAACCCTTACAGCCCCTTGGTTCCATCTGCCATTGAGAACAAGTTAAAAATTATTTGAAATGGATGGATGCAACCCTTTGGTGCTGAGATGTCATTCTGAAAAAATGTCAGCAGAAGCAAGAGAGACAAGCAGGGAAGACAGAGGACTGGAAAAGACACCTCATTCTCCGCTGTATCCCTCTTGGTCAATAATACACTGTGTGAGCTCAACTAGCATTGCTATAAATCCCCTCCAAGTCATAGATCTATAAGATTCATTTCAAGCTGGTGGGGAGAGGTATCCACCTACTCGGCTTTGCCAGGCTGAGACTTACAGCTGCTTTTGAAGAAAATGCCATATATAATATTACATAACTCTTTCAAAAGTTCCAGCCCTGCAGGCATTACTTAATGGAATATCCTTTTTGTCTCTCGGCAGTGTTAGAAGTAAACATTTTGAAACCAAACTATTCCACTAACAAAACACAACAGAAAAGGGAGAGTGTGTCTCCTCAGCCTCTCATACAGAATGTATTGACAATCCCACCCTATTTTCTGTATTTTCTGACCATGGGTTCTTGTCGGAGCAAGTAGGGTGGACAGAGAGTATAACTAAATGAAGATTCACAGGATCGTTTACAGATTAGCTTCATTACAAAACTGTCTCATATTGTTGGATGACTAAGTCAAATTAAAGAAATACCAGAACTAGATGCATGAGTTATAAAATAACTTTGATTCCCACATATATATTCTCTTTTGGACTTTTCAGTTTTAAGCATTTCTTTAACAACATCTTTGAAAATCACTTGGTTAGTTGTTAAATATAATGGGGAAAGGCATTGCTATATATATTGATTTTATCTAGTATGTGTTATTAAATAAATCTATATGTCTGTTCCTGCAATGATCCCATCAGAGTATTTCTCTCAGTAATAGTCGAGTCCCCTGGGGAGATGATGTTTGGATTAATAGAAAATATATGGGCTATAAAAGGCTGCTATAAATGTTGATTAAAGCCCAGGTTAAGAGAGAATGGCAAAGAATACAAGAATTATGGCGGCGCTCCTAAAACAGGGCTATTGTTTAAGTAACAGAAAGCTCGGCTTCTGTAATTTAGTTGAGATGTGTGCAATCTCTGCAGATTTCATCATGATAAAGGGACAGTCGTTAAAATGGGGAAACTTGTCTACAGTCGAAGCAAAGTGTCTGGCTGGGTCCTCGCGTTGTAGGAAATCATACAAACCTGCCAAAATTAGGTCACACTCTGTTATAGTATTTATGATTTCTTACCAAGTAGTTATGTGGTTCAGAAAGACTTTAATTGTTTTAAGTACACAAATTAAATGTATCAATTATACCGCAATAATGGTTGTCCACAGATTTTTATGTGTGTGTCAAAGCCGTTGAGATAAATGTTGGATGTTATAACTAATATGTCATAAATAAAGCTATTCTGAAGGTTCCTCCTAAATACTGCATTACAATAAGCTGCTTTATTTTATTCTGTGTGTGTTATTGTGTAATTGTACTGGCTGGATTAAAAGAATAAGTATTTTCTAAGCTGACAGGCAACAAAACTGCATGTAATGTAGTATATCATATAGTTGTAGTTGAAATCTTTATTACTGCTTTAGTAGCTCTTGAAGTGTTCGTTAGCCATTCTGTTCGTGTTTGAAAACATGATTGTGTGTGAAAAAAGCATGATTGTAGGGTGTTAGGATGGGTCTCAGGTTTTCAATCAAAACAATGTTAATTGCTATTTTGCTATAAGTCGCAGGTTTGCTTTATTATATATTAGTCATAAGGAAGATGGTGTCATGGCAAAGTGTGAAACTACACAAATAGGTCTTTATCTGGCAATCTGAATCAAAAGCCGCCAATTGGCACATGAATGAGCAGATTGGGAATCATGGTGAGCAATGTGGTATTAGACATGGGTACAACTTCCTGTTTTGGAGGTTTCCTTGGTTCCCAACATGAGTTTAAAGGAGTCAGATTGGAGTGACTCAGATGTGGTGAATCCTTCCTCTGGTGTCAGTGTATTCACAAGAAAGAGGCTATGACCAGGCCTTCGAGAGACGTCAGTACCAGGTATCACAAGGGGGACTAGGTCTGTGTTTGTAATCACTACACAATAATTTATTTATTTCTGTAATATAATCCACAGCATCAAGCAAAGGGGACAGCCTGTTCAAACCATGAGAGGAAAAGGAAACCGTGAAGCACTGACAGTTTGCCACGCGTCTGAACACCGTGGTACCACAGTCATTGCTTGTCCTCACATGGCACCCAGTAGTTGAAATTAAATCCCTCCCTTAAAAATAAGTATGCACATTTATTGTAATAGGCACACTCTTACATTTACACTTGAAACAATGTCATAATGAGTCAAAAGTCCCAACGTGACTGCAAGAACATTGGCTGTCCTTCATTGTTGTTTTACAAGACCAACATACATACATGCATGCATATAGACATACATTATAGCCTGTCTATGTCAAAGCAAATATTAATAATGGTTTTCCACTCAAGCAGCTGCTTCCGTTGCACTTTTGAATGTACGTGTTGCTTGAAATGTAAGTTTGCGTGTTTGCATGTAATGAGACTCTACCTTCACGAACAGAAAAAGCATCCAATCCAAATGATTACACCATAAAGACACACAATTATTCTGTAATGGTTTCTCAAAAGAAAAAAAAGGCTAATGGATATATTAATGAAAATTGATGTGAGCAAACGGCGTTCAGCTAATGTCAGATACCCAAATTATAGGAACGTGTAGCACCTGACAATCACTCACAGTAGCTTGATTGTTACAATAGCAAGTTTCTGAGGTACGTTTGGGGGAAGCAGTGATTTGTTGAGGTTATAAATAAAATTATTTTTGAACAACATGACAGCTGTGGGAGAAGGAAAACAGAGAGCCCTTGTTTCTCTGAGTGACATTAATTGTAGGTAAGGGCTTTGTAAACATAGCACCAGGCCTCCTGGAAGCTGGGCAACATACTGTAAAACTGTGGCATAACAACCCGTGACGTCTATAAATAAATATAAAATGACTGCACAAGTCTGATTTAATTCAGATTAGCCAATGCTTTATAAATGTCCTTGCAGATTCTATTACATAGTTACTTTTCTTTTGCAGGAAGCGGAGGAATTTTATTAGATAGTGAAAGTATGGCTCTGCAATAGATAACTTTTAATGTCTGTATTTCGTATTAGAAAATAAATAAAACTCTTAAAAAATGTAACATATACTGGAGTTTATTCATAGAAGCAAGAACATTTTCCTTTTACTGCTCACTGTTTTTAAATGTCTAATAAAACTGCGACTTTGCCGTTAAGCTGTAAAACAGAAAAAAGCGGAAAAGACTGTGTTAAGCAAATAGCTTTGGGGATAAAAAAAATCATTCCTGGTTTTACACTTTTTAACTCTTTAAATGTCACTTTGGAAGTTGATTTTAAGAATACAAAAAGCAACTGTCATTATCTGACACATCACTGACCAAGAAATGCAAAAAATATTTCATTTTTCTCACTTTAACAACACAATTGCAGAAGCTGAACATAGGAAAAGCAATACTTTACACACTGTGCAGTGAAGTTGAGTTCAAAATCTACTGCAGTTAAATAAATCAATGCCTTGTCCTTTCCTATTTATTATGAGAATGAGTTCCTTTCTGTTTCAATACATTCACATTAGAAGTCTACAGATTAAGAATAATATGAATGTACATTCTGAGTGGCACTGATGTATTTAATCTTTTTATATTTTAATTCCATCAAAAATGTCATACATTCAATTAGCTGAATAATACCGACACAAATACAAATGCTTGGTGGACATTGTCCAAACAACTTTAAATGATGGAATATGTCAAAATGACTTACATATTCGGTTCATGATCACAGGATTTATTTATTAAAATTTATAAAAACTACAGTGGCAAGAAAAGTTTTCATTTTACCTTTAATATAGTCTTGATATAATTTAGCCTAACTTATAAATTATATTCAGAAGGTTTATACTGATTGTCATAGTGCCAAAATGGGAGACCTAACACTATACAATTGTATTACATCAATAGACCATTTTAGCCTCCAACCCAACCCTAGTCAACACCAATATCAAGCCAGGCCTGTACAAATACATCCAATTGAGTTAAAAAAGCAGAAAACCAACTCTAACATTAAGAAAAGCCTACATTTACTGGGAACACTAATCCTAACCCTAGCCTAAAACTAAATGTAGCCCTAATTTAATTGCACATTTTTATTTTAGTGCCTAACATATCTACAATTACTCAAAATAATCCTCTCTAAACAACCTAAATGTAAATGTAAGACCATTCCTACTTTATCTGTATCCCTAAATAAAACTTAGCTGGAGAAAAGTTTCTAATCTCAGATTTTCCTTTTTTAATTGAAACATCACCATTTTCAAAGCAGAAATGGCAATTAATTAGTGTAACATCTAAATAATGTCAGCATATTGTTTTTAAATTGACCTTATACTATACACCATTGTTCAACACCAGTAGGTCACCAGTCCCCCATTAAAATGTACAATTGTAAAATGTTGTAATTTTGGGTGTGCCACAGAAATTTGGACAACTTAAGTTCAAGGTATCAAAGCTCAAGTCGGGTTGCAGCTCCACTCACATCAGAAATCTTGCCCCTCTCTTCATTAGCCTCCACGGGTCCTCATCCTTTTTTGGGAATTGAGCAGCAGGATTGAGTCATCTCCACTCTTGGCTGGGTTTCCCGAAAAAAAAAAAAAGGTCACTGATCTGATTCTTGGGAGGCTGTGAGGATTTGTAAACAACTATGAACTGTAAGACACTGCATATTTAAATATAGAAAGAGACCCTAATTCTAATTTAAGGGTCTCTTGTGAACCAACATTGTTGCGTCTTATGTCGTATTCTGATGGACATTATATCTGAGATTGTATGCAGTACAATACAATTCCAAATTCTGACAGTGATTATGATGATGTCAATGATGATTATTTACAGAAATCAAGGTTTCAGTGATGTATACATGCAGAATGGAAATTATTGTATCTCATTCAGACTTAGAAGTTTGGTGTGGATATTAGAACACTATCAAAATCTCCGATTTGTGTTTACTTTATCACATTTCCTTTGTCTGGTAATGATCCCACAGCAGTCAAGTCAGTCCACCCATTGTTTCTGTAATGGCATCTCTTAAATCCAACACTTAGAAGCCGACATAATCCTGGGCATTATTTATTTACACTACCCAGCTTCATTATTCATTATTTGCTCGGGCTGCTGCGAGTCAAAACGGTAATTTATAGGACAGAGCCCAGCCTGCTCGGCCCGTGTTGTGTTGCACACAAACTACAATGAGAAACCCCTGGCTGCGAAGTATTTACACGGCTGGTCGTGTGTTTATTATGCTTTGGGCAATGGTCTGTGACGCCAGGATACCCTTTCCTGTACAGGCTTGCACTCCCGCTCGGCTCTAACATCAAAACTTCCTTTCTGCTTTATTTCACTGCTTTGCATTTGGAAGCAAACACGAAGAAAAGAATTGGGAACCAGGCAATCAAGAGGCTCCCAGACACATGCACATAAAGCCTGAGCGCAGTGAGCATCCTCTGCACAGCCCCGTGCACCGCCCCGTCCCGTGCGCGCGCTCGCCCCGCCCCGCCCCCCGCCCCGCGCGGACCGCAATGATTTAGAAGTTCAGGAATCCCACGTGACGTCACCAGAGGGTGATGTAATGCTTCTCTAAATAGAACGTATTGTAATCTTCTCTCAGTCCAACGTGCTTCCTTCTCCCGGAGCGCCGCTTCTCCTCTGCACTTGTTGGGTAAGTTGAGAAAATTGTTCCAAAAGTCTTGGATTGGCGCTGGTATTAGAGGTCGCTGTCCTCGGCGGCTGCTGTTTTCTCTTTCAGGCGGACAAGCGTGTGACAGCGGGCTGTGTCGCCCGACGGTGCTATCAGCGGCGCGTCTGCATGCGGGGTGTGTTGTGCTGCGCTCGGCGTGCGGGAAGTCAGCCGTGTGTCCAGCTCTGCGGGGGGACACCCGTGTGTCCTTTACAGCACTTGCAGTGAAGCCCGCAAGTGCCCAGTGTCGTGTTGTGTGCGAGAGGGAAGCAGCTCGGAGTGGATGCAGGGAGACAAGAGCCCTTGCTTTCCTCCCTGGCTGTGTCAGTTGTGGAGGCTGTCAGGTACTTGGCCACTGTGTCCGATGATGTCTCTCTCTCTCTCTCTTTCGCCTCCGTCCTGCCGTGGAGCTCATCATTCACTTACAAACAACTAATACAACGCGGAGGAGTTGAACGTAACAGGTGACCCCAACAAAGTTAGTACAGACCGGGGCGTGCAAATGGCAAGATGTGTGCTTAAGCGAAGAAGAGAGGCAGGAAAGCCCGGCAGTGGCCGTGTCCCGTTGCACTGCCCGGTTCATTCATTACTGTGCGCCAGAGTCCTGCTCCGTGGGTGCCTAAATACAATGAGCGCTCAGACGCACACACATGCACTGGTCCTGGCAGGACCCTTACTGAAGACAACGGTGACCTGTGCTTTCAGATTAGCTACTCTCTTTCCACTGGCTGTCTGTCTCTGCATGTCTCTTCTTCTTCTTCTTCTTCTTCTTCTTCCAAAGTTCCCTTTATCGGCTTATTGTCCTCAATTGCCTTATGTACTATTGTACTGTAAATAAGACTATAGTTGAGCATTACGTCATTCTGCAGGCCAGTAAGTGTGTCTGATTAACAGCCTGAGATATTGAAGGGTTCAGGGGTAGATGTGCTGACAAAGCACTCCTGCCTTTAAAAGCCCACAGGCTGCAAACGATGCTTTCATCTGGAGTCTCAAAGTTTGAATAAACGCGTCGCTGTGGGCTTGGGCTCTGGACCAGGAATTGCTTTACTTCAGTCTTTCGTTTATGACGGCACGCATTGTTTAAAGGGCAAAAAACGGTTTCCTAAAAGCTGCATTTTCAAAACCGTAATAGAAAACAAGAAAAGGTGGAACAAAGAAAAGAAAAGGGAGCTTGCAAACGTCCTGCTTTGCTACCAGATTGTATTGATGAATATTTGATTTTATGTTTACATTGTTTAGCTTTTGTATTTTGAAACACATGTACCCCACACAACCCAGCAATTGTATTAGCTGACTTTGCATAAGCATTTTGGCAGTGGGGTTAAGGACTTCTGACACTAACAAAGCGACAGCTTAAAAAATAAAATAATAACATTACAGACTTTTTACTGTGGCCAACCATTCAATTAAACCTTTTATTATATTTGTATTATGACAAAAGCAACATGCCACCAATGACAATTTGAATCTTCGCATATAATCTATATATATATCATCATATCATATATATATATGAATGTATAATTGTATTTTTTAATTTATTTTTTTACCGCGCATAACGATCCCTGGGAGGAATGTAATTGAACACTGCTTTATTTAGGCTGAATGTATAACGGTCACAATTTGAAACTTGACATTACATCTTTGTTGTATTTATAATCAATTCTTATTTTAATATATACAGATTACATGAATACATAAATGTTATACAGTCATGATGAGTGTTGACGATAATAATAATAATAATAATAATAATAATAATAATAAATAAACATAATCATCAAATTATATTATTAAGAAATGCGGTGTCCAATAAATAATATTGAAGCAGTATTATAAAAATGATACCAGAAGTACTATAAGAGCAACACTAGTCTTTTAAGCAATTGCTATTTTTCTCAAGACAACTACAGCAGGTGGCGCAATGTAATGTAATAAGTTTAAGAAACAGCGCATTGTTTTGTGTTGCACAGAAGATGCTTTCAATAACAAGTTACTTCTTGCTCCTTAACTGCTAGGGAATACAGTGCGCACAAGAAAACAAGCTACATTACTTAAAAAACGGACTTATTGAAAATATAATGTCCAAGACTGAGCTACCAAGTCGTTTGTCCATGCAAACATATTCTGGCTGTGTCTAATGCCTTCTAAAAATTGCTAGGGACCATATCACCTGCTCTGTCCCAGTGCAAATGTATACTGGACAGCAGTTATATATGTTGGTCCTATTTGTAAATCAACATGTGAAGATTGAAAGCAGTTGAAAGTAATGTTTACAATTGTAAAGCACATATATACATTTGCTGTTTTCACATGTCCATATGTTAGAAGATTGGCACCACAGAAGTCTGTTCAGTAAATTCACCAGTTAAATCTAGAGACATTCGGTGGTTTGTCAATTATTAATTGAAAATAAATAAATAAACAAATTACTATTAAGTCATCTTTTATATAGATCACAAAGATGACGTCAGATCTGCTAATGGTGTACTTTTTAACAATGACTAAGAACTGGACCATCAATAACTATTCCTTTAAATTAATGTTAAATACAAATACATTCCTTTAAATATTTGCTTTATTTATATTTACTCATCACATAGCCTAAAGTTGTAGTTAAGCACTGAACCCTGTTTGAAATGTACTTTTTTTATTTTATTTCGTGCTGCTTCCCCTCAGTCATAGAGACTATAAAGAGTAAATGTTCAAACTTCTCACAGGCTGTGACTGTATACACCATGAAAACTAAATATTCACAAACCAATCTTTGGAATAAATATGAAGGCAATCTGACAGCTGCTGGCTCTAATCCCCATGAAAGTCGAGCAAAAAATGGACTTCGGAGATCTTGAAATGCTTCAGAACCATCTTACCAGGGCAAATGAAAGCAAGAACATCTTGAATGAATAATCTTGAACGTTCAAATCACGTTATTTCACACATAGTTAAAAAGTAAATGTAATCACCTCTTCCCACAAACAAGTGATTTTAATTATTATTACCAACATTCAAATCTAATTATATTATACAAATACTAGTATAGTCAGAGGTTCTTTTGAAGTAAATATTAAAAATGATAAATTGAGTGCTGCCTGCAAATTCAGAACAAATTCAGTCCAATTATTTTCGATACTGTTTACAGTATCTATGGCTAAAGAGAGCCGTTGTGCTTTTCTTCTTTTCTTTTTTCCAAAGACCATATGTAAGTCTTGGAAGAGGGTCACAGGGTTCAAAAAAACATATCCTCTTTCTGCGGAAGAATTGCTTTTCCAAGATCATTGTTGTTCTTTTAATGAGGAAAATAAATGGAAACACAATACAGTAGGTTGTGGAAATAGAATTGTAATTACACGTATTTCATGTTGGATTTGAGTGGAACGTTTCTGGAGTTTCCACTCCTTTCGGTCTGAATTGGCTTTCTATTATGACAGTTATCTGCGACAACCGATTCGCTCAGTGTGATGCTCTGTCAAGAGAGTCAGGCATTTGAGGAAAGATATGCCTTTGTTGTACCTTTTGATGCAGATTCTGATTTTCTTCTTTTTGAAGTCTGTGCAGGATTCGTGGAGCATCAATTGACTTGTAATTGTTATTAATCCAGTGTTTCAAAAAGAAGTGAAATTCCAAGTGGAATGAACAAAACCACAACTACCCAACTCATATAATTTGTTTGCTGCAGTAGTAGGTTCCTCCGTCTGTAATGCCAAGGTATTCAAACAAATATTTCTCAGAGAATGAAGTGCTTATGGAGCAAAGTCCTTCTTTGCATATTGTACAAAATATTAAAAAAACGAATTTCTTCTAGAAGGAAAACAGGTTGCAGCCCTAAAAGCAGAGTTTACAAAGAACTGCTTCCCTCTCTTGACAACTTATCTTATTCCCTACAGATGTACGTGATGAAGTAAAGGTTTATGATTGAGTAACTGGCTTATTGTTCTTTTTTACATCAGTACTTTGACATAAACTATATATATTATACTATATATACACAGTGTATTTATTTATTTATTTTAAATGTATGTAGATTTTTTTTAAGTCAAACCAAGCCCAGGGCTACAGTTCTTACCTTGAACTTGGACTCTGCAAGCCCCTGAGGTGCAACAGGACTCAGATTTCTAACACAAGTTTGTGCCTGTCTCTTTTCCTTGCCATACTGTTTGAATTCTAATGTGTACCTGGAGACTTCCACTCAAGTTCCTTGTGAAATCCTACTCCAGACTCTAATCCTAGCCTTAATTCACATGAGGACTTACTTACTGTATAATGTATCCAAACTTCCTATGCTAAACTAAATCAGCAATGTTAAATATAAGCCCAGTGATCTATTACATGCAAATGTCAACCAAGGAGTTAAACAATAAGGCCGTGGCATTGATAAGTGTGCTAGTGATTGAACTTCACAGTCGAGGGTTGCGTGTGACTCGAGTTTGCAAATTTCCTTTGAGGTATTTCGAGGTTACCGAGTTCACGGGGTTATTCATTGCTTACAAAAGTATGGGGGTAATAATTAGTTAACTATAATATGACTGTCCCTTAATAATGTATCCTTTTATGTCATTTTTTGTTTTTTTTTGCGGTAGTGTAGCACCCACGTAGTTCCAGATTTCACTCAGGTTGGCAAATGTAACATAAGAATGACATTGTAAGATATTGTTGTATACGTCATCTTAAAGCACAACAACAAGGGCAGTGAAACCTATAGCATTGTAAAACTGGCCTGTGCTGTTTGCTGTTGTGGGTAATATTGTTAATGTATAATACTATTAACTGTTTCCAGTGCCTTGTGCTGTACACACATTTAAATAAATTACATTTAAATAAACAACACTCTGCAGTATTAAACCCACAAACTGAAACAGTGCCTTGAGGTCTTTTTCACCTGAAATTCAAAGACAGGCATTTAAACAATTTTAACCTATAAAATAAACCAAGAAGTGTTTACATCTCGAGTTATGAAACAAAACAAAACAAATATTCAATTATAAACAATGTCCTCTTAAGTCATGCCAGTCAACCATGAAATAAACACACATTTCAATTGGGTTGTAAAGTCTCAGGCTGTAGGTTGGCGAGTCAATATGGTGTTTTTTGTCTTTGACTGATTTAGCTTTTTCTTAATTAATGCACCCTCTCAATTGAAAGCCAAATCCACACTTGACTGAACAGTTTACAGCTCACATGTGCGTGGATAGCAGCTGATGAGTGACCCTTGACCCCCTACAGCAGGCAGCATCCTTGTGAACCTGACCAGTGTGTTATGGGGTTGTCATCCAGGGGTTGTGTGCGATAGAGGTAGTGATCTTGAGTGACCTATCCACCTGGTCAGTAGAGCAAAACTCTTCTCTCTACCATCGATAGGAAGACCAAAACCTCTTTGGCTCGTTGACTAGTCCCCAGTTTCAGTTAAAGCTGAAATACATGCATGAGCACTTAGCCCATCTCTGAAGTCAAGACATCGAAACATTGTTATGGGCTGGTGATGAACAAAATGTCTTTTATTTTCTAAAGCAGGCTTCAGTATTTTAGTGTTTTTGAGTTGAAAACAGACTTCCTTTTTTATTTTGTATTACATTTTTTGGCTATATTAATGCAGCGTGATTGTCCCACAGATATGTATTCGCAAAATGTGAGCTATGTCTGATATGTGTAGCCAAAGCAATATGTCGGTGTGCACTGTGCGCTCTCTAGCAGGCGTTGACATTCGTCGAGTTCCTCTGCATAAGCTGTTTTGAAAAGCAAATAACTTAAACATCGGGGCTAAATATAGGGTCACACATTGACCTAGATATTGTTTTGCACTGTTATTCAAGTGATTATCCCTGGGGCTGATTTTACATTTCTACTTCATGTGAATAGAGCATGTTTTAAGTTGGCCACATGTCTCGGATATTTTGCTAAAAGTGTCATTTAAACATTTGGTGTGACAAATAATTAAATTGATCCAAAATGAAAATATATTATTATGCTAGTCAAGTGAATTAGTATTGCGAGCAAAATAAAGTTTGAATGATTCGCATAATGCAAGGGAAAAAAAGTTTCCTTTGAAAGTAATGAAGTTTTGAGGACTGGGCTTTGAGCTGTCTGCGGGGCGTTCTCAGGGGACTTTGCATTTGAAAGGCTGCAGGGCATCTACGCTCTGAAGGGAGTCACAGGATCAAGCCCAGAGACAAACTGCTTTGCTTAAAATGAAACCATATTTGACTGTTTTGACTGCAAGTGACAAAATATTTAATAATATTAAAAAAATACATGAATTATTTTTAGACTTTTTGCAGCTTAATATATATTTAATGTAAGCTAGCTATACTTACTACAAACTAAAAACAGTGCTATGAAAAACTCAGCCTATTTAGTTCAAATGTCTGTAATATTTTCCTTTTACCTTTTGTCAACTATGTTCCATGTATACACACTTATGTGATTATTTCATTCTATGCACAATCATTTACAAATAAAATAGACTTGTAAAGCATTACGTTAAGAAAATAAATATCAGTGCATATAAAAATGGAAGTGTTCTTGGTATTAAATTAGTTACAAAATATTTTTTTAATTTATAGTGTATATAAAAAACACATTTTGTGCTGTACGGCTTTTCAATGAGCTTTTTAATTGTGCAACCGCACATCAGACTTTGCAGATGTAAGCAATATTACATTTTGTTCAAGCACGGAGTAAACAGATTGCATTTTGGTTTCTTCACTTTGCACTGAAAATGAAATGAGCTGTCTTGGAAAATCACTTTGGTCTATTTGCTTGTTTTTGTTTACACAGAATGTGTTCTAATGAAGAAGACATGAGATTAAATTAACATTTTTTGCAAAATGACAATTGCTTAATTACTATAGAATTATTTGTTTTTACTTATTATTTAATTTGCTGCTTTGAGAATGCAATCTGTATAAATAAATCTTAGATCACACTGGATGAAAATACTTTTTAATCAAAGTGTGTATGGAGCTACTGAAGGCCTGTTGTTAGTAGTGGACCTTCTATTGTTCAGAATTGGCAACTTGCATGATCCTCTGTAGGTGTGTGCTGCTGTAGCATGACACAAAAGATGAAATGCTTTTGAAATCTCAAGTTTCCTTTGCAGTTTTCCCCCTGTTGACTGATGGAGACTGCAAGGAGGTCTTATGTGTCTAAAGACTGCAGACTGTCTTATGATCTTGCTGGCTAATTTGCTTCTATGCCCCCCCGGCCAACTGATCCAGTAGATTCGACCAAACCGTTGACATCTGGAGAAGTGAGTTTAAACCTGGTGATTGCCACCTGGCCGGCTCAGGGCTGGGGAGGCCTGGGGTGGTGGGGGGGCACAGGGGTGGCGAGGTCACCCAGTTCCAGCTGATACTCACTGGGAAAGAAGTCAGCAATTTGCCTTTATGGTGACTCCTACTGGCAATGTCATGGACATGGGGGGACCTCACACATATGGATATACATAGTTTAGAGCTGTTCTTGAACAACCAGAATAATACATTCTCACCAAAGGTCATTTAAAAACATTCACACTCCACTGAATATCCTTGAATTTAAACTAAACTAAACTGATTACTGGTACATAGATCCTTGGAGATATGGGAGCTTGTGGTCTTGAAGTAAGTCCAATAATAATTCAAAAGATAACAAAGATAATATGTTAAACATCCTTTGAAATAAACAAAGTGGGTAAACTACATTATTAGCAAACATTGAACTATAATATGTATGAGCAGTATATATTGGAAGCTGTTTTTCATTTTTTTGTTTGCTATTTCTGTGCTGAAAATAATTGTATTTGATATGGAGCTTAGTTAAGTTCATATTCGTTCAGAAAATGGATAATGTATCTTTAAATGTATGGCCATGATGTTTCTGATTACTGCTTTGCAACATGCCTGTATTAGATCACATCATATTCCCTCTGAGCAGTTTGATGCCTTGTTTCCAGCTGTTAGTAATTAGTAAGTCAGCATATTAGTCCCACTATTGTGGGTTCCCTTGTCTTTGATGATCCCCACTCTGCTTTGCCCTGAGAATCTGGGGCTTGAAGAACTGCAGAACATGTTGCGACTTCTCTGACAGTCCCATTGTGTTCTGTGTCTCTTTTTCCCTACTCTCACAAATTTATGTGTGAGAAATTAGTTGGTACTTTTATATCCCCCCCACCCCCACCCCTCACATGCTTTGGGTCTGTCAACAAGTGGGTTGCAAGTTATTCTTTGTCATCCCAAATGCCAATTTATCTTTCTCTTAACCACAAGCCTTTCACATTTTCATTGTACAGTCCTTTGTCTAAGTGCTGGTCATGGGATTACAATATATATTATTTTCATTCGAAAGCTGCACATGCTTAACGTCTCTGTATGATGTGCACAACAGGATATATTTTGAAATTGTGTATCCACATGTGTCTCCGCAATGAAAAGAGTTTTATAGATTTATGTGACCAGAACAAGTCAGAGTTTTTGATTTGTGTTCCATTATACAGTTGTGTTACTTGCAATTAGCAAAGGAGAAAAAGTGCTATATCCTCTGAACGTTGTATTTATAACTGAAGGCAAGGTAGGTAGGAGTTTCTCCTCGCACTTCCAAGTCGTTTCTGTACCTCTATGATGAAAGAGAACAGTTTCAAAGGAAGGGTGCCCGGCCAATTCTCTTCTGATGAATGGAAAACGTTACCAACTTAAAACTAAAGGTTTATGCGATAATGTACTGCACCCCTGGGAAGTCAGCAATAGGTGGTTAATTTGTGTAGAGCATTTTTAAAGTTTATAATCTTACCTTTAACTCCTGGAGAGAACTAATGTTTGAAGAGCACTCATGCTCCAAAATGTGTGAACTTAAGAATCCAGGAGGTGGGATATTGTTGGCACTAGATTTGTATGGAAGTCCCAGAGCAAAGCATTTGCTTTGGTTTTCTCCCATAAATTTGTGGAGAACACAATCTCCTTATATGTTTAAGGCATGCAGACAAAGATTTTAGTGATTCCTTCCTAAGCAGTCTGTTCCTTGTTTTCTCAGAAAAATAGAACAACCACAAATGGTCATCTTTCTGCTAAAAGTAAATATTTGATTGATCTCTGATCTATAAACTCACCTGTGGGGTATCAACATCTGCTGTTCTGCAGCTGAGTAGGAGACTTGTCAATTTAAGAGATAAGCTGTATACCACACTCAATCATTAAAACTGCGGCCAGAAAATGTTAAAGCTGTTAAATTTGTGTACCAGCTGGCAGAAACCACCAGAAATGTGTTATGATATTTTCCCTGGTTAATTCCCCTGGCTCAGAGATTGGGTTGAAATGTGTAGGTTCCAAACCCGCAAATTTCAATACCTTTTCTAATCCTAAACAAAAACAAACAGCTTTATTAGCACTACACTACTTTCCTGCCCAGTGGGAAACATCATTTTAAGTGCTTTAACATTAATTGGGCCAACTTTCCATGTTGCTTTTAGACTTTTGACAAAACCTACAGAGTTAGCTTTACAATTGTAGCAATGATTGGATTTTGAGATTACAAAGGCCTCACAAAAGTCAAAACTTAAACTCTGAGCGAGATCAAGGATACATTTACTATAAATGCTTTGTAGTGCAACTAACATGCAGAAGGACAGTTTATTGGAGAAGACAGGAAACTATAGCCTTTCCACCGAAAGCACAGAACTGTTTTCCTGTTTTTTAATTCTATACCCGAGCCACCCAAACAGAACAGGACTGTGCACGATCCAGGCTTCAGTGTTGAAGGGATTTAGTGGCCTTCAAAGCCTTGATGGATTTGAAAGAGAATTATTTATTTATTCATATTTTTATCATTAACATTTGGCAGGATTTCTCTGCTTGTTTAGCACTGTTATTAATGCAGCCCACTTAAAGAATCCTCCAGCTGATTAAGATAGTAGAACCAAAATACTTTGAATGTGACTCATTTTGGCTGGTCTTCTTGTTATTCCTCTGATGACTGACATCCTGCGTTGACCAACCATGTGGGGTGTCTAAGATGCTGTGGCACCCCGTCACCATTCATCAGTCAGGCCTCTTATCAGTTTAAAGCTTGCAAGTGATGGCTTTGTGCATATGGACCACTGAGACTGAAAACCCCTATGATCTGCATCTCTCTCTTGGCTGTTGTGTTGACCATAAGGTAACACGTCTGCGAGAGCCCTGCCTTATGCCATAGTGCAGCGTCATCTGTTCGCCTGGTTCCACATTTGGATCATAGAGAAGTCACATTAGAAAAGCATGTTCTCCAGAAACCAGATATGTCATTACTATTAGACTTCAGTGGTACGCCAATGAGGCTGCTGGAAAGCAAGTTATAGGTTGTATACAAACATTTTCATATGGAGCCTTTAATGAAGTACAAATGAAACCCCCCCCCAGCTTTTACATTAATTTAAGTGGAGAAAAAACAGCAACAGTTAGTAGCAAGTGTTCTTTCCTTTTACATTATTTTAGAACTATTCATTGCTTTACTTTAAAATCTAATGAATTCAACTTTTTCATAGGAATGCAGCATTACTTGCATTTTAAACAGGCTGTTGAACAACTCAGATCAGGATGGTAAACTATAAGATTGTGCTTATCGAGTGGATTAGCAACTGACATTCACGTTCAGCCCGGTTGAAGTCTTGCAAATTCATTTTTCACTGCTTAGTTGTTCCCAGTGATTTAATTAGAGATTCTCAAATGCTTTCTTCTCAAAAGAACTGTTGGTTTCTTTGCTTGGTCACAAATTTATACACTGATGTATTCAATCAATGCAACACAGTAATGAAGTGTTGCTATGGAACCGGTTTCCTGAAGGGCCACATCTTTACCTAATTTGAAGCCAAATCTCAAACTGTTCCATGGAAGCATTGGCTTAACTGAAGGAAACATTCTCCCGCTCCGGACGGCAAAATTGAATCAATCGTGATCGTCTCTGTTCAGACAGCCCAGCGTTCTGCACAGTCTCAGATCCCCGATGACTTGGTCAAAACAAATCTGATTACATTAAACGACAGTCATTGCCTGGATACAAATGGTCCAATCTGGTTTTATAGATTTAAAAAATAAAATCAATTTTAGTTTAGGAAATACAGATTTTATTTTGTACCAAGAGTAGCTTTTATTTTGCTAGGTTTGTGAAATGTACCCTTTAAATGTATAGCCACTCAAGTTTTCCTATTCCTATTCCTATTCCTATTCCATCACACACACATACTACCACACCAAACTGCTCTCTGCCCAGACAGAGCTAAAGTCAATTTTTTATTTTTTTATTTTTTTTTTATCTTTGCTTTATAAAGCCCCCCTTCCCCCCCCCCCCCCCCAGGTGTCTGATTGACTGATTGCCCGTGCAATGAGACAGAGGTATTCCACTGCATTCTCATGCAGGGCAATCGATCAATCAGACAGCGCCATGGACCGGCACTCCAGCCAATCAGCTAATTAAGGGGAGGGCTGCTGCCAGCTGCCACGGTTTCAAAGCAAAAAAATAACTGGTGTCTTCAAAATTAGAAATAGATAGAATATTAATTGTTAATATATTGGTCTAAAATAATGGATCTAATTTGCTTATAGATATATAATATTTAGTCTTTTTGTATCAGGATTGATAAAATGTCAGTGTTGACCTATATTTGTCCTTATTTAGCCTAATAAATTTTATGAAACATCTTTGCTCTTATTTTTCTGCATTATATTGTCAAATTACAAAAGAAGACCGTACTTTATCTCATGCCCTCAAAGTGTGGCCCGGCCAGTATAGGCACATCCCTAACACTAACAGTAGTCTAAACCCAGCTCCATTTCGAATCAGAATTATGTTGTCTACTCAGAGTAGTCTTTGTGTTAATATAGGTATAGTGTTAGATTGCCTAGTAAGCTTATTTCATCAGTTAAAGGTTGTGTTTCTATGGTGTTTACTTAAATTGGAAGACTGGGTGTAGCTTGCAATTGTGTTGACTAGGGTTGAATTGTTAGATTCCCAAATGAAAATGTCTATAAAAGTAGTGTAGCAACTAGTGCAACCTTTGTTTCTTTAACAACAAACATCTAAATATATAAATAAATGCCCAAAATTACAGTTGAAAAGGACAATCTTGTCATTTCACGCTTAATCATCATTAATTTGAGAATGCTGTTCCACTGGTGATATCCCAAATCTGCAAACTGTGCTAAAAATGTAGTGTATTCAATATGTCTAATATTTGTTTTCTCTTGTGACCTATGATGACTGAAATAGGATTCAGTCGTTGAGTTGCCAGTTCCTCCAGGCAATGACAAAAATGTTGAAAGAAAGAAAATTAATTTGATAAGATAACAATGAATTTGGGTAACTAATGATTATGAGGTTATAGCTCACTCTGCAGGGATTAGGGGATCATTTACAAAATATTTAAAAACACAATTCAATTTCCCTGTGGATATATTTTTAAACAATAATATTCAGTTTTTTCAATAGTTATAGGCCACACTTAATATTAGCCTAGACTGTTTGTTGTTTGTTATTGTGCAATTATTTTACAAATTTAAAACATATTTAGTAAAGCTTTAAGAAATACATTCTGTGCAGCATTGTCATATTAAAGTTAGTTTCATTGAGGAAAAATACTGAATAATACTCAGCAAGTCTTCAAACCAGCTTCCTATTTCCTTAGCAATGTGGGGATTGGGCTTGTAATATGTTGTTTTATAGTGTTTCACATTTAAGTTAATTAATATGAATAAATTGACAGTGTACATTGGTCGGATCAGGGGGTCTCGTCCCCAGTCCCTGATGGTCGCAAAGTGTCCTAAGTGTCATTCCACCTCAGTCCTTCATTATGTAATTTTCCACTTAATTGAAACTATTTAACCCTTTTCCAAGGTCTGAAGAGCTCCGTGATTTAAAGAGACCTATAAAAGTGGCTGGACTACAGTCAAGGACTTAAACTTGCAATATCAGCACAAGTAAAGCTACCAAGACTCTGGGTAGTTGAAACAGCTGGTAGATGGTGAGATCACAGGACAGTTTGTACTCTCTGATCAGGGGTTGCAAACCTGTGGCAAACAATTACACTGGGAATGATGGGGAATGAAAAAGACGAAGCAAAAGTTGAAATGGAACATAAATGAAATGGAAATGGAAATAGTATCAACTGCATTCGACACACTACATGTCAAATCACCATCGTTATTCTGTGATATCGTAAGGAGGGTTTGGGAAGATATAATTACTGAATCAATTAAATATTATGTCATTATTTAACTGTACAGCTAGCACAATCATGGCCAATCTATTTTAAGGTGTATCACATGGTTTATTTACATCAGAAAGAAGTAGAAAATCTCTTGCTCTTTCAAGGCTCTCTAGAAAAAATTATAATACTTTGCTTTTTACATGCCAGATTTTTGTTTGGGAGGGTTTAGTATTGCAAACAGTTGCTGTATATTTGAAGGGATGTATTTGATATCTGTCTGTCAGCAGATCTTGCTGCTTCACAGATCATTTGTGTGAATTACAGGCACACTTTTTTGTTGTGATGTATTTAAAAATGTGTTACAACACCTGAAGTCTCATCTAGTGAAGATGCCCTTGAGTTGGCTAGAGTATGTTCATAGATGTGAACCTTTGTAATGTATAGACATGTAAATGATGTATCCTGAGCAATATGTTTGCATTAGACTTGGAGTTGTCAGTAGCAATGAATATTTCTTACTGTCCTTCATTGTATGTAATCAGATGGATACAAACCTTCCTATGATTATTTTTAGGATTTTTAAAACAAAACAAATATATACACATAACATACACACACACACACACACATATATATATAGATTTTAGTATTTCAATAAAGGAAAATAAAAAGAGCCAGAGGCGGAGCATATAAAATGCCACAGAGAACTGACAAAACTCAGTATATGGCAGAGTCCTGTTTTATGCCAACAGCAAAACAGAAAACTGCAGGCTCACTGCTAGAGGTAGTTTTCCACATTTCATTATCTAAATGGGGTTGTACTTTTATCATCACTTTTAATAAGGCTGACACTCACCCTTGTATTATACCAGATGTTATAGCAGAGGCCGTTGTTCTATCCAAGTATTAGTTAATCTGAGCTTATATTGGGCAATGGAAAAATGCAAATATCAATGCCAATAGTGCAAAATGATTTACTGCTCAAATCAAATTAAAAAAAGCAATCATTTGGTTATCTCAGGAAAAAAACAAACATGTGTTTCTTCTGTTTATCTGCCTGTTTATGTAACTTGTAATTGGTGCTTATATTATTATTTATTCATATTTTACAAATTATCTGAATGTGATATACTGCTGCTACTGTTGGAATTATTATGATTATGATTATTATAATATCAGTATAATAGGGCTATGAGGGTGTTACTATCATTAAACTACTGTTATCTCTTAAATGAGAGAAGTGAGAGGCACATTTCATGTTTTCTTCTGGGGAACTACTATCACTTTCTCGATTGCCATGTTGTTTTGGAGAGTGGCCAGACATTACAAGCTAAAAGCACAGGCCTATGATGAAGTATTCAAAATAAATGTAATTATGTTATTGGATACTTACAACACGAGAAAAGGACAAAAACTTAATTGTGGTGCGTAATTACCAATTTGTTTTTGTGAATAACACAGTCGAAAAGTTTGTGCACTGTTATTAGTGTGTTGTTGTTGTCTGTACATGGGTTTCTGTGAAAACGTCAGCTGCAATGCAATGTTCCAGTTTTAGAATTAGAACTCACATTTTAAACTGTTTCATTTTCTTATATACTTTACAGTTCAATATAATATATTAGGAATTAAACAAGAAACATTATTCCAGTCAAAGCTGAATGCCAAATTCATTTTCTCCAGTCATAAGTAGACTTTAAAAAGCTTCAGAAGAATCATGTCATAATGAGATAAGGTCACATTTGGTCTTTTAAACCTTATTAGCTAGACGCACTGAAAAAGTAATAATAATTACAATATGAGAAAGATGTAAATGAGTATTTTTAATTACCCCAGTGTAACAGTGTAAGGCCTGTGTTTTGTGGCGGACCACTGAGTGACACACTGGTTGACAGTGTGCTTGAAACTGAGACAACACACACAGTAAAGGCTTTCGAGAGATTGTTTACACCGACTGCTTTGGTCTGAGATACAGTTTTGTAAAAGAATCGAGTTCGACTCAGTCGTTTGTACGAGACGCGTGTCCTGGAATCTGTGAGTTGCTTTTACCCGAACCGTTAGTGTTTCCATTTGTTCTTTTCTTCCTTAATTTCTCCTCATGTCTACAGTGTTTACTCTGAGTGTATCCCAGTCACAGCTTCCTTTTCCTTTGCGCCTGGCAAGTATGGTATAACACAGCTCTGCTATCCTACTGTAGGCATCAGTTCATAATCTGCACTGAAAGACACTGAGAATTGAACAATTTACCTTGCAGGCGAACTCATGGTCCTTCTTCTTCCCCCTTTGTGTTTAGCTTTATGAAGTGTCAGTGATGAATTTGGAGCAAGAAAGGCCATTTGTTTGCAACGCCCCGGGCTGCTCACAGGTGAGTGCAATGGAAACAATGCGAGATATGGTTGTAGTAACTTGATAATGAGGAGTCTGTCGTGCATAATGAAGAGAAATGTAATAATATGTTCCTCGATGAAATGCAAGAAGTATTAAAAGGTCGCTTGCTGATGGTATTTTTCATTGATGTTAAAAGTAACATTTAATTAGGGCTTTGCTCAGATGCCAAACCTGTCAAGGGCAGACGAGTCGCTTTGACATCGATGGAAAGTCAGAATCCAAATGAAAACTGAAGCTGTTACTGTTGAATTAATTTCTCATAAACTGTAGCCATACTTTATATAGGCCTTAATCCATCTGTATTGGCTCTTATGAACTAGTATCTCTGTAGTAAATATAGCATTGCTGTATTTATCATGCTTCTTTTTATGTTTCACACATTTCAGTAGCTCTGTTGTCCGTTATTTGCAATTGTCTCCTCTCTGTTTTCCTACACACACTGACCTAGTCTTTGGAGAAATCTGACATTACCATCCAAATCACAGCATCAAATTCCGAAATTGAGAAACCCATTTATTTTTTCCAGTTTTAATTGTGGTTCATTCTTTCCATGAAAAAAAATGCCAATGCTTGTGAAGGCAGTGTTTTCACATAACTCATGTCTCTGTCAAGAGTGGTTTGAAGCCTGTTTTTCTGAGCCCCGGGGTAAACATTGGGCTTGCCATTCACAGCAGCCAGTTACAATTGCAAAAGTAGCTTTCAAAGTCATGTTTAAGAGACTCTTTAACAGCTCTTTCCATAAATATGAAATTTGAAAAAAAGACATAAAAGCGTTCTGTAAGTTCTCTTTTGTTACTATATATACTGCACATTCCTAGCAAGCTACGTACCCTATATCCACAATGACTAGATGTATAGATTTCAATGTGAAGATACAATTTATTTGATGAAGGCACTTTTGAAAACTTCACATACTAATGATAATAAACAAAATTAGCAAAAGTTTAAAAAATCAAGAGAAACACAAAAAACAAATAAACAACAAAAATTGACAAATAAAAATCTATATCTATCTATATATATAAAGAGAGAGAGAGAGCAGTGTTTTATTTTTCAGAAATTAGACTAAAGTTGTGTTTGAGAAGCTAAACTTATTTTTAATTTGAAAAGAGGGGGTCCAAAACTACCAATTTATAGGCTCAGATTATTAATATAAATACTAATATATTAATATAAATTACAATCCTGTGAAATTGTATATCATTTACATTTCTACAACGCCATATATATCATTAAAGTAATTTATTTTAGATTTTGATACCATTCATTTAATCCGGGTTTCCACAATATAAGAATGATAGTCTTTTCATTCTTGAAATCTTTTTTTCTTCCAGTTATTGAATTTTCTTTCCATCCCTGCTAACAGTAAAATAAGTAGATTTTCCCACCTGACGGGACGGCTTGTCGATCCCTGACCCAAGTCATTGTGCTGAACCCTCTCTCTGCCTGCGCTGCTTTTTTGTTTTCTCTGACTTTGACGTGCTGACTTTCAAAGCAGACCAAAGACGACGTGATCTGAAAGAAAATTCACCTTTGAACTTTTGCTGGTTTCAGTCTGACAAGATATTAAATTAAGGCAGTAGCTTATGGTGGACTAGAATCATATCGCATTTTTAAATTTTCGTTGAGTTCTATGGTATGTCAAATGTATATGATTATACGAGTCTCATAGGAATCCAGACATGTGAACAATCCTTAGTGTAAATTCAGAATTTTATTATATTTTTATATTTAAAATATATAGTGTGTGTATGTTTTTTTTCTTAACCACATAATTTTACCAATTTACGTAAGATTACTCTAGGTGAGGTAAAATGTTTTTTTTCTTGGTGATATTAGTTTGTTATTAAAATAAAAACGAATGAAAAGATCTCTGTAATGAAGTTTAACCAGGCAATTTACTGAACACATTTTCTGTTTTAACCTGTTATTTCCTCTGTTGTATACAAAGCGTTTCGACATGTATCTGCATTTTGAAGTCTTCAGATCAGTTGTGCTTTTGGTTGCCATACATTGTAAAGTTTAGATTTGTGAGCCCAAAGTAGGCAGGTGCCGTTTGCAGTCAGTCAAACTTGCTTTTATGACCTGCTCTGCTTTCTCGTGTGCATTCACAACCTGCACATTAACGCCAGCTTTTTGTGCCTGACAGCGCTTTCCCACCGAGGATCACCTGATGATTCACAGGCACAAGCATGAAATGACTTTGAAGTTTCCATCAATAAAAACCGATAATATATTATCAGGTAAGAAAACAATGACAGCACTTTTTTCCCTTTTTCTTTTTTGAACAATACCACCTATAGCGAAGGAACAGATGGATTTCATAATTTCAGTTTTAATCCAGTGTCTGTGTTGTGTCAGAAGTCTAACCTGGACTTGATTGTTTGCATATTTAAAATGTCTTCTCTTTTTCTCTGTCCATTTTTACTTTCTCCTCAAGGTTTTAATATCCATAATTATCCTTTAGCTTGGATTAAGTGTAGTCTGTTCTGCTGCCTTTTATCCCAGTTACAGTAGTAAATGCCCTGATAAAAACTTCTTTGAATGTAATTGAATATTACATTGAATAATAGATTGAATAATAGATCGTGTCATTAAGAGTAAATATCACCCCCCTCAAAACTAGTATACTATTATACATCACCATGTCTTGCAGCAACTAAGTAATATGCCTTTGTTTTTCATTGGTCACATTGTGCATCCAGCGCACCAATATCTTTCAGGAAGTCTGCATGCAGTTGTGTGGCTTTCTATGGTCTGGAGGTGTTTCTGTAACAATTGCAAGTGATGTCACACAATTTCCACTACAACCTCAGCAACACCCAGGGGCTAATTACAAAGCAGAAAACTTGTATTTACTAGCTGTACTGACTCATTTAAACTATTGTCTGCAAACAACCCCAGTACAGCATGTAAATATTCTTCTTCTCCTTTTTTTATAAATCCTTCTGCAAGTTCTCTGTTCATTTAAATCTTACACCTCAGGGAGTGTAGAGTGCTGCCAGCGTTTTCGCATGTCTGTGACACCCGACATACAGCAGACTTGAGGACAATCCACCTTAATGGATGCAAAATGACATCTTGGAAGTAAGTGTCACACTGGACTTGTAGATCATAAGTTAAACTTGTACAGAACAGTCCACAAATATACAGAACTTACTGGGAAAGATAGCACTGGACTTGTGCAGCAACATCGCTATAAACAGGAGCAGCAATCCACAAACACCTTTGATAGCATCCTGCAAAATTGTGGTAGATGCCATTTTGCTTATAGTATTTGTTAGTTACACAGCACTCCAAATGGAATTTAAAATACTTATTTCGGAAAACACAAAAATGAATCCTTGTGAACAAGAAACAGAATTGTATTAATTTTGTAGCCAGCAAAAACTGACACTGTGGCCTATGATTTATTTAAACCCTTGCTGTTTCTGAAGAAAATAAATGAAGGTATGATAAAGCTATTAATTTAATTTTGAAATGACCTAAACAGCATTCAAAACACATGTAGTGCTTCAGTTTCCATGTGTTGAAAGATTAAAACAAATAGTCTTTAATTGCCCCGGGGAAATGGCGTGTTGATGAAAGCATGGCAGGACTGAGGTTGTGCAGCAGAGGAGATTAACATTTCTATCCATTAATTAATGTTTTAAGCGGAAAATAGCTTTCTCAGTGTAAGGTTCCCCGTACTAAACAAATAATTTTAAACTCATTTTGGAAAATGAAAATATTTGTCTGTCCGACTGTACGGTATGAAACAAGATACTTCTTATCAGCCTCTTTTCTCATATTGCACATTCAATATTAGGGCTTTGTTCTGCTTGAAGTGGCTCTGACAGCTTTTCGTTGCCCTTCTGTGTCGACGCTGTGGCCTCATACACATCCCTCTGGTCATTGTGGAGTCTGCTTACCGGACTTTTGGGTGCCTTTTGGTCTGGGGATAATACTTTGTCAGATCTCAATCTCTGCGACTCTTGTTTGGTGGAATTGTAACAGAGAAAGCAGAGTGTGCAGTTAACCATGCATAAATGTTATTTTTATCTGGACAGTGTAACTGTAAACACAAAGTGCTTTATGCATAAGGTAACGTAAAATATTGATACAATTGTGAATTTAGGCATAGTGTATCTGCCTCATCTTAGCCTAGTCCAACATAACTGGTGTCAGAAACATTTTCTTTTAATGTTATTAAAATAAAATGTAATAAATAAAAAAGACAAATGTAACTCATGTCAATTATTTAAAAGGCCAGATTTGCTCGTGGGGACCTTTTGAACCCTTTCCTTTCTTTGTTGTTCTTTTTTCCTTCTTTTTTGTACAGACTTGCAATTTGCTGCTCTCCTGTTCAGATTGGACACGGATGAGAGAAAAGCAACTTTTTACACATCAGCCCCAGCTTGACATTATCTCTATCATTTCAGCTACTTCTAAGACAATGAAATATTAGGAGCTTTAAAAGTGTGAGAGAGCAGACAAGTCAGAAGTGAAGGCTATATTATGGAGGAAAGCACTCGGCGTACCTTTGACCTTTGCGCTCAGATCCTGCCCGAGGCTCTTGTCAATATACAGGCAGGGTTTATGCTAATGTTATAAAAACAGTTCATGACAGGGTATCTTAGGTACAGTCAAAGCATAATAAAGATCATATACTTGAGGCTAGACAAAGCACTGATCTTATCCACCTTATAGCTCCGTCACGCTGGACATCCAAAGACACTGTTGTTGTAAGACCGAACCAAGGTCTATGTGATCAATGATGCAGAAGCATAACAGCTGTGATTTGGTGCCTTTCTATTATTTATACGCATTGGAATGTAATATAACATTCCCCGATTTAACAGCCCTGGCCTCTTGAATTACTGTAGCTCGGTGTGCCGCGTGGCTACAGCAAGACCCTTGTAAAAATACATACCATTAAAGGCAGACCGGCCACGAAGGAGGCACAGCTGAGAGCTAGATGCTGCGGACCCCGCTGTTCTGTGGTGGAAAGGGGGTCTCTCCAGGATATTACAGGAATCGCTGCCTGGGGCCTGCTGTGTGTACACTGCGCATGAAGCCTGTTTTCATTGCCAACCCCGAATGTCACGTTTTTAAGGAATACATCCGATTACTGTGCAGCCGCAATGAAAAGTACACTTGGGGGGAACAGGCTGCCCTCTGTTCTGAGAGTGTGACTGACAGTCTGGGAACACATGAAGATCCACTTTACTGCAATCAGCTGAAAGATTGTGAAAGTTTATATCACCCCAAGGAATGTGTTTTTTCCCCTTCTGTTTTTTGATGGGTCTTGGGGCTGTGGGGGGTATGATGTTGCCAACATTGCAGTTACCTGTCATAATTGGAGCTGGATACACATGATATGTTGAAAATGTATGATTTAATTTAAAATAAATATTTCCTCCATATACTTAACAAGATAGCTCCAAGAAGAGGAATTAACTTATAGAAACCAACATCAGGTTGTGGGTCCAAAGTGAAATGCATTAAGACTAGGTGCTATACAGTATATCAGCATTACTCCATAAATAGATAACACATTCTTTAAATATCTGAAAAAAGATTTTTGTCCTGTTATGTTTTTTGCCAATGCCCTGTTATCAGTTTTGGTTTCATTTGAAGTATCTAAGATAAGATTATTCCTTTTAAAGAAGTAGTTTGCCCCCGTGACTATTTCCAGTGGGAAGCAACCATCAATATTATTTCCCAGAGTGCCTTTTTGTTTTCTTGCTGAGGTTCTTGTTGGTTGCCTTGTTCCAGACCAGACACCAACGCCGACTCGGTTTCTGAAGAACTGCGAAGAAGTCGGCCTCTTCAATGAGCTCGATTGCTCCATCGAGCAGGAGTTCAGGAAGGCCCAGGAAGAGGAGGACAGCAAACGGGTAAGTCCCTTTCACTGCGATTTCCATCCTTCTTGCACTCCTCATTGCTCCAATCACCTCCCCGACTTTTGCACTGGATGAAAGAAAACGTCAAAGTCATTAGTTACTAAAGTAAACCGTACAGAAAGCTAAATAAATATAGTCATTCACAGCCCTCGGCCCAATACAGTCTGTTTAGTCAAACTTTTCAGTCCCTGATGTGAAGGCCTTCAACTGTATTTCTAGTTGCCAACAGAGTATTGGCACCCTTCACTGGATTCAATGCATTTGATTAATTCATTGTGTTATACATATTGATTATTAAGACACGCTTATTTGTGAATGATTTCTCTTGGAAGCCTATGGACCATATCAAATCAACATAATCTGTCTGAGATCAAAACACTAATCATCCTCGTTCAAGGATGAAATAATGACACATTAGAATTGCAGTTCCTTTGCTGAGATGGTAATCAGGCGACTTTTACTTCAGGTCGTATTGTTGGATCACAGAGCTCTTCCAAACCACAGCCGTCGCATTTACACGTGTGGAAGCCAATATTGCTAATATGAGCCCATGTGTTTCTCAGTCAGCAAGGAGGAAAACAAAAGGATCATGTTATGTGACGATTCACTGATCCAGTTTTTAAAGGGATGCTTCTTTCTCCCCTTCATGTATCTTGTCCCTGCCTGGGTTTCAAGACCCAGTTGCAATGAAATTTGCTTTGTTTTTCATCAGTTCAGACATCATTGAATTTATTAGATGTGTGCTTTATAACCTCAATATAGTGTTTACCTCTCCAGTACGGATACAAGCAAATAGACTCGTCAGCCTGGGAGTTAAAAATCCCATCTTAACCAAACACCGCAGCTAGGCAGGGACAGCGATTCTGCAGACAGACTCTGAAACTTGACCTCGCTAAGGTAAGACACACCGTGGGATCAGGTTGTCTCCCTAAACCTGCAGCCAGCTGGTTTTAGGTTTACTCTGAGCTGAGCATTAAGTATCTAGAACATTTGTCATGGTTTATATTTGTTCGTTGTCCATCCTCGGCGCTACTGGATACTACAGATGAATCAGCTCTGAATCACGGAGGCGCCTCATGGGGCGGCAAGCGCAGAGCTGCAGCAACTGACATGCGTCCGCTTACCTGCCTCGCACGTCTCAGCGAAGTGGACCACTGTTGTGGGATTTGATGATTTGGGAGTTTGTTCAATCAGCATCAGACGTGCCGGGGCAGGGCTGAATTGCTGGCTGAAAGAGCAAGCTCTGGAGAAGCACAACAGTCTGGTTAGCAGGAATGGCTAACTGTCTTAATTTAGTACGACTAGACACTCAATTGGGAAAATGTTGAATCAGGCTAAATGCAATATGTCGACCCCAGCAAAATCTGCACATTGGCGACTCCCTTAAACACCTGACCCACAGCCTCCTGGAAAAGAGGAAAAAGCAGTGGTATATCAATATAGCACAGCATTCATACAAGGAACTAAGTAAATTCACTTGACAATGTTGTGTTGAGTGTCCCTTTTGAAGCAAAATACAAGCTTTACGTAGCAAAACAATGCTTGTTGTTTTCAATGGGCACCAACGTTCCAGTGGCAGGAACAGCACCAAGGATCTAATTCTGGAATCAGGAATATTTGATCCCAGAGGTGGATTTTAAATTGGCTGGTCAAGCTTCAGAACTGTCTCTCTTTTCCAGCAGCAGTAATGCACATAAAAAACCTCTTAGACAATTTGTAGAGTTATTAGTGTTCAACTTTGCTTTTATTAATTATATTAATTATCTTGTGAGATTTGATACATTATTTTAATATATGTATATATATATATATATATATATATATATATATATATATATATATATATATATATATATATTAGATTATTACAATCTCTAATAATTGGGATGATATTAAGATCATCTCTAAGACATGAGAGGGATTTGAAAGAGTATTTAAAAGTCTGACACTTTGTATAAATGTTTAATAGTTTAACTACAAATTAAAATACAGATTGAATTGCTGTAATGATGAAGATCTTATCAGCATAAAGTGGAGGATATATTTTTACCACAATACATTTTTCTATCATTGTCAACATTGTTAGTTTGTATTTGTATTTAGAATATGCCAATAGATTTCTTTATTTCATGTATATTTGTTTGTCTGATTGAGAAAGCTTTATGTAGCACGTGAACACACACAAAGATTGTCTGACTCGATGGTCAGGTACACAAATCTGCCCTCCAGGTGCTTATCGTGAATTTATGTCAGTAGGTGCGTCAGCCTCCGCTACCGGGGAAACCTGTGTGTTCCAGATCGAAAACACCTGTAACGTAAAATCACTGCGAGGGTCTAATCGTGGAAGTCAACAACCTTCAGATTGATTTATGTTCATCTTAAATCCAAGATGTGATTCTTAACATACACAGACATGTCTGCAGGCCAGGGGCACTAGCTGTGTACACGATGGAATTGATTTTATGTATTTGTCTCATTAGTCATTACTAGGCAGCGCCTCAGCATTTATTTTGAACTGCTTAACATGGCACACAAAACTTTCATACGTCCTGGATTTAACTATTAACGAGGATGCCTTAAGTTTTCTAGATGAATGATTAGGTGCTTGTGTAGTAGTAGTGTGACTACAGTCATGCAAGGGACTTGAAATACCTGACACATATGCAATCGGTTCACCTGTTTGATTTACGACCCAACGGCACATATAGAACAACATACAGAGATCGTAAAACTTAACTGATCACTTTCCATTTATGTTTTTGAAATATAAACAAAAATGAGGTGTACTCACACATGACTCTGTAAGGTATTCATCACCAACATTTATAAAGCGACTCCAAAAGTTATTTAAATAGAATGCATATGACTATTTGTTGGAGACCACTTGATACAGTAATTGAAAAGTAAAATGTACTTGGGACTGGATGGCTTTGAAAAGTCTCAGGGCCCAGGTGAATAGCTGACATGAAAGTCCTATGAGGAATGCTTCTTATGAAGTCTGCAAGCCTTGACTCCAGCTATCAGCCTTTGTTATGATTATTTACATATTGAGTGCCGGAGAACAGGAAAAGTCAGGGGCCCGGGGTCCCGGCACTTTTATCTTGCCTAAAATGCGTGTCAGAAAAAGTCCCGGGTCTGTGGGTTGACATCTTGCAGAAGTCTAGACTCTCCAGTGAACCCCAGTTCAAACGATTTTACATAAAAGAGGCTGAGGTTCCTCCCACAGAATTGGTGTTAAACCGAGGGTGTGTTTAAATTTTCTGCCATTTCAAAAAATAACACATTAAAAGCTGCCATCGTCAACATTTTCTTTTGCGTTTTTAATAAAGCGAGGTTGTGAGGTGACGCAACGTGGAAAAGTCAGCTCGGACTGATTAGTAAAAGGTGCGCGCAAGCCAGACTCGTGGATGAATGCATCGCCATTGTCCAACAGTACAGTTTTAAAGTACTGTAAGTTTATTTTTGTTTTTTGTTTTTGGGGGCGTTTGTCTCACCAGTTGGGAATTTCATAATAAATAATTTAGCAGTGGGAGGCTTTTGTTTCATAACTGCGTTTCAAGAGATGAGATGCACTCATCCACGAGATGCACTGAATGTTTTTTCCCCAAACGACAAAAGTACGGCAAAACTGCGGCTATTTCGCTCTCGGACGGCTGTAAAGAAAAACAAACAACCGGAGCTTTACTGTGCATACCTTTACTTCTCGAATAAAGCCATAAAGCTGGATACGAGACTCCGGAGTGTAGCAATGCTTTGTTTTCTCGTATTTGATGTTCTCTGAGGGAACACCCTGACTTTACTGTACCCCAGTGGATAATTGCATTTCAGTTTTTCTTCTAACCATTTGTGTCTCACATGTGTTTTTCATCCTCCTTTCCTTCCAGAACATTTCACTGCATGGCACAGCAGGACCATCTCTCCACCAGCCCCCCCACTCGAGGATGCCAAACCATGACACCAGCATTGTTATCCAGCAGGCCTTGCCCTCCCCGCAGTCCAGTTCGGTCATCACACAAGCACCTTCCACCAACAGACAGATCGGGTGAGTAGTTTGCCCCGTGGCTGTTACTGACAGGCTGCTGTTGCTTGTTTGTCAGAAGTGGTGCTCCTACTTTTTTTTGTGTTTAACTACCATTTGAAGATGTGATTTTGATATTATTGGAATGATATTGCTTCTTTCAAGATACTGCTCAGTACACAGCGAAAGTGACTTATTTTACGTACTATTGTGTTCGTTAGGCCCTTTTACGTTTTCTAGAAGCTAACTGAAGTTGGGGCTTGGAGTTAAGTGGTGTAGATAGGCTGAACTAAAAAAGAAATCTATGTACTATGAGAACAATGAGAAATCATCATTAAGTGCATTAAAGGCCAGGAGATAATCAATCCTAAAGTCGGTGCTGTTATCCAAAGTTACGTACTGAGACTACAACCCAGACTGTGGATCAGTAACGGCACGAGTCATGCACAAAGGACCAACGTTTGTCAGTCTCAAGGAGAATGAAGCGCAGCGGGGGTCAGTTATTTGCTCAAGGTGCCGGATGCTAACTAGGTAACTGCTATTCTTACCCTAGGAACCAATTAGCGTTTGTTATTGGCAGAACTGTGCTGAAGAAACACACATCACTTTAGTTCAATAATGAATTTCCTTTTTCAAGAAGATATTCCATCAGATAGCTTTGTTTCTCAGGTGCAGGTCCCATGAAACCTTTTAAATATGCAGTGAGTTGCCAGAGGATTTGTAGTTTATTGCGATAAACCCGTCTGACACTCTTTGTCTCACTTTACGGGGCTGGAATTTCATCCTGCTGGACTGTAGCAATCTGTGCTGCTCAGTGGCGTCCTGAGGGTGCTGTCAGGAAACAGAGACAAACAAACTGCTGGCTGTAGAAAAATGTAAAGAAAAAACAAATGATTTCCAGTGTTAAGTGTTTTGTTATGTATGAATCAAGAACAATATACATATAAACAGAAACATAGATGCTTCGATGTAATCATATCCTCCCACAGTCCTACACGTCCATACCAATGAATTTGATTAAGATTGTATAACTTCCTCTACTTAGCTAATTACCGCAACTCTGAAGATGGCACAAACAAACGCGTACCATCTGATAATGATCATTTCAATCACCCAAACAGATCAATCATATTAATAATAGATTCAATGAAATAATAGTATTCTAAGAGTAGTGCTCCAATGCCCCAGCCTCTCGAGTCATAAGAATGAAACAGTACATTCTGGGAAGGAGGTTCTGAGTCTCATTGCAAAAGGTATGAAGACGCAGTTTCCCTCTTGAATTCACAGAGCACTGTGAGCAATTCTGTCTCACTCTGACTCACTGTACGATATACAGATTTCCCCTTCAGTTGACCTGGTTCAACTCTTCTTGCTAAATCCCACATAAAAAAAGAAAAAACAGAAACAAACAGTGTCTATAAGGAACAAAGGATATCTTATGGTTTGGTTTCATGCTGCTCAGCATTTGTTTACACCTATAACAATACTTGTATTTTCATGTGGAATCTCTTTAATTTGTGTAAATATTTTAAGGGTATGGGATGTAAATGCATGTTTAATACACCTGCATTTCTCTTTGTGTTTTGATGCCACTTGGTGGCATAGGAGCACAAGAGAATTGCATACTAGTACAGCACGTAACTTTCACATGGAAGTCAACTACTCTGACTACCACAGGGAAGACTGACGCTCAGGTTATTGTCCCCTGAACACATGTAACGTCTCGCAATGCGTATCTCAAAAAAGATTGTCATTTTAGCTTAGGTAACTGTTTTTATTTATTTAATTTCAATGAGAGTGGTATAAATATACACACTCACATATGTATTTATATATATACTATATATATTCAGTTAAAGGTATTTTGAAAACGAACAACCAGGCTTTATTTACGTATTGTCTACCATGGTGTATTTTCACCCATTCCAAGTCCGGGCAGAATATCTGTCTCGGTCTCTGTTTGTATGTTTGTATTACATTTTTTCACAATGCCTGCTCAGGAAAGCTGAGAACGACCTTCAGCCAGAATGGGAGGATCGCTGGCTATGTAATAAATAGCCTGTCAGTCTGGAAAATGAATAACCTTGCAACACTCCTCATCCAGGCCCCGACGAAGAAACAACACGTGCAGGATAAATCCCCTCTCCAATTTATAACTCAAATGAATTACCCCGCGATTGCAGCCTTGTTAATACAATTAGGTTAATAGGGGAATGTTGGGAAACTGTAAGCTAGATCATCAAGTTTTGCTTGCCGCGCTCTCTTGTTTCTGGAAGGCAGAGTTAACGTGTACCGACAAGAGTCCTGTAACCGCTACCAGCAGCCCCAACCTGCGCTTGGCTGTTTTGATCTGTCAAACAGTTTCATGACCTGTAATTATGAGGGAGTTTCTTTTTCTTTTTTTTTTCATTCAACCCCTCTTCCATATTTAAAAAGTGGTTGTAGGTGTTTACAAGGAGGTGAAAAATACAGCTGTAGGTCAGGTGTAAATTCTGCTTGACTGGGCATTGCACTCCTGCTCAATACACCCTCGCTTGGGAAAGGTGTGTGTCTCTCTGACCTCCCTCATTTTAGACAACTAGACAACTCTACACTCTTTCTGGCCTCCCTTCACTGAGAGACGGGCAGCCATTGAACTGACATGGGTTTCAGTCATGGTGGAGGTAGAAACACTAACGTAATATTGGTATCTTTCTATCGATCAATCTATAAACAACAGGGCTACTTACCGGATCATACATGTATGTATTTACAGGTAACAGATGATACACTGATGGTCTGTAAACTCACTTGTCCAATAAAACTGACTGAATCAAGTTATTTGATTTATCTTTGACTCACATAGTAAACTGGGGAAGTGAGATTGAGAACTCAGGTCTGTAACAGTGAGGACTAAGTGTAAGAAGGAAGCTGTGTGGTCTGTACAGAGAGAGCGATGTACTGAGAACCAGATGATCCCTAATCTGATGATTAGTATACCCACGCTAATAACTAAGTCTTGGGAAAATCAGTAAAAGCTGTCACGCCAGCCAGTTGAGAAAAGCCAGCCAAATTACAGACTCCAGAGTTGATCATCTCTCAGCCCATTGACAGATAGATTTTGATGTTGTATTTGTTTTATATATATATACACTCACCTAAAGGATTATTAGGAACACCATACTAATACTGTGTTTGACCCCCTTTCGCCTTCAGAACTGCCTTAATTCTACGTGGCATTGATTCAACAAGGTACTGAAAGCATTCTTTAGAAATGTTGGCCCATATTGATAGGATAGCATCTTGCAGTTGATGGAGATTTGTGGGATGCACATCCAGGGCACGAAGCTCCCGTTCCACCACATCCCAAAGATGCTCTATTGGCTTGAGATCTGGTGACTGTGGGGGCCAGTTTAGTACAGTGAACTCATTGTCATGTTCAAGAAACCAATTTGAAATGATTCGACCTTTGTGACATGGTGCATTATCCTGCTGGAAGTAGCCATCAGAGGATGGGTACATGGTGGTCATAAAGGGATGGACATGGTCAGAAACAATGCTCAGGTAGGCCGTGGCATTTAAACGATGCCCAATTGGCACTAAGGGGCCTAAAGTGTGCCAAGAAAACATCCCCCACACCATTACACCACCACCACCAGCCTGCACAGTGGTAACAAGGCATGATGGATCCATGTTCTCATTCTGTTTACGCCAAATTCTAACTCTGAATGTCTCAACAGAAATCGAGACTCATCAGACCAGGCAACATTTTTCCAGTCTTCAACTGTCCAATTTTGGTGAGCTTGTGCAAATTGTAGCCTCTTTTTCCTATTTGTAGTGGAGATGAGTGGTACCCGGTGGGGTCTTCTGCTGTTGTAGCCCATCCGCCTCAAGGTTGTACGTGTTGTGGCTTCACAAATGCTTTGCTGCATACCTCGGTTGTAACGAGTGGTTATTTCAGTCAAAGTTGCTCTTCTATCAGCTTGAATCAGTCGGCCCATTCTCCTCTGACCTCTAGCATCAACAAAGCATTTTCGCCCACAGGACTGCCGCATACTGGATGTTTTTCCCTTTTCACACCATTCTTTGTAAACCCTAGAAATGGTTGTGCGTGAAAATCCCAGTAACTGAGCAGATTGTGAAATACTCAGACCGGCCCGTCTGGCACCAACAACCATGCCACGCTCAAAATTGCTTAAATCACCTTTCTTTCCCATTCAGACATTCAGTTTGGAGTTCAGGAGATTGTCTTGACCAGGACCACACCCCTAAATGCATTGAAGCAACTGCCATGTGATTGGTTGGTTAGATAATTGCATTAATGAGAAATTGAACAGGTGTTCCTAATAATCCTTTAGGTGAGTGTATATATATATTATGTGTGTAATATAACTAAATATGCCTTTGTACAAATGCAATACTAAGGGGGCTTTTAAAAATCTCTTTAAACAATAATAAAATCCATCTGTTGAACAAGAAAACAACAATTAGACAACAACTTTTAATCATAGACACACCAGACCAAGCAAAGTACCACAATAGTAACAGCAGCCTAAATCAGCTGGATGCTGTAGTACCATAAGAGTAACTGGAACTCTTGCTGCAAAACATGGAAAAGTAGCTTCTCATTCAAAATAATTGACTCTGATCTGCTGGAGTGATTTCAGACAATCACAATACTCAGACCCTGATGATATAAAGATGCACATTTGTTTAAGAAAAGTGTGTATCATTTTTCCTTCGATTGCCAATATCCTGATGTGTTTTTAAGGTGTAATTCCAGTGCAGACAATTTCAGCGTGTCTGTTTGTGTCAGTGCAGGGGGAGTCTCCTGAAGAGTGCTTGCATGAAACATAACAAACTGGTTTTATCTGACATCTGTAGTAGCATTACCTTCTACAGATACTAATGTTGGATCACAGCTTAGAGGAAAGTCTTTCTCCAGCAGCTCCCTGGAGACACCGAGGTCTGCAGCTCAGGTCCTCAGAGCACAGTCCCACATTATATCGGTCACTTCCAATGGCTAATCAGTAGAGATAGGGAAGTCTGCTGATTTGTAAGGGTAATAGTGTTCATAGTCACTGGTCCAGTTTTTGAAAGTTTCACAGTCCTGTGCCTGAAGAGTCAATTATAGTTTTTGGTGCAATTAAAACATGTGAATTAATATTTAATTTTAACTACCTAATTAATGCTTCAAAACAGCTGTAAAGCAAGTATTACAATAAAAAAACTAAACTGATCATTGTTTTGCAATGTGGTCCTTACAATGTTTAAGCTTGTATGCATGTGGTAAATGTACTGGATAGCACCTCTTATGTATATTAATTCATATTTATATGTATATTTAAAAAAAAAACTAAATAAGAGTGATGTTCAGACTTCGTTTCCTATTTATGAAGGATTTTAGAGGAAGGTGTGACATAAAATGGTTAATACAACTAATGTAATAAGTGTTTTTATGGTGTGTTTTTCAATATTGTGCTTGATGCTCTTAATGTTTCCTCTGCTTTGTGCACCACAGCCCGTTACTCGGTGACAACACATCCTTCACTTTCTTCAGGAAGATGTTTCCTGAAAAACATGGCAACAGATTTTGTTTTGAAATCCCTAATGAATTTACAGGACAAAAACAGTCTGTCATGTTTCGATAAGCCTATCGCTAGTAATGAATGCATTTATTTATTGAAAGTGACTCTGTTTCTTTTTATTCTTCTTCTTAAGATGAATGACAAAGCTACTCAGCCTCATAATAATAATAGTTTGGTTATAAGCAGCATGTTATGGGAAAAAGAGGTACTGTACTCATGAACACTGCAGCTGTACTGTTAAGTACAACACCGATAAGTTCAGGATGTTGTCTGTATGTTTATGCCTTTATCAAGTAACCATAGCGCCTCCCATGGTTAAATTCAGGAAGAGCATTTTATTTATATGAATTTGTAACGCAGCTGGTCTCAGCACAGAGAGACCTTAAACATTGTACGGATTATTTCCTGAAACTCAAAGGAAATATGAGCTGATATGGTGGAAAACAAAATGTGCCTTAGTTAAAGGAAATAGATTAATTTGTTCTATGAGCATTGAAAAGGACGGGAGAAGGGGGAGATTAATGAAGGCATACTTGGAAAATAAATGAAAACGTTACAATGAAGCTGGGGGAAAATATATAATAACATAAAAATAACTCGGAGGGGAAACATCAATGGGAATTACACAAGCCACAGTACCAGGCCGTGGTATTCATATAATTGTGACCACCGCACAATCCTTTATTAATGTCAGAGAAATATCATGAGCTACGAAGCAACAGCTATTCCACTGTAGAGAGGGAGGTATTATGACTGGAAATGTATCGAAAGTTAAATTATTAAGTTAAAAATGTGTTTACATCACAAAGGGAAAAAATGCAACTTTGTATATGCATAGCCAATCAAAAATAAAAGTTTATATAATGCTGTTTACTACCTGAAGCTCAGCAGACAAACCGCACACAATTAAAGTGCCCTCGAACTGCGATCCTCTGCTTCTGACCTTTATAAACTCTGCAGTGACTTCCACTATGACAGTGATGGCTGAGTACTTAAGAATGAGTTATATTGTTTTTAGCACCTTTGGGACAGCTGTTTATTTTGATCTATAAACTGTGTGTACATTGGCCGGCACTCACAGCTATTTTGCTACAGACTTGCAAGCGCGATTAAAATTAGCGGGGCTTTGACACCCGGCCCCGAACCCGGCCATGCAGCGTCACGGCTCTTGCCAAACCTGGAGAGGTTTGTAATGCACCAGGAATCTCTTTCCACTGACAGACAACACTGATTACAGGGGCTAAATGTCAACATTGTTCAGGGCAACTCCTGGCCCAGGTCCAAGAGTGTTTAATGCGATGGGCTTTTCAGACTTTCTTCTCTCTCTCTTTCTCTCTCTCTCTCTCTCTATCTCTCTTGCGCTGCTTCTCATATGCTATAACTCACATTGTCAACTACTGTGTGCTGTTGCTGTGGACTGTCTAATAAATCCGAAGCATTAAAAGAAAAATAGTGAGGGAGAGGAGGGAAAGCAAATGGTACACTTATTGCATCTTGCAGTTTAGCTTGTTTATCTGAAACGCTATTAAGACTAATCCTGTTTAAAAGCAGGATTAGATATGTGTGTATATTGAGATTAGAGGGAGATTGGTGGAGATCTTGGTGGTTTCACTATCGCTATGAATGATTAGTGTTTTTGTGCACCATGGTGTCTGAGATATGCTTGATCCTCCTGTGGTCTTGAGCTGCAGGGTTTTTCTTCTCTGTGGGCCTTGTAGACAGGGGATATGCAGTGCTATGATCTATTTCTAATCAGTGTTTGCAGTCTTAGTCAACATTATTCTGCAGTCCATGTCCAATGCATCCCATGTTTCTATTTGGAACTAGACTGTGACCAAGAATGACTGACAACTTTCATGAAACAGAAGTTAATAAGTAAGTAAAACATCCATCATCTAAACATCGCTTCAGCCGTGAAATAAATACATAAATGTTCTGCTTTTAAATCACAAGATAAATACATCTGTATATTCTTATCTTGTTATCAACATGTAATCCACACAATACCGTACAAATTAATGCAATAAGATATGACACGATGCAAAACAAGACAGTACTGTATACTTTCATGTGCCACTCACACAACCATTTTAATGTACCATGCATCCTAGGGCATTTTAAAAGAAGAATATTAAAATGTAACTTAATGTAACTTAAAGGAAACAAGATTGAATCCTTTGAAAGTCTTTCTGAAAACAGAAAATAATACTATTGTGTAATACTACCATTTAAACCCAGGACTAATTAAATTATGGACAATGTGTACATAGATATGTGCTCACAACTTGTTGGAAAGCTTTCTTAAAATGGCCTTATGGGTATATAGCCTTCAAAATGACTGAAGGAATTTCACATTATTACTTGCGCTTCCAGTTTGCCTCTGTCTTTCAGAGAAACAGAGAATTGTACCAGAAAAAAAGGACTTGCGGAAAGATTGTGTGCGTCAATAACAAGACACTCTGTTGCTGTCTTGTGTTTATGTCTAGATTTGTGTCATTGAATCAATTAAGACTGGCTTTCTTCAAACACACATATTTGAAGTCTCGACCCTGACATGTTTCTGCGAAATCTGAAGACCGTATTCGTAGCACGTTGACACAGTCCCTGAACGCGGCTCTCGGGGGAACGTTGATGAGGGAAACCAGTGTTGGGCTTGTGTACTTAAGAAGGGGGCAAAAAAAGGTCTTCCGAGATTTGAATTTCATGGCTATCATTATCATACAAAGCATAGGGGTGTCCAAATGATTTTAATGCTTTGTGCTTTTGAATTATAAACATGTGGTTCTGAATTATGTCAGCGTTAAATATGTTAGACAAAGCTAGTCAACCAAGTTAGACATAGCATAGTGGGCATAAAGGGGAATTCCTACGCAGAGACAGCCCAGTGTTGTGAAAAAGTGTTACGGCACTACTTTTTAAATAATCATAACAAAAGAAAGTGTAAACAAAAGTGTATATATATGTCTTCAGCACCTCATTTCAATTCTGTTTATTTGATGGCATTATTTCATCTTTTGATAAAGCCCTTCTTCTTAAAACTATTTTAAAGGTGCATTTATCTGTTACTTTATTTAATTTGAAATGCTCATCGTTATTTTGTTGTTTTCAAACCTTGAAGTCTACAAGCGTCTTAAGATCTGAAGAAAGGGATCACGCATCTTTAGACAAATCCTCACACTATTTGAATAACAACAGACCATGTCTGTCAGGTGTGGCAAGCGATCATGACGGCGATCGTTCATGATAACGCATTTGGAAAGACGAGTGACACAACAAAGTAACTCACATTTCTTGAAGTATCTCAGTCATACAGGATGTAGTTTTCAGAAATCGGTACCATATATGTTGCCCATTGGCAGCAAGACAAACCACGCAGTGCTGCCTCACAGATCAAAAAAAGGGCATGGATGAAATCATGCCATGTCACATAACAAGGTTTGCCCGGGAGTCACGGGGACATCTGATTCTGCAGGTACTGTGTCGACACACATGGCAGCAGTTAAAACGTATTCAGAGCCAAATTAAATCTCAGAAAGGCCTCTGCAATCCCACAGTGAATAAGGGAAGTTGCCTTCTCCATTTATGAGAAATGCACTATGTTGTCAACCCTTCTTTCCTGTCTGTCTGAGACTTATCTCTTTTGAGATGACCGGAGCAGAGAAGCACCCTAATAGTTAACAATGGTACGGTCTTGGCACCAGCAGCTCTTTCAGAGTCACGTGCTGTCAATCTTGGCATCCCATCACCATCATCCAAACTGATGGAACGAAAGTGTTTAAAGAGCTTATCGTTGGCTGAAGTTCAGGGCCTGTCATACATACAAGAACTGAAAAAAAAAGCCTGCTCGTGGACTTGAAATGATCAGCATACTCTTGGAATAACATTTTACAGACATGTGTGAGTGTGTGACCATAAAGTAAACGTATAGGGCTATGCATACCGTCTGTACTGTCTTCTCCAGGAAAGCACATATTTTATTGATATTTGTCTCTTGGTTTGTTTTTTCCTTCATTATGATTTTGAAAGCCTTTTTGTCTTGCTTCAAAGGGCATCCACGCTCTCTCTTTCTTGAGCATAGCTGGTATTATTTATTTATAGACCCAAGAGACTGCAGTTGCTTTCCTTGAACTGAGGGATGAGTTTTTTGTGACTCTTGAAATGCATTCTTGCTTTGCTGGTCAGTTGTATCTTTGGTTGTATTGATGCTGTGTTTTTGTCTTCTGTGTTGCAAACAAAATTATACAAACACTTGCTTTATTTTTGAATTGTTCTTCAGTGTGGGTACGTTCTGCTGCTGAATGGAGACCATATTTTTTCCTTTTGCACAAATTTCCGGTCACAAAGTTCTAAGTAAGCCACAGCACAAAAATAATGTTGATACCAAGTGACGTTTAAGATTTTTCAAGACCATTTTTACCACAAGACCACAGAGGAAGTGTAAAACAGAACTATCAGTCAATAGGACATTCCTGTCTCTTATTTCTTGCAGCTGCAATGGCCTTCTTATATTTAGATATACATTTTTGCAGTGTTTCAATTTTTCAAATAGAAGTTAACCTACAACATAAGCACTGGATTTCTGTGTGCACCGTTAGACACATAGCAAGCATGACTTTCCAAGAATACATTTGAAATAACATACGTTTATTTCTAAATGAGCTTCAGTGAAGAATTGCCCCCCAGCAACATGCGTTATGAAAATAATATATATAATATAAACATATATATAAAGAAAAGACCTGAGAATTTCATCTGACGTATGAAACTGTGTGAGAAATGATATTCCACTAGTTTCTGGAGTTTGTGTACTTAATTACATCAATAGGTAGTTCCATTAGACAGAAAATCTGTCATATATTTAATTTGATCTAGGTTGATAGATACATAGCAAAGCTTACTAGAAATAAATTATTATTTCAGTGTATGAACAAAATCAGTTTAAATATAAGCACAATATAGTGAAAGTCAAAACTTTGACCCGACCGTGATTCACAAATTATGAAGTTGTATCTTATCTCATTCCGATTTATAAATAGTATAAAGTGGCTTCTAACACTAAATTACACTGAGAGAGGGAACAAATTCGTATTTGTGATTTGTAAGTACGTCAACGTGATTTGGTCTGGCCTGGCACCCTGGGTAAGGGCGTCTACTAAGAAATCAATAGTAATAATAAACAAGAATGGCCAATGGGGTCAATATATGTTTGGTTCTATGTTTCTGATCAGTTGTAACCCTGTTTCGTACAAATATCATGCTAAACTTGTCACGTCACATTCACATCCTCTGAATACCCCAGTGGTTTATTTTACTTTAAGTCCTGTTTTGTAGTCGGCCCGATTGTTCATTCTGCTTCTACTGATATTTGGTTTGCTAACTCACTATTGCATTGAAAAACAAACTGGATATCTTTGAAAAGCTCATTGGTAAGAAAGCATATAAATTACTGTTATGTAACTCTGGTGCAGCTTTTCAGACCAAAGCCTGTGGCCAACAGCTCATTTTTTTTATTGTCTTTTATCCTTGTGTAGCTTTGAGGAAATATTTGCAGGATTTCTGTTGAAATAGTAGGGTTTTTTCTCAGACAAATGGCCTAAACCACAACAGATAATAGTAATTGAATTAAACAAGTCTAAAATTAAGTAATTGGAAAACACAGATGGTATAAAGTGTGCCTTTTAATGGCACTAAAGTATTTGTCTACTTCTTTATGACTAGGTCAGGATGCTTGTGTACTTTTTATACTTTGAGTTTTATTGGATAAGAATTGGTAACAAAACCACAAGTGCCATAGATGTTCTGCAAATCTGAAAAACATAAGCCAGAAATGTATTCTGCCAAATAATAAATTGTAACATTTCCCATGCGAATTGAATCCTAACGTCGTCAGGCTTTTGTTTATAGTATGTGTTGCATGACTGTTCTTATTCTGACATCCCAGTGAAATAAAACATTGGAGCAAAGTGCTTTCCAAAGTGAAGAAAATGGATTTGAAGCGAAAAACACAATGATTGCAAATGACTTGCAGAGATGACTGCATTTAGACACTGCATGCTAAAGTCAGGGACCAATACAATACATAACCCAGAATCTGGGTTTGCACCTTCATGAAAATCTCTGAATCGTATCACTTAATAAGAGTTGCGTCACAAAACCTAACAGGCACCATTTCAACACTTTACTGAGGACTTCTGTTGTGTTGAATATGTAATGGTTACACACACAAATAACAGACGATCAGTGCAAGAGTTCCATCATGCAAATCTTAAAGCCACAAAGGGAGAACTAAGGATCGTTGTGCTTTTTATAAATACACTAAACAGTTCCAGGTTAGTTTGATTGTTTACTGAACACAAGGAGTGAAAGGACAGTTTCTCTCTCACCGTGTGTCCCAATGGGCCTCTGTCGAATCATACTGAACTTATACTTTTTCTCTTGTGGTTTGTAACACCCAGCTGTACAACCCCAAATTCATCAGTCTCTTGTTGAATCCCAGCAGTCATTATTAGTGACACTAATAAACCAATAACAACCACATAAAAATAAATGGCAGGGAGACTTTCGCGTGGGGGGGAACCTCCCACAATGACTGACCGTGTAATAAATGGGCAGTAATTGTACGATTGCACAACCACAACCTAGCCTCCAGCAAGAGCAGTCAGGTCTGGATTACCCTGGAACCGCCCAGCCCAGTGCTCTTTGGGAAGATAAGAGTCGTTAAAGAGCATCGTTCTTAAGTAATTGGGTATTGTTGTTTCTGCTTTTAAAGCTTTGAGTGTCGTTACTTGTGCTATAAATTGGAATAGAACGCAGTTAATTGTGTTCTAGAAAGCAGTAAACTATTTTACCAAAACAAGCTTTTGATTAGGAGGTGAAAAAGGAACAAGTGGCTTAATTTTTCAAGAAGTCGGAGCATTACAGACTGCCTGGAGACGTGGAGTACATCTGCTTTCAGGCCAGTCCTTGACAATAGGTTTCGGCATTCCTGTACAAATGGACCCAAATTAGCCCAATTAAAACTGTATCAATACCATATTTAAGGGGAACGTGGCAGTTAAACCCAGTTAAAGATGTATTAAAAGTTAAAACTGAATAAGCTAGATGTTTACTTTTCAAACTAGCTGTGTAAAGGGGTATAAAATGTGAACTAACTAGTCTTCAGAATTGATTTCTGGTGATATTTTAACAATGGACCTACTGTAGACATATTCACAATAATCCATCTAGTCAGATGGGCTGGGGGTCTGTGTTTTACATGTGCAAGTTTAAGATTGTCATAAGAACTCCAGATAGATTGGAGATTTTGGTTAATGACTCGAAAGTGTTTGTTTTATTGGCAGCAGAATCACATTAAACCCACTGTCCTGTACTGCGGCCCAATGCTGTTTCATTAGTGGGGAAATGTGTTCTGTTCTCAAGGTCCCTTCTGTGAGAGGAAAGAGGAAGTCATAAATGGGTACGAGCGAAAACACAGAGATGTTTGAGAAAACATTAATGAGGAAAATAATGACCGGCAATAAAATATATATATAAAAAAAACTACTGGAACAGAATTCCACTCTGTTTTTCAAGCACTGGGGAAAAGCAGACATAAGAGGTCCAACCAGTTGCAGTTTATAGGCAATGCATCTTTCAGAGTTGGTTTTATACAGTGCTGTATGTGAGAGAAGTTTGCAAAGTAGCCTTCTCTGGATCTGAATGATTTTGTACTATATTTACAGCATTATAAACTGTCCATTAATAATGTATAAAAGCCTCCTTTCCATATTTTTAATTGCATGAACGAGACAGAAGCTAATATGGTATGGAACAGATATTATACACTTTTTATGAGGAATGAGTAGAAGTCCGCAAGCTTAAATAGTTTTGATATTGGCTTTGTGTGTGTGTATATATATATATATATATATATATATATATATACATGTTAACCATATCTTTGAAATTGCCTTATATGATTTATTATCTGATTTGTGTTAATATATCATGGCAGATGTGTGTGTTGCAGAAATAGTTATTCATTCATTGCCAAGAAAAGAAACCTCACATGGAAAGAAAGGACAAGGAAAAAATTGCCGATCGGTAGACTCTGTACAGGATATGCTCTTGGTCTTGCATGTGCCGGCAGGTTTTCCAAGGCCCTGAAATACATGCCATGTGTGCATCTACGTTCTGAGAGGACGTGTTGGGTTTGGTTAAGTAGGGGTCAGGTTCTAACATCTGAGATGTGTATTGCTACAGTTAAATGTTAATGCATGTTTGGCTCTGGATTGAGTTCAGAAGAGATCTTTTGACCTGCATGCCGATGGAGTAATCAAAGCAGTGTAGAAGTAAAGGTAACCTTGTTCAATTTTTTGTACATTTGAGGAATATGTATCTTTTCTCTTGGACATTTTTAAATAGTGTTTTTTCTTTTTCATGATTAGACCCTTCTTAGTTTTGATGCCTCCCAGGGAAAATGAAAAATGAACACACTAAGACCTGAGATATACTTCATGTAAGGCTGCATCGATCTGTGTTGTTTTAGTCTGTGTGATTTGGCTGGTGGACCTAGAGTAAAGCCCAGGCTGACAGGCCTCAGAAATACAAAAATGTCACCGTATGAAACAGAAATTCCCAAAGATGTCACAGTTGTGTCAGTTTATTCTGTCTAAAGCTTCTCTTTGTGATGTGCAACTCATACACCAAACAGCCATAACATTATGACCACTGACAGGTGAAGTGAATAACACTGATAATCTAGTTATCATGGCACCTGTCAGTGGGTGGGATATATTAGGCAGCAAGTGAACATTTTGTCCTCAAAGTTGATGTGTTAGAAGCAGGAAAAATGGGCAAGCATAAGGATCTGAGCAACTTTGACAAGGGCCAGATTGTGATGGCTAGACGACTGGGTCAGAGCATCTCCAAAACTGCAGCTCTTGTGGGGTGTTCCTGGTCTGCAGTGGTCAGTACCTATCAAAAGTGGTCCAAGGAAGGAAAAGCGGTGAACCGGCGACAGGGTCATGGGCGGCCAAGGCTCATTGATGCACGTGGGGAGCGAAGGCTGGCCCGTGTGGTCCGATACAACACACGAGGTACTGTAGCTCAAATTGCTGAAAAAGTTAATACTGGTTCTGATAGAAAGGTGTCAGTCTCAATGTGTGGAAGACAGGGATCTCCCTGTCCCTGTCTTTGTCCAATAAAATGTTCTCTGCAAGATCTGTATGGAGGAAATGTAGGCCCACTTGGATTTAGAATCAATATTTAGACAATGTGTTTTGATGAAACCAGGGGTTTGGGCACCATAGGTTTGATATGAGATCTGTACAGAAATGCCATGTGGTGAATTTGACAATGTTATTGCTATTTGGTTCAGTGGGTGACTGTAAACTCCGCACAGCGTATGATTTAAATGACACAGTTGTCATTCCTTGAGAGAAGAAAAGGAGTGCTTACCATATTAGTGAAGATATGTATTGTAGGGATCTTGAGCCTCCCTTGGGGGCCTGGGCCTTTTAGGGATGCGGTAAGATCGCTGCATTGAGGCGCGGGAGAACGGGGTTCGAGTCCCTGTTGCTGCCAGAAGCCCCCGGGTGTCGTTACAGTATAAACCATAATGACATGATGAGTTTTTGATGTGCAAGGCTTATGTGTTGTTAAAATGTGTACAATAATACTACATAATGTCTTGCTGTCAAAAGAAAATATGTTTTTACGTTATTTTTGGGTTCAATAATACGTTTCCAATGCAGTACTCTTCAGTGTGGTTTTTTTTTTTACACAAAAAAAAATAGATTATTTCATTTTGGCATTCAAAGGGCTAAAACCTTGTTTATTGATTTGGTTGTTTGTTGTTAGCTTTTCTTCCACTTGTTTATTGTAAACATGTAAACATGCTGCTACCAAACATTTGAATATGCTTTTCAGATATGTTTTGAGTTAAGCTGTGTATCTAAAAAAACAAAAACGAATACAATAACAACATGAGGTAATTCTCTTCTAAACCGGTGAAAGTTACCGTGTGAAAATGTGAGAGTCCTAAACACAGTTAATTCAAGTATGGGTTCCAATAACGCACAACTCTAAATTATTGAGAAAAGTTGATATTTAATGTTTATAGTGCTTGTTTGAACAGGAATTAAATTTTGACTTGGTTACTTTGTGTGGTTACTTATAATTTTGTAACAATGGTTTATGGTTTTATTATCACAGCTCTGGGCATGCCGTTTTGGTAAACATGAAATAAAACGAATATCGAAACAAATACACACCTTATTTATTGCTTCTATGAGTTATTTTTGGAAAATCTGCCCTCAAATCAGAGCAGTGGTTCTTACATAAATAAAGGTGTGTTTAAATCTTTAAATAATTTCAATCAAGCTAATTATGAGATTGTTTAAATCATTGCACTTCCTGTCTGTCTGGTAGCAAATTTCAAAGGGAACACAAGGACTAGGATATTAATACTTTAATTTTAAATCTGCATCATAGTGCTCTGCGCAGGTAATTTGTCTGAATAGTGAAGCAGGGCGTTGGGTTTGCTGGAAGAGTGTCGCCGGCGTGAGGTCGTTTGATTGCTTTGTGTTTTAATTAATAGAGCTCTTAACAACGTTGGAACAGTTGGAACAGTAACATAGATACATTTTCTCCCAGCCTCTGATGGTATAAAAGGCCTTTTTTTATTTTTGCACTAATGTCACGGGCCGTTCAGATGTGTGTGTTTTAACCTTTGATTGTACTCCGTGCGCAGCTTGTTCCACGGCAAGCGTAAGCAAGGCGTACATCTGACCTGAATTAGCATGACCTCATTGTGTATTTCAATGGATTTAATAGTGCATTTAGAGAGGAACGCCCTGAGCCCGTTCCCTCTGAAACCCCCTTGCTTTTTCATTCCTATATGGATGTGTCATGAATTGCCTGGGGTGACCGACCAGAAAACAAAAATCTTGAGGAAAAAAACAAAACCTATCTGATGGGCAACAGTACAATGGGGATTTGCCAGTATTATCTCCAAGTGTCTTCCATTGCCGAACACGTGTATACTGCTGAACATTGAGAGAGCATAGGGGTGGGAAAAGAGCTTTCAACAGGCTTATAAAGACTTATAGAAGCAACTAGTGGCACAGGCTGCTACAGAGAGCAGGATTTACAGAGTCTGGAGCGAGGGAGCCTCCAATCTAAACAACATAACGCAAAGATGAATAAACAGTATAACTTTAAGAGGACTATATAAAGGTTAAAAAAGCTGTTTACACTGTATTTGTATGGTCTTTTCAAGTGGGGACCCTAAAGCATTTCAATAATACCTGTGGCACTCCTGTCTTACTAATAGGAGGAGGTTTATGAAAGTCCTGGCACAGCAAGAGCATCTCCAGTGCTATGAAGGGCACAGGTTGAAAATTATAGAGCACTTATTACATTGTACATGCTGACATGTTTTATAGACTTACTAGAACATAACGTTGAAAGGACGTTTACAGAAAAGAGACAGCCTTATCCCTATGTAAATAAAATATTTGATACTCTACCTACCGTACAAACACACTCTTTAAGGAATTATAATAATACTACATTTCAGTTTGTCAGATGTTTATATACTTTATAAGGGCCACAGATCAGCTGTTTTAACTCAGCATACTTATGGTTTTTCTGTAGTTGCTTTTGAAGAAATAGTTGGAGACTCGCGTTAGCAGGTAGTAGATACAGAAGTACTCTGTGTGGAGTTGTGGGTAAACATGCGTAATCTGATACAGAAATATATATGTTATTCCTGCTTTCAAACTGCTTTTGGACTGGAAAGCAAAACTGATCTGAGAATGCGCACTAAACTTAGAATTGGAAGTTCTGTTTAGTTTGAGGAAGTTCTTTTTTTTTTGTTGTTGTGTGAAATACCAGTAATCTTTAATGACATTCTTGTTACATTAAACATTTGCCCCCCTGTTGCTAAATCTGACTCCAGCCGTTCCGATTTTTAAAGGATTTTTTTCCTCTGCACCTGTTTTTTCTTCGGTGGGAATCTTGGCTCTAGACTAATTTCCCCCCAGCCAAACTCAGTTAAATATAATGATTTCAGACAGGGATGCAACATCAGTGCTTAAGTGAACGTGCTTAATGACAGATCTGAGCATATTTTATTCTTATGGACTCAAAGAAGAAGTTTTTCCTCCCTCTATAAATCTGCTAGATAGAATGATTTAGCAAAATTGATTGAAATGCTTTTTTTTTATGATTTTTAATGTAATTTGCAAATCAGTGGAAAAATGCTGATGAAATATTCATGGCATTTCAAAATGAACAATGCGCTCTTTACCCACACAATTCCAAAATCACAGTCCTCTGAATCTTTCCCAACCCGTGTGGCTGGCAGCATCCTTGTCGGCTGCCAGAGATGAGTGCAGACAATTGCCTCTATGATCCTGGCCAAATTAAACTTTGATTAAGGATCGGAGTTGCTCTGTAAACCGAGCCATTCCTCTTTAAAGGCTTACTTATTCAGGTTGATTGCATTGCTGCACAGTTCATTTGAAATGAGAGCATGCCCTTAAAGTTACATTTCAGAGGGCAGGCTCTGGTTACATGCTCCACAATGCGAGTGGTATACTGTGCATTGTTGGCATGCTCTTTGATTGGCATGTCCTGGACAGACGGCGCCCCGATGCTCAGCAACATACAAACGCAAAACCCTCCACCGAGCGCTGAATTAATTCCCGTGGCTTTCGGAGTTGTTGTCTGTTTGACCTAGATCACAACGACTCGGGACTTGACCAGAGATCTGCAACATTGACTTGCAGACCAAGAAAGAACGATATAAATTGACACCATTTTCACACTGCTGTGCTTCATCAAATTCACATTTATGGACCTTTTTGTACTTGAGACCTACCTTTCCTTGTCCTGTGGCATGGAGCACAGTCATATTGGAAGATAATCCTTAATTGAATCATTAGCATCCATTGATCACTCGGTGTTGATGAAGGAAGGGTGACCCATTTCCGGGTGGAGATACATACCTCTCTCTCCTTCCTTTTCTGTTTATATTATTTCAACCATAATCGTTATTTAAAAACCGCAAGAAATGTGGAAAAAATACGCTTTTGTTTTGGGTCAGATACCAGTCACACCATGTTATCAAGTAAAAGCTGTTTAGAATTCACATTAAAAGAAGCGAGGAGAAAAAGCAATTTGCGTTTGCTTCAGAAATAGGTAATCTGACCCACAGATAAAATAAACACTCTAACAGGTCCATGTGGTTTGGATTACAGAGAGATCATTTTCTTCAACTCCTGAGTACCAGCCGTATTGCACCATGTGCCAGGGCTTCTAGGCACTTTCTCACTGTTTTGATTGATTTTGCACCCTTTTTTTTAAGCACGAGTTGGAGTTTTATACAGGGATTAAATACATCATATTCAGAAGTGAAGAAGGAACTGTGCACTTTTCAAAAGCTAATTTAATTGCCTTTTGTTCGCTCAATCATCACAATTAGCGGAGTCTGCACCGGCCCCGTTTGAGTTACGGCCATCAATTCACTTTAATGAAGGTGACTTACTGTTATGACCATTGTATGTCAAAGCTAAATTCCACACATAGCTGCAGATGCCGAATCATAAAAGGAGGAATAATTTGGCTAATGTAGACTGTAAGTTTTATAACGCATCTTTATCATATCATAAAATCAACACTGGCTATTGTACCAGCTCTGGAAATGGAAAATGATTTGTTTGTGTCCTTTAGAGAATTGAGGTCTATTGTAGCCAGCCCCAGATTCTTATCGAGATTGTCCATCTATCTTGCATGATCTAACACAGAAGAAGAAAGTGAAAGTTTCATTTCATTTAAGAGAAGTGCTTTCACTCGTGGGTTTACAAATTCCACATTCTAGATCTGAAAGCAAGCCTACATCATCCTCCAGGAATGTTGTACTCAGGAACACAGGCAGCGGACCTTCAGTGCCTACCTGAGAACAGACACAGCTCCAGGTGACGGCGTCTGTCACTAAGGGCTTCGATTCCTCAACCGCAGGTGCTACGCTTGTCTGTCAAACTAAGAAGGATGTAGCACACTCCCCCTGCCCTCCGGTACACCTATACTGATTAGTGGGTCTTCTCCTGAATTCAAACTCGCCTCTTTTCTAGATATTCATTAGGTTATTACCAGTGCTGTAGTAGTGAGAGAGTAGTGGGTATACTCTACCAACAAAATATCCCGCCCCACCCATTCTGAAAAATTGAATTCGAAGGGGATGCTGGTGATTCATCAACCAGGGCGGCTGGCGAGTCATTGAACGGGGTGTGGGTATGTACTGGTGACTGAGTTCGTTTTAGGAATTAAAGGAGGGTGTATGCAAAATCTTAGTAGGTATATATACAGTTACATGGGCATACGCAAAGTTCCCTTCTCATTAAGTGGGCATACGGCATAGTCGAATGCCCTTGACTGCACCACTGGTAATTACCATTGTTTTGTCTTATATATATTAAAAAAGGTCTGTTTCTTTTCACATAATTTGAATAAATACATCAATTCCCCTCCAAACCTCTTAAATTATGCAGCCCTGGTGTAAATTGTTAAGTTTTTGTCATGATTCATAAAAAAGTGTTGAAAGAATCTGAGAGTAAAGGACTGTGAGGTTTCTAATGAATACTGTACAAAGTAGCTGAATATTTCCACCACACCACACATCCCCGTCCGTCTGGCTGGGGGATACGTGTCAATTTAGAGAGTGGCGGTGTGTGGAGGCAGTCGGAGTCGCAGTGCGGCCCGGGACAGACAGTTTTTTGGGAAGGGGACGTTGCAGCTTTGGTTTCAGAATGTGCATCCAATATCCCCAGATATTGTATTCTCTAATAGAAGTCAGCCCCACTTGTAAGCCATTAGTGTTGATTTATTTGATCAGATTCTTATTATTTCTTGAAGTCCAAACCCTATAGCGGTTTTATTTTATTTTTTTAACTTTCTGATTAAAACCAGTAAATCACTCACAGAACCTGCAGAGTGTTTACTCTGATCTGGAGGCAGCTGCTTGCTTTTTGAGGCGGCTGTTTCTCTTTCTGTTTACCCCGTTTCCAATGGCAATTGCACCACCAAGTCTCTGTGTGTCTGGAACTTGGCCTGGGGCTGTTTTGGTTACATTTGAAAGTTTTGAGCTGCTGTCCCTGCCAGATTTAGTGGTGACTTCACCAGCACGGAGTGAAGCTTGCGTTGTTGTTTCTTTTTTTTTTTTTTTTGGATTGAGAGAGGGGGAGGCGGTTGGTGTTGGGGAGAGAAGCCAAGGGCATTACATCATCCTTTGGACTGGAATCAAATGGGAAGGATATGACTCAGTCGGGCTAGTTAAGCCTTGGCTCGGGTTTGCTTCATGTACTCATTCCAGGGCTCTCATGTTCTGAGCCTCAGCAGGGAATTCGGGCACAGTAATGACCATGAGGTTTGTCTTTAATTTTCGCCCTCCGCTCCTCTTATATTCCTGTGAGTAGCATGCTTTACATTAATATTTTGGCGACTCCGTCACGGGCAGCTCAAGCCAGGGATGCCGTAGCTGAACTTGTTGGTTTTGCAGTGGGAGAAAGAGGGGATGACACACACAGCCCCTTCAGATTGCAAGGTTGCAGTGTTATCTGCCGAGAGAGGGAGAGTTAAAAAGGCCGGGACCAGTCAGCGGCGGTGATGTAATGTGGAGCAGGGAGGCAGCTCAGTAATGTGAGATTGGAGGGTCAGGGTTGCAGCACATTTACCTGGTCCCTGGGGGGTGTAAGTTTATTATCAATTGCAGTCACTGTAGCTGCGTCTGATATGTAGCCTGTAATTATTTACAGATCTTACACTGGCTGTTAATATACACAGAAAGAGTGTCATTTTGTTTTGCACTGTTTTTTTTTTTCATTTTTGTATTTAGTTTTTAAACAGATTTATAAACTTCCCTTGATGATTTTACCTTGGTGAATTGTTTTTACATATCTACCGCTAAAAACTGAATTTTAATGTCTTTGTGAGTTTAGTTTGCAGTGTATTTAATATTGTTACAAATAATCGGCCTGTTTAGATTATGGAAATGGGAGTTTCTTAATGTGCACTAGCTTGTAGCTATTTTAAATTATATAACAAATGCTAGGTTTAGACGTCTAGAGATACACAATTCTAAAGTGTATTTTTATTTTATTCTTCAGGGGGAATACAAAAATAACAACAGTGAAGAATAGATCTAGTCTGACATTTATTTATTTTTACATTCAAGCTTTTTCATGCTCCAGGTAAACTGTGATGACAGACAATAACAGGACATAATAATCTTGTGAAGCTTTCAACATTATTATTAATAGTATAGTAGTAGTAGTAGTAGTAGTAGTAGAAAAAAAATATTTCTTAGCAGACAGCCTTACCAAGGACGAACGTCACAAAATATACATGTGTACCTGACTTTTTCATTTCATTTAAAATAAAATACAACAAAATCCCTTTTTTTACTGCCAAAATAAGTTCCACTTCCACTGCCATCAAATAATTGTCCAGAGAGTCAATTTGTAATACATTTTTCCAGCTTTTCATAACTTTTAAATACACATTTTTGTGCGGTTAGTATGCACTATTTATGTGTCTGTAATATATAATATTTCTAGGACTACTTGGGTGTATAAGATGAAGGGAAATGCTTTCATAGAAATAACAGATTGACCTTTAAAAATGTAATATACGTGTAATCCTGTCCCTGCTAAAAAATGAAAATCCTGTAAAATATTATTATTTTGAAAATGTCAAATTAAATAGGGATCTTAATTAAATAAATGCGATTGAAATTTAGATTAGATGCAGATATGTAATAAGGTCACTATACATAATTACCTTTCACGATTTTATCTTTGTTTTTATTCTGTTACTGACTACAGTTTGTTAATGAGTTGGCAATTATGGCATAAGTGATAACTGGATTATGTGTTTGAATTTATTTCTGCTAAATTATGGATTCAAATAAAATAATGGAGGAAATAAGAAATCTGTTTTTTATTGGCATCGAAATCTGGAGTGGCTTTATATTTTGTTATCATAATTAGTTTTTAATGAACAGCACATACCTCTCCCCCCAGATTGAATTACCCTCTCTCTCCCAAAATGTGTTTGCTCTGTAGTGGAATATGACACAATGTTAACCTTCCAAAATTTTTTCTCAGTTAACAGACAGCTAAGCTCTTTGCCAATAGGTTTTAAGAAAATCAATAGGTTTCTAATTGATTTAGTTAAGGAACTCATTTTGCAGAGTGCAACACAATAAACTCCAAAATCTAGTTCAGTCGGCCAGGAGATTGGTAGCAGACAGAAAAAAGGAGGGACCATTTGGAACAAGGCTCGGGGAATCAAGCACAAAAACTCTTCATTATTTAATTTCACGCAGGTCTTTTTTTCTGTAGCCTCTGGGCTGCTGCCGTGGCTGTTCAGTTTTTATGCTGTGTACATGTTTTAGTGAACTGTGAACTTGGAAGGCTCAAAGCTCAGTTATTACAGGGAAATATTGAAAAGACTGAAGAACGTAATAAATCATCCCAATTTTGTCATTGTTTTTATCATAATTGCGATCTGTGGTTAAATGCTGGCATTCAGATAAAGCAACCGTGTTCATTTTAAGCTGTTCACTAAGAAAGCCACATGAATGAATGTGGCTAATTGCATATTTTAAAGTGAGGTGTGAATGTTGTCCCATTCAATCTGAAGCCTTATATAACCCTTTCATGAAAAGCAAAGTTCATGTACTTGAGAAAAAATAAATGACCAATTACATCTACAATAACTACAGCTGACCAATCATAGTCACTGCAGCTTTAGTGCAAAAGGTTGGAAAGATCCAGTAGAAACTCTCCAGAAACATGAATTTATTCTAACTCTTTGTGTCTCGGTTTCCACTTTAACTTGATTTTTGAATTTTCTCCACATTTGTCTGATTTTGTTCCCCAAGCCTTCTTAAAGGATGGTAGCAACATTAACATAAACATAGATAAAACACAATTTCACCACCGCCGTCACCCCTCCATGTGAAAGTTCAATCATGGAGCTGATACAAAACTAAACAAACATCTGTGCTCTGAAACAGATGACCTGATGGAGCCACATGCAATTTCCTTCCTGTCATTTGGAGTTCTGCCGTCAGATGGACATATTTAAATGAGCTTATTACTGAGAATTCATGACTAGTTTACAAAGCAGGAAATCTTGTGTTATCTTGTAGTCGTGCCGCGGCAGCTCCAAACATGACAATTGAAGGAAGTGAGAGTGTTAATAAACATTAAGCTGGTGTTTTGTTTGAAATATACACTTGGAAATGCTGCGAGATTATTTTCATTTGTTGCGAGACTTTGGAGCAAAGGTGCACGTAATGTGTTTTTAAATATATACAGATATAGTGATAAACAGATATAAAGACAATAATACTTTTGAATTGTGATATAAAAAATATTGACACTCGGTACTGTTTAACATTAGTAATGACAATCCTGATATTTAAGTTGATCATGTTTCTTTAAAAACTTGGTATATTTGTGGAATAGCTTTCATTCTGAGTCATTTAATCTAGGAGAAAGCAGACGCCCTTATGCAGGGACTTACAATTGTTACAATGTATCATATTATTTTTTACAATTAACCATTACTACAGCTACATTTCCATTTAAATGGCAAGTTTCAAGATAAGATGTACAGAATGTGTATAATCCACTGAATTAAGCTCCTGAAAATCAAAAGTAATTGACATTCGTGCAGAATTCTAGCAAAAAATATGTAACTATATCCCAGTATAAATCCAGACCGTATAAAGGAACTGATGTCAATAAATTAACAACAACAAGAAAAACAGTTCATTTCCTGAGTCGACACTAGCCTCACACAGTGTTAGAAGTGTGATCACCAGCGTCAGACTCTCACCTGGCCCATTTGTGTCTCGTCAGGCCTGTTCCTGGCTCTCTCTCATCCTTATTGCACCTGCGGAACAGACAGAGACAACCTCTCCCTGCCTCCATGCCTGGCACCCTCCCAGACCCCACGATGCCGGGATCCTCTGCAGTATTAATGCCAGTGAGTACGACCGAACAGCCATGTGCTACACTTGTAATGGTGTTAACTTACTCATGAATAAATATAGACTTAGCAAGATATTATTTCCATTACAAATATATGTGCACTAGTTTGAACAGCAAGATACTGTTGTTTTTGTGAGTCATGGGTTTTAGCAATGATAAGACAGTGGTTGGCACTAGTGCTTGAGGCTGTGTATATGAGGATGGGGGGAGGAGAACGCCTTCAAAGTATTGTTTTTGCTACGCAGATTCCCCTGGAAAAGATACATTGCATCAATAAATGGTTATGACGTGATAGCATTGCTTTCTAAGAATAACTTTGAAAAAAGTCCAGAAGTTTAATAAAAGCTACAGTGTGTAAGGGTGGATGGATATACTGCAGGGAAAGCAAACATGTATTACTTTATTGAACTGTTTATTTAAGTGTTTGTCATGTTTCAGAATGAAATATAAAAAGAACAAGGGAATTTTCATGTATTATTACTGTCCTGTCTGCAAACTCAATGTGACAACACTTTTATTTGTAAGTGTGTGTAAATATTTTCTATTGCACGTAGAATTCTGTAATAAATTAATAATTTTAGGATTTAGAAATATTCAGTTTCTTGATGCATTCTACTGCGAACAACAGTTAATTTGACAAAAACGAATTAATAATAAATAACTTTAGTTGTGTTATGCTAACCCCTCAGTTTTATAACTCTACATTAATGAAGTAAGAAACAGTGTTTATTGTGTATTTCTCAGAGGAATATCTCAGAATGTGATCACAGCGCCCGTAAAGACCCCCGTATTGTAATTGGAACAGAACCACACGTATGTTTTGGAAACATGATCGAGATTCTGTTTATGGATCACATGTTCAGGGTTAACTATATTAGGTGCTGACAGTATTTTGTTCGGAGATTGACAGCTCTGCAGAGGACTACAGGTTCAGTCATTATTTTCATACAAAATACACTTAGAGCAATTAAGTCATGTGCACTGTTTACACTAGGTGTTTCACTGACAGTGCCTTAACACTTTTCATATGCACTATTATTGCAGCTATCAGATCAGACAAGACCAGACTTAGACTTAGGTTCCACAATAAACGTCAGTTCAAAAATGAACTCTAAATTGAAAATATGCAATGTTCTATGGGGCTGGAATGAATGAATCTTGAGAATTAAAGCCGACAGTTATTGATATGACACGTCAGACAGCAATAGCTATGAATAAGATATATAAAGAAGTATTCCATCACTCTTTAGTTTCCTGCGTTAGTTTCTTTTTGACTACAAGCTCACTGAGTGGCGGTGCCTCTGCAAGTTAAATGAGGACATTTATATTTCAGGAAACTGAACTGTGTGAAACATCTTTCAAGCATGATTCCCACAGTGTGTGTGCAAGTCTGACTTATTTTTGTAAAGCTTTGCGAACACAATGAAGCATTTTTTGTGTTTTCTCTCTTAGTTTGTGTGCTGTCTGTTGAGGTCTGTTCACAGTGTACAATGTGGTTTCACTCTTGCATTATTCTGAATCAGATAAAATTTATTCAGAGAGTTTAGATAAAGCAAATATGTTCAGACTCTTCAAATTGCTGTCAGTATGGAGGATGGTATTTTAATAGTCATCAGTCTTTTCGGTGCATCTTTCTTTTGGAGTAAAGGTAATGGTCTTTGTCTTCCTACTCATCAGATGGAAAGACAGATGTCTATGGGATCCAATATCATGGGGATGCAGGGTCCCAACCTCACCAACTCCTGCTCTTCACCTCAAGTCCCCTCGATGCATTCAGAAGCCAAGCTGGTAAAGAGCTGTTGAGTTTCTATTTACATTGGTTTCGTTGTGTGCATTCCTGTTTCCCACAAAGCCAAATATATATGTTCCTTTAAGCTAGGCCAGATCTTACCACTCAGAAGTAGATTAGTATTTCATTGGGTACTGTGTCCAATCCTATGCTCAGACCTGCCAAAGAGATTGAAGTGCAAGAGAAACTGGATTTTTTTTTTTCCTGAATAAAGAAGCCTTTATTCCTTCCAGTATGGGTGCCTATGGACAATCTGATGTATATGTTAACATACATAGAAAGTAACACTGAACATTGAACAGCTTGTTAGCATTGCATGGAGCCCTGCTGGAAAAGTTTCATTACTTCCTCCTTAACAAAGAAAACACTTAATACACAAGAAACTTGAAAAATAGTCTGGTCTGGATGCAGATTGCTGAATGGTGAAAGCTTTGAAATACATATAATATATATTCTTGTCTTTGAACTTTGCTTTGAAGATTTACAGCAGAAAGTGGGCAGGGGTTTCAGTAAACAGGCAGCTACCTCACTGTGTGTTGTTGTTTTTGTATGTTACTAATTCGCAATTACGCAATTATGAGTTGCATCAGCATGTATTGTATAAAGACTGCAAGGCTGAGGTTAATTGCAATTTCTCCTCGTGTCTCTTTTAGATGCACTTTCAGATCTGCTATGAGAAAGATATTAGCATTCCGGCGCTGGCTAACAAAATGCATTACTTCATTTTGGGTCACAGAAACAGGACCAAGTAGCATTAATGAGACACAGATTACATTAATATCCAGGAGACCAAATGTGGCTCTTCTTAACCAGAGCATGATTACAGGCAGAGGATGTTTATGAGGGCCTAATACAATTTGCAGGATCTCGGGAAAAGAGTGGTTAATAGTCAGATTTCTGGAGTTGCAACAGCAAGCAGAAGACATTCGTCCCAAGAGAACATGGCATTGTAGCGTAGTGAGCTTGTCTTCTTTACGATGAAGTGGTGCATTGGAGGAACTGTTTGTCTTCTCATCTGTTTGTGTCACTATCAAGGCAGCTGAGTTCCACTTTTAAATCAGAGCCGCAGTGACGTGTGGAAGGCCTGAACAAAAGCCAAAGGACTGAATTGGGAGACTAGATAGAAGTAGCTGAGAAATAGAAAATCCGTGCATTTGTGTTGTATTTTGTGATTAATACTACAGTATGTAGTTTTGAAGAACGTTTTGTCTCTCTTGACTTTGTGCCTTTAGTTAAACACACAGGTTTTTTTTTGTGATAGAACCTCAGGATTCACAGAATACAGTCTCAGCATAAATTCAGCAGTAAATTGCAGTAAAGATTGAAACCGTTCTTAAATCCTTTATAATGTCAAATTATGACTGGTAACTAGGTAACAGTAGGTGTTGCATACTTTCTTCAAAACAGACAAGAGGAACTTGAAGGCAGCAAAGCTCAATTTACTAGCACCTCTGAAAACATTCTCGGGTTCCCAGAAAGTAGCTAAATATTTTGACTATGAGTAAACTCTTGCAATAAAACTCAGCTAATAGGTCTTGTGCTATTTATTTAGGACAACACCTGCAGTAGAACAGGCTAATTAGAAGCTATGTTGTTGGGTTTTTTTGTACTGTAAATGTAAATGAAGCTCAATTTTGTACGCACTGTTGTGTGTGTTTGATTAAAACTGGTGGTTTCAGATATAAGTCCCAATGGAAGAGACAGATGATTTGTTTACATGGGTCTCAACACTAGACCCGGTGTTTTGCTTTTATGAAGTGCTTTTGGTGTCCACGTGACCCCTGCTTCAAGCCTCCTGGAGTTTTATTGTATCATCTGAAACTGACCTGAAATGCTTTGTAGGAAAGTGCAGATGGCATGTAAACTTATGTAGTAGGTGTATTTCCCAGTACGTTTTTACATATTTAGTTGAAGTACAACCTTCCCTTATACATACATTTTGTTATTTAAATGATTTTGAGGTATATAAAGAGTTTACCCTGAATGTCTCCTGGAAATGAACATTTATTTGTAGTATTCAGGTTTGATATGTGTTGTGGTAGTGTTGGCGGTAGCATGTTTAAAAATATACTATACACCTTTACCCCGATATAACATGTTCTTCGGGAGCTATAGGTGTTATAGGGATAGGGTTATAGGTGTTATACTGAAACGGCCTAATAGTGAACTGCTGTGGCCTCGAGCACTTCTGATACTAATCGTCAACAAATCATTTTTGTTAGAGCTGACACGGTGTATGCAAATAAATCTGTTCTACAATGGTTAATTTGTATCTCCTCTCTTTAATTACAACAATTATTGTATAAGCTTACTTCGTTTAGTCTGTGTGTAATGCTTAGGAAAATGCAAAAATCACATAAAATATCAGAAAATGCTTTTAATTACACACCCTTACAAATGGTTGTGAATAAAGGATTTTGGTATTGTAGAAAATAGGAACATGGGCCACTTTGTCCTTTAGCCAACTATATTATATTTAGATTGTTAAGTAGTATGAACTGTTAACTATTAAATAGTTTGAAAACATTTTGGACATAGGAGTTTTTACTTATGGTAAAGGTTCAAATTACACTAAAAGAAGTAAAGTAATCAACGGATTTAAAATGTCAACATTATAACTTTAATTAAGACTGACAAGACTGTTTATACAGTGAAGATTGGAGTGAAAGTTTTGGGGTGGAGGTTTATATACTTATAAACTGATAGATAACATTGATAACATTGATCTCACAACTTTTTTGCCTTAAGATGTCAGATTTATGTTTTGACTTGTGTTTGAAAAGGTTAAAGACGCTCTAATCCATGAGTTTGTCAAGAAACATTATGATCAGGTAAAAAATACCCCACTGTGTGTTATTTGAAAAACAATATACATTATTTTCCTTCAAGCACGTGGCAATTAATGTCTCTTTAGAAATTTCTGGAAATTATAAACAAGGCATGTGCTCAGCAAATTGCCGGACGTAAAAAGTCCTGACAACACCGGCTTGCATGCAGAATGTTCTGGGGACAGGGGGCAACGGCAACTGATAAAATTACAGACAGAGTCCCCCCCCCTCACAAATTTACCAATCAATCAGGCACGGAGACACACACTGACAGGCATTATTAAATTCAGAGGTCAATGAGAGCTATTAAATCTGATCCGAGTGCACAATGAGAGTTTTCCTGTACAGCTGTTTTATGACACACAAATTTCATGTGTTTTATCTCAGTATTTTATTTCCATTGATGTACTGCAGTGTGTTCTCTCTCCCTCAAAATGCACTTCTCAGTCTGTCTCTCCGCCCCTTCTCGCTCTCTATCTCTGTCCGTTCTTGTCGGGTGTAATGTTCACTTATTTTAATTTAATTAAGACCCATTCTTTAAGTCTTAATCTAGATGCCTTACCCTTAACAAGACACTAAAATCATCATATTTGGATTCATTTGGTTTTAATAGCAATACAAAGAATATTATGGATGTTTTGAAGGTAGAATACAAATTATTTAAGAATTAATTTAGAAGGTTTGAGCCTTGCTTTATTGATCCCCCGAGGCTTTACTAATTGTGCGAAGGTCGACAGTTCAATGTCACATTAAGAACAGGTTCATATCTTTATATATGCAGTCTATCTGAATGAGCATGTGTGCGCCAGATTTTTGGAGACTCTTATGATGAGAAAAGCTTCAAAACAGCAATAGTGAAATATTGACGAACCTCCAAGTAAAAACCCTGTTGCAATATTTAATGTTTTTGACCTAATTCTAGTTGTGTTCTTTCTCAATGGGGTCTTTGTTGACTACTAATCCTATTACATACTGTTAATATCCAAAAATCTTTAAATAATGCCTTAGTAATCCCGATCATTATTTTTCTTAAGTGAAAACATCATTTGATCTGTGTGCAGACGATTTCACTGTTTCACTGTAAGAGTCGACCAATTCAAGCAAGCATGTTAATTCATCAACAGCAGGAAAAAAAGTAATAAAAGCCCAGTAGGAGAAGACCTCGTCATGAAGCAGATTTAGAGTTGCTGTTTTTTTATTCTGTGTAATCTTGTAAACAGTTAACTAAAAAAATAGCTGTGGCTGACTCATTCGGCCAGACTTAGGAAGGAAAAGGAAGCGCACACCAAAAATATTTATTTGGAGAATTAAGATGAATGTTGACACACGACTGTGCTTCAATATAGTAGCAAACTAACACAAACAAATACAAGCACACAAAATTGATACATTTAGATGAATAAATGTCTCAAAAGCCCTTCAGATGTAACTCTTTCATTATCTAGAGCAAATCGATCATACTGTTTCCAGCCGTCCCGGATGTCTGTAAAGTAGCTGTAGTATTTCTGTATTTCTTTGTCAAAGCTTTTGTCAAATATATTCAGTGTACAATTTTGAATGCAAGCAACAGTTATTTTCATATTATGATAAATGTGTTACTTATTAAACTCCTAATTGTGAGATCAGGGGAAACACCTTCTCTTGTGCTGGATTATGATCCCAGAAAGACATGCTGTCATAACTGAGACATGTTCCATTCAAGGGGACAGACCCAGTTATAAAGGAGCTAATCTCATACACTCTGAAGCTGAATTCTCTGGGTCATTAGTGAGGTTTTTGAAATATAAAATATTCCTTTTTAAATACATACTTATGTGAAGTTTAAAAAAAAAGATCAAGGGGCAGGGAAGGAGTGAGTGGATTCTGGGGGCATTTAAATGATCTGTCTGCGTTCTAATAAGATTGATTGTCTTTGTGGTCTTTCTCATCTCTTCGTTTGTTTCTAAGGCAACATGAAGAGGAAACAAAATTAATTTGACTTGCATTATCTATCTGCAGGCACGAGGCCAGGTTTGAAAGTTTTTCTCTTTCAATCAGTGTGTAATAATATCTTGAACATACATTTACGATCGTGATTGAGAATTGCTTCTATGTACTGAATCCTAATTGCTGAACTCTTTTAGTCAGTTTTCTACATGCTGCAAACGTTTACTTGTCTCTGATTATAAAGGTATTCGCATGTGAACGGCTTGATGTATTGTTACAATAGTCTTCATCAGTAAAGGTGTTCGGCATCCCCAGTTCTTGGACTTAGCCTTATGCTTTTGGACAGCTCTTCAGTTAAAACTAATCCCAGATGGAAACATTTCTATAGCATGATAAAAAAATAGTTATTTTAACAACTTCACGGCAATAATAATATTTTCTTCGTTATTCACAGAATTCCCTGTGTGTTTGATGATCTGGCCTAAAATCTGCTCCCTTTTTTGAGCCAAACGTTTGATTAACAAATTCCAATTGTTTTGGGGGGGATTATTATTACAAAGTGTGATCAGTACACTAGACATTACCCTGTGGTTTGTATACCTGGTGTGCTTTTTTATATACTAACACATGATCTAACTATGTATTTATCAGAAGGAAATACTTCAGTTTGGAATCTGTTTAGTTGTTGGATTGTAAGAAAAGCAAACAAAAACAAAACAATTATGGAAAAAGGGGGTAATCGTTGTTTTTGCCTGTGGATGTGTTTAATTGTGCTCCTTTGTGTGTCTTGATTCTAAGATCCCTTGCTGTTCTAATGAGTAACAAACAGGAAATGGTTTGTTCCCCCCTTTAAACACAGTGATGGGCTGAACATTTAAAAACACAAAAATGAAAAGTGTCCAAAATACCCAAAGTCCTTACAATTATGTAAGTATACAGTGATTGATATTCAGGATTATGCGAGAAAGCACTTAAATTGTGTTGTGCATGACCATCGTGGGTACAGTTTCAAAATGTCAAGAGGGTTTCTAATATCATAGTCCATCAAAGGTGGATAAATACAGTCACACTATCATATAACTGCATAGTGATCCGTTCCATATGTGTTTCTCCGTTGTTGCATGATCCTGCTTTAATCACATTACTTAGAGATGTTTACTTTCTTGACAATCTGAAATCTTGTTACTGTAATACTACACTTCCCCAGCCTTTGTCCCATATTGGTGGCAAAGTATTGAACTTTTAATTTTAAATTTTCAGGCTTTTCTTCGCTCTTCGGGTCTCCACCAAAAAAATAGGGAAAGATGCAAAGTGCAGCTTTTATTCTGCAGGCCGCCGCGTTCCCGGGGTAGACCTGCTTAACGCATTAGTTTCTTATCAGAGGATTCTGTGAAGTGCACAAGCAATACTAATGAGCATTAATTGATTATATGGATCAGTAGAGAGTTACAACCATTGTAAGTGCTGTCTCTTGTGGTGCCTGAGTAAATACTTAATGAGGTAATAAGTATTTCAATGCCTTCTGTAATGAACCTTTTTAGTAAGAAAAACCCTGGGGGGACACTGTTATTTTTCCACATACCTCAAAAGTAAAGAGCCTTCAGTGAGAATAAAGGCCGTAAGAAAACAACAAACATCACATGCCTGCATTCCTGTTATGCTGATAAAGGTATAGAGTTCACATTGTAGTTATATATAATTTAAAATATTTTAAATATAAGGTTTGTTTCTAAATTATAATTTATTTTTATTTTTTATTTTTTAACTATGACGTGTGAAATATTAAGAGTCACACATTTAATGTTACCCAGGTTTCTTTCTCCACCTTAAAAAAATGGCCAAGGCATTTTATATGAAGGCATTGTATTCCCATGCCTGAAACCAAGATACCCAGTATGAGACCAGTCTCGCTGCGTTCTGCAGAGTCATCTTTGCTCACTAAACATTTTCGGTTTCATGTTATTACCCATTATTATTCATTCTACTTAAAACGAGACGCTCCTCATTCAAAATAAAACACGTACAACCTTTGCCCTTACCCGTGAACAGATACAAACATAACAAAGTTTACAGACGAGAGGAGGCCATTTGACGCATCGTGCTCGTTTGGTGTCCATTAATAACTACGTGATCCAAGGATCGTATCCAGTCTATCCATATGTAACCTCTTACAGCTTGCCCAGTTAGCTGCACCTTCAGAGCAAAACATTGTCTACCAATTAGCAAAGGTTCAAGGCTCAGCTATTAGATTCATTCTGAACAATTCACAAAAATGAAACCAAATTGCCACCTGTGAGGCACTTATTGCACCTTCCAGGTACCCATTTAAATAAAGTGAAGGTGGCTCAGACTGAGGTTCTGCTGTTTTCTGATTCAGTTCCTGGGGATAAGAAATGTGTCAATAATTCACCGATTCTACCTGCTGACTTCAGTTAAGGCCTTTAGTGTGAAAAATCTATAGAAGAATGCCAAATGGTGAAGAAAACTGAATTTAAAAAGAAAAAAGACGTAATATAAATAAGAAAGAAAAGTAAGTAAAGTGCACATTCATGGCTTTCCCACAGGTTGAAGGATTGGAGGTATTTCACTTCAGTCTCCCCAGACTTTGCCGTTAATGTGATGTAGAAGTTCTGAAACAGCCTCATGTTTTGAGATCTATTTTATAAACTCACTTTGCAGCCTGTCATTTCCTTAATTATGAGGCCCCGGTACGGTGTAGGCTGGTATGGTACCCATGCAGGGGTTATTTTACAGCACCTAATTAATCATAGTGACACTGCTCTTTAAATACAGGTTTATTTCAAGTCTGTTTTTCCTTTATTTTTAAAAACATTTGATGTTTATATTGCACCTCACTTTGTAATGAGCTATGAAATGTAGCCTACAAATTGAGATTTAAAATAAATACACAAACTACATGCCATAATTCATGTTTTTTATATATATATATATATATATATATATATATATATATATATATACTGTTTACTGTTAGATTTATATATATTAATTTTTAGTCATTATATTGTTCAATCTCTCTCTCTATCTATATTTTATAATAATAATAATAATGAAAAAAATGAGAATATGTTTTGTGTAGTTTTTATTTTATTTGTGTGAGCGTTTTTATTCATATATTGAACGGCGAATTACAGACTACACATTTTTTTTTTTCAAAGTTTCAGATTTGCTTTGCAGTGATAAAACGTGTTTCAGCCACAAAGCATGTAGGTGAAAGAGTAAGTTCCAAGCTATGCTGAATACTTTGCATTACATCACAAAAAGGAAGTACCACTTTGAACAACACTTTGAAACGGATTTTAAAACCATCTGTACTGTCGTCATGATACAACAGCCATTAATTAATGTTGTCAAACAAACTGGCCATCGTTACATAATAATAATAACAGCAACAATAAAACTAATAGTTTTAGATTATCAAGGTCCATCAACGGCATGGGTAATGCTTTGAAATGAGAATGTATCTTTCTAAGAATATGGACTGCAGAATATTTGCAGCTGTTTGTGAAAGTTAAAGATATGTGGCACTTATTTCCCCCTCTCTCTCTTCTTTTTCTTTTCATGATAAAAGAGCAGTTACAATCTGTCTGGTCTGTCAGAATTAGAGGGGCAATCTATCTTTCTTATCAGATTCAAGAAAATATTTTGCATGTTAACTGCTTACAGACTGAATCTCAAGTGTACTATTTCAAACGTGCTTGTGTTGAAGGCTGATGAACAGTTAGAAACATGCATTATCACTACTGTTTTCTGCTTTTTGGTTGTGCTTTTTGGTATAGTTGGGGATTTGGCTGTGTCATACTCTGAGGTTAAAAAGAGGTTTCATCAATAATAACTGGAATTTGTACATGAGAAATTGTTTTTTTGTTATCAGGGTAATTATCCATTGTTTACATTGTTACTAGGGACAATAAATCAGTCACTAAGCATTGGAGTAGGTGCTGAGTTTTTTATGAGGTAAACAATACTACATGTTCCTAAACTAAAATTCAATTGGCTGAAAAACTGGCACAAGTCGTGCATATGACATAATTCTTGGCACGCCATAAATGTGCTCTTTTTTCGTGTAAGGCAGAAAAAAAGATTCTTAAAGAAACACTGAATGATTGAAAGTGATACTCGCCATCAAAGAAAAATACTTCAATGCCACAAAAAATTAGAAGCTGCAGGGAAACTTATATTTAGAGTATCAAGTAGTACTATTCTGAATTCATTAAATAAAACTAATAAGAGATTTACAAATAAAGAAATCAGCTATAAACAGTTTAAGGCATATTGACTTAGTTGGAACGAATATGGGTATTAAACAATTAAACCTCAAAGACAGCGTTTTCCCCTTCCTGCATAAACTGTAAAACAATCAGCGTGCATTAGGATTAAGGAAAAATGTAATAATTCCATTAAATCTGAAAGAATCTGAAGAGAAACACCTTTAAGCCTAATACTTTTTAAATATGATTTTTAAAATAGCAAATAGAAAAAAATACGCGCACACACACAGAATAAGCACTTGGTGTGTCTTCATTCTTTAAATGGTAAAGATTATTTTCCATAGCTCTGAATGAGTCGTCAGCATTTGTCTTTTTAAAAGTTTCAGTGTTTCAGTGTCTTCAAATTAGGGGCTTTCATGTAGATATGACTTCCATCAGACCCACCTATAACATTTTGATAGTGTTCAGCACAGCCAGTCAAGAAGTCTGATTCATTGTAGTTTTAACACTTTGTTTTCTCACTATGGCATTATTCTTCAATCACTGTAGTGCCGAAGTGAACATCAGACATCGAAAGTCTGATTTAAAAGTTTATAGAGAGTAATAACTGTACATCACAAGATAAACTTAACACTCAGTTTGCAGTAATTACTTTAATCTTCACCTTAAAACTTGTGCAAAATGTAGAAAGTGACGGGCAGGAAATTACAGGGGTGCTGTTGGTTAAGTATGGGCCCACCTTTGCACAGAGCATCAGACTCATTTAAATTAGAGGAGTTTGCAAATACTTATTAATGTGATCTAAATGCAGCTTTTGTAAGCAATTTTCCACAACATCTGCATGAATGGTAGCATTGTCAGAGGATGAGGTCATCGGAGAAAGACGGTGAGCTAAGAGCACAGCTGAGTCTACAGGCTTCACTGCAACCTACTGACACAGATGAGTGTTAAAGAAGCAGGAGCCCTTTTCTGAGACAGGCTAGCAATGACTTACTCAAGGGTGACTCAAGTGAGTTTCTCATGTTTGACTGTCTGTCATGAAGGCCAATCTGAGCAGGTCTGAGGATCACTTGATTGTTTGTTTTTTTAATTGTTGAGAACCAAAGGTACTGTACTTATTTCTTGGTTGCTTTCCTCTCTCTTGTGTATTTTTGTAACTCTTTTCATTTGTATCTAATGTGTGCATTTATCTGAAAAGGACTCTTGTGATATACTAGATCTGAGTGCATCATATAAAGTTCATATTATAATGTGTTCATTGTTGTTTAGATGCACTATTTAATAATGTAACTGTTAGCTTTGTAGCTTATCACTGAAATCTCTAGCTATTCTAGGTATATTCTTACAAAATTAGCTTGGAAATAAGTTACGTTGTGATTCAGACTTTTATTCCAACCTATAGAATCTTCTACATTTACAGATGAGTTCAGCTAAAGTATTGAACTTATTTTCCAGTTAGGTTTTAAAACAGGATGTAAAACTATCTCTGCATGGTATTGGGTGATGAGAAAGATAATATTGCTAACATAATTATTCAGGCTTTATATTTTTTTCCTTGCAAGCAATAAACAATAGAAAATGTCTGTTTTGAAGTTGTATAAACAGGCTTTTTTGACAAGGGGATGTGCTAAACATAGGTGAGGTCTTTAAAAGGTCATAGCTGGTTAAACTTTAATTATAGTCTACCTGGAATCTGTAGCAGCAGTTTGGTTTAGAAGCCTTGATATATTCATGTTAATAAATCATTTGAGCTGTCCTAAGGAAGTGCTGTTCCTAATTGACACATTTTTCAATGAAGCTGAGTGAGGACTAAGCATTTTGGCAGATTGATCTCCTCCTGACGTGTCTTTTTGGCATCTGTACCTTCCCCGGCTCAGATAAAGTGGGAGAGAATGGTAATGCCTATAACCGAACCTCATCCCCACGCTCCCTTTGCGGGCGGGCGGCCGGGCGCTCGGCTCCTGCCTGCCATACACTTTGTGGTAGTGATATTAGCGTGACTCCTGCCAGCGCACATGACTTAATCACAGACGTCACAGCAGTGGCTATAAGTGCAGATTATGTCGGACCCATAACCACAGGCGATCTAGGCCCAGACAGGGCTGGGATTTCTGCTGTAGTGTGTTATCAGCGATGCACTCCAGTATCTTTCACAGGGAGGCAGCCAGTCCCCCCCCACCCCCATAGCCTGTTATTAGAAAGGCCAGGCAGACTCACACAGCAGAAACAAACTCACATTTCTTTTCTGCAGTAATGAGAATTGTATTGTGTTAATGTTAGTGTTTTAATTCATTAGTGTGTTGATGCCTCTGATTATTTCAAGAAACACAATGACACTGACAAATGTGAATGTACTCTACGGCAGGTTGGGTTTAATTCACTTAATTAACTTTCCAACAGCTTCTTTTTATCATTTCTATTTCATGCAGCAAGTGTTCACCTTATTTTCTAGGTTGCAGTTTTTAGGTAGATTGGCTTTGTGGTTTCCACATTAACTTGCCAGAGAATATTACGCACTGTTTGTAATGATCCAACACATTGTTATACTCTTGTTATAGTTACACTGTCCAGACCAGGATATAAGTTAATGTACAGCAGGCAGTAACTGTTTGTGATAGTCACAACTTTATTAGGACGTCTACTTTGCTTTGCTTAGTTTCGTAATCCGTCCTTACTATTGAAATTACTATGAAAGGGAGACTTGCATTCATATTATTATTTAGCAGTCACATTTACCAAAGGTTTAACATCATCTATATGAAACAGAATCTACACATTGCAGTGAATCGAATATAAATATTTATATTAAAATGGCAATGAATAGAAACCTCCATGAATAGCCCATCGAGTCTCGGGAGTAAAGAGGAGCATTCTTCACATTCTGGAGCTGCATGACTCATTTTTGGACTGAGCTTCTGCCATGTGGTACAGTTAGTTCCTGAGCTTCATACCATTTCTTTTCTCTTGCAAGAGCATGGCTTCGTGCTACCCAGCATTCAGCTGGTCAGAAAGGTGCAATAAAAGCTGCTGTGTTATGCTGGGATCGAAACAAACCTAGGTTTTGTACTCAAAATACACCATTGGAGTGCATTTAGCCCAAAGAACCATATGTATATTGTAACATTTGCAACCATACCACTAGGATTTGAATTCTAATTATCTTTAAAATAAAATTAATTTTGCGATAATGTTGCTTCAGTATTTCGTCCTGTTTGTTAGATCCAAACAAATTATTATGCTTTCAGTTGTTCTTCTAGTCAGTCCTCCGTCCTCTTAATCTTGTCCTTCTGCAATAGACTAAAATACATACCAGGTTTGTATTTACTGTATATTTTCATTTGCCTCTTATTCTTATTCAAATTATTCTACTAACCAGTAGAACTAAACCTTGACTATGTTAAGATCAGTTGAAAGTTGCTGCCACTTCCAAAATGAGATTTTGAAAAGTGATGCTTAGCAGCCTGATACTGTGAAAGCTTGTAGAAAAGCAGAGATGTCTGAGTGAATGGAAAGTACAGTGTTCAGCCACGAGGAAACATTAGCACACCCACATCAGGGATTAGGGACAATTATTCACAGTAAAATTGTGTACTACCTTCACAAGCAGCATGCCAACTTGTCTTAAACTGGTCAGAATTGTATGGTTTCTGTACATAAATACATTATATTATAAAAATATAATGAAACAAATGGAAATTATAATGTTGTGGAGGGATGTATCAGCTATATAAAATGGGACCATTAGGTACTTGTGTTAAACTGCCTAGTGGGCCTGCTGTATCATACACTTGTGACAGCTGTCAGCAAGACCGTTTTTTCCGTTGGTGCTCTTGATGCTCACAAACAGCGTCTTTTAATATGATTTTGGCAATTAGAGGTGCCGCAGAAGGATAGATTTTTTTTTTTTTTTTATATATATATATATATATATATATTCTCTTTTAAAACAATGACTTGTCAACGTCCCGTACCCGCCCGGTCCAATCTTTATGTATTCGCTGTGGCCTGCTCGTAATTTGTTAGTGGCTTTATCTAACCAGCCATTATTACGTCGGTTGGCTGTGTTGAAGGAGCGCTTTATGAAAGAAAATTGTACAAAATGTAGTTCTGTTTCAAAGGACATCCATTACATTGACAGTGAACGCCAACGCTGCCAAGTGAATGAGCGAATGATTTTGGAGCCGTGCGTCTTTTTAATCCGCACTCTTGTGTGGGAATTCTGCAGGATATTCACACGGCGGTACCAGTCTGGGTAATAATAAATGGGCTGGGCTGGAGTCAGGAGTCACTGGCAACCTGCAGACAGAGGGTGTAATGGGGAGTAGTCATGGTGCTTGTCAAGTATACAGTATATACTAAAACCTTATGCCCCTACCAAAAGTACAGATTGCCTGCTTTCAAATTCCCATAAGAAATCATTTTAATTGCTTCAGCTCCTGGGAGGGCGGAGTCGAGCTGTCGTTCATTACAGCTTTTAAGGGCGAAAGGGAAATATAATAAAGTGAGCTAATATAAGGACGGTGAGTTTGGGGCACGCTCCGTGGAAAAAAGTCGGTAGAGAACCTGATTGGAGTAAATTAATGAATCCCTTTTAAAAGTCTGGCTGTGTAATTAGCCTCAGTGCCGCGGAGCAGATGGGAATCCCAGACCCAGGGGAGAGCACGGAGAGAAATATTACCAGGGAACAAAATCACAGGCTTGATTTATTTGGCAATTATAAGCTCCATTTACACACACACAAAAATGTGCAAAGTGGCTTTAGTGCAAATTAGGAATTTATGATTCTGTGTGCCGTAAAGTTTCACAATTACGGGCTTCTGAGTTAATTTGTCCTCTGCATTTCTAAACAGAATCATTTTCTTTCTTTCGTCCTTTTTTTATGGAGCAAGAAAGGGTGTCTGTGCCACTGGAAAACCAGAGCTGCATCTTAAGCCCCCCATGTGTAATAAAAGAAACCCCATTGTGATCGCCAAAACAGGGACCGCAACGGTTAAATTCCTGGAGAAAAATAGACGTAACATAAAGACACAGAGCAGCTGATGTGAAACAAGTCGCAATTATGTGAAAAGTGCCTTTGTGTTGCGGACTTAATTGCAGACTATTGGAAGATAATGTACTATAGTTAGTGAAGACTAATGCTTCTCAGGGGTAAGAGAACCCTAGCTCCCTTCAAAATATTTTAAACTGTGTTTTGACTTTCACCCTGTAATGCAGCAAACCTTTATAATTTCCACAAAATGTTTTTATTTTCAAATGAATATTTAATGTATAGTTCAGTTTTCGGTAAACAGTCCTTAGCTGTATTTGCACAAAAGCATGCTTTTTAAAAGAAATAACTCATCACGCACAGAGTATTTGTAATATATGTTTAAAGAAATGTCACATGCTATAAACAAAAGTAAGAATTAATCAGGCCATTTAAATCGATAATGATAACACTCTAGATTATATATAAATACTTAAATCCAACAATGCATAATATTTGCAGGACTTAAACGGAAGCTCTGTTGAATGAGAAGTATATATCCATTTAATATCCAACATATCTGTCTTAAATTTACATAAAGTGGGAGAAAGATACGGTTTACACAGAGGGAACAGGGCTACGGTTTTACACAAAGAGTCCTGGGTTTGCAGCTCAGGTTACACAGCCGTGTTGTGAAAGCTGATGCCCTGTCATATCTCAGTATTTGTCCTGTTGATGTTCTGGAATCAATGAACTACCAATAAATAAATAAAGCATGATGGCTCTAATGTAGCCTCTGAGGTGACCTTTATTTAATTACTTGGCAATTATCATACTGAAGCCGATAAAAACCTGGGTCCGTCAGCTCTAGACTATCATCTGGATATATTTTTCTTGTTCGAACATGGTGTGGGTTTGACATATATGTAATATTGCACAGATTACTTTCTGCTGTTGTTTCCGTGATACAAAACTGATATAGCTCTCTAGAGTGAAGCATCCCCTGTTGTCGGGGTTTCAGCCTTAGGCCACACTTTGAGGAAAGGCGAATATTGTACACAGGGCCAATAAAACACAACCTTTGACATTTCGAAGAAGAAATATACATGTTTATAAGGTTCACCAGTGTCAATGTCCTCACAAAGTTGTTGTCTGAACATTGTCGTCATTGCGTAATACCTACAAGATTATAATTACTATTTTGGAAGCTACATGTGTTGGAATTAGAGAAAACTGCTTATTACTGACGGTTATTCTAGGCCCTGGCTCATTCTCAATAGCCTATTTAATGATCAGTACTGTAAATGCACAAATCTGCTCAAGAACCTTTATTTTCAAGCTTGGGGATGTTTTGTAAATAGGGTTGTGGTCAATCGCCATCTGTGTGTAACTTTGTGACGTTGCGGCATCATTGTAGTCGTAGACACTCATAAATACATTGGTATTCTGCTGGTCTGAAATGAAGGATTTCACCGGGCCTCGACGCACCGCTCTGGACTGTAAGGACTCTAATTCTTTTATTGTATACTGTTAAGAGTGTGCTATTAAATGCTTTCACTTTGCCTGATACTTTATTTTCAGTCACTCGTGTTTTTGGTGTCAAGCTGAGCTGTTTGCAGAGGATTTTCACTGTGATTGGTTTCTAAATGTTCACTTCAGGTTTTTAATTTAAAGTATTTATGTTTGATTGTCTGGTATAATTTGTAAATGCTGCATAATATGTTGTCTTTGAGGTTTCATAGTATGTTTTAGTTTTCAATAAGGTGGTGAGGTTTTTTTGTACAGAAATGTCATAATGGCATAAATATCTCTTGAAAGTGAGACTGGAAGAACTGGAAGAAACCTTTAATCTGAACAATGAAAGAAAAAATAAATCCTGAGACATGACATTTAGTTCAGTTTTAGCAACAAATTGTGGTGTAAAACACTGTATTTTCAGAATGTCGTCCCACAACATGCTTAACTATAGGTTTATTACTTCAAATTAAAAATGATTGGGTACCTTACTACTTTAAGAGGTGTATAGAGAGGGAAATAATCTGTTTGTGCTCTTCTCCTGCCGTAAACATTTTCCGAATCTTCATTGTTTTCATGTTATTTGTCAAATGTATTCCGTGATTCATTTAGACGCTTCAGGGACCAACTCTGACTATTCATAAAGAGAGGTTTCTCCCTGGAATGCCCTGGCACGAGAGGAAATTTAAAACAAAAACCTATTAGTTATAACAGAGCTTTATTGTTTATACTTTTGACTTTGAAAACAATGATAGCTTGTCCATCCCTGGTCCTCCTTCACTTCTGCCTCCAATTTGCCAGGATGCTGTAGATTAGTGGAATTTGATTCAACACATGGAAAACAGACCAAGTGGGTTAGCACAGCCCACTTAGTGCAATTTGGGAAGGTAAAGGAAATGTCTAATTTCTAACCGTGATGAATTAAGCCGGCTTCCTTGGCTCGTTTCTGTCTTAATCGACACTTGTACCTCAAGAATAAATCCAGATAAGTGAGGAAGTGCCTAAGAGGACACTGCTGTCTTTGGAGCTGGGGGAAGAGAGGGAGATTGTGTATTTACATTTGCTCAAGAGGGAAAACTGAGAATCAAGAAGAATCGTGTAACATCAACACGACCACAGAAGCTTTTCTTGCTTTTTTTATGGAATATTTCACTAAAAGTGTGTCTCACAGCAGGGCTACCTGGATATGATTCCACACCGTAGACGGATGCTTATCAGAGGTCCCTTATTATAACAGCTTTTAAGTTTCAGGTGCATGAAGAAAGACTCACAGTCACAGTTCATACAGATGTGGCAAATCCTGTTCTTATGTTGATCACATGTTCAGGAGAGAGGGCTGGGGTTCGGGTTTGGGTTCAAGATAAGGTTACAGCTCCAGTGACCAACATCAGCACTGGGAGGAGGTGCGTTGAATATCCAGGCCTTATTCCCATGATGCTCAGTTGGAATTTATCATGAAATTGCAGCCAGTGTTTGAAGGTTTCACCCGTTTTAAACTTGATCATGTTTTAAGCATTTTCTCTGCATGCAATCCCACCACCTTCCTCGCTTGCTTGTTTTGGATGCACTCTCTAGTTCTCTTCCCCAAACACCTAGTCGCGTTGACTTATAAAGGAAGCAAATGTTATATTGTGCGCAGTGGTCATGCCGAGGGGGTGTGTTGGCGCGTGTGGCGGAACAGGACGCTGGGGTGCCTGAGCGGGCCAGTGCTTTGTCTCCCGGACCCCTATGAGCTGCAGCACGCTGGTGAGGGGCAGACCCTCTCGCTCTCACAGTTGGATTGCACTCTTCCCTGTGTCGTATGTTTTAAAGGAGGCCAGCTGCAGACAGATAGAGTTGGCACAGCTTGGCCTGTGACCACACATTGGAGCCTGCGCTGATAAATAAGCAGACTAATTGAATTAATAAACAGATAGCTCTGCACTGCCAGCTGGAAGGCTATCAAAATGTGTGATAAATTAACGCCCGCTGGGTTAACCTCAAAGATGGAAAAAGAATCTGAGTGCGCCCTTCCCCCCACTCCCAACACTTCTCCCTCATCCCCCAACGCTGGCAGCGAGCCAGTGAGACCTAACACGAGACAGGCTTGTTTTACTGTGCTGATAATGTGTTATTAAGTTTCTAGACTGTGGTTGATGGTAAAATTCCACGGCCTTCTGTGGGAAAGAGAGGTTGTCTGCTTTGATGGTGGGGATGGGCGCTCGGTACGTTGTTACAACATTTGATATGAGCACTCAGAGGGGACGTGCGCTGCGCTCTCTGCAGATTGAAAAACAGGCCGTTTCACAGCAGGGCCTAACTGGGCTTTGTCAGTCTGGTGTATATTTTGTAAAAAGAAGCGGGAATATTTTCATTGCTGAAGCTTAAAAAAAATAACCGCTGTGAGCCTTCACCATAAATGGTCATTTCAGGATAACAGTGCAGTAAGGGTTAAGGTTATAAGTCTGGGAAGCCAATTTAGAAACGTCTTAATCTCATTTAGTTGATTAATGTTTATCACACCAGATTGGAGACTCACATGGATTCAGCGCAAACACATTCCCTTTCCCCGTATTAAAATAAGACAAATAAATGACAATAAACTGTGTTGGGAAATCACTGATTATAAGTAATGATGTTTCTGTGATCAGATTATAGTCTTGCCTGCTCTCTATCTCTGGTATTCGTACTTATCTGGAGATGCAGTTTCTGTAAATGAGTCATTTACATTTATCTGTGATGTTGAGTTGCAAATGACTGAACCCAAGTTTTGTTTGGCTTCCATCAAGGAGCAGAGGATGTAGTCAGTTGAATCCAACATGTTTGTATATTGTGCCTTTTTTTCCCTCCAAGTGATCACTAATCTCATCTAACCAATTAAAATGTATAATTTCAAATCAACTCACTTCCTAGTAGTGTGGAATTAATTTAGCAAATAGCAATAATAGCAATTATAAGTAATTATAGGCCCACACATACCTAGTGGCGTCTTTTTGGCAAGAACCGATTTTGCTGTTCTGTATTTGAATATAATAAACTAAAATAAGAGTACTGTCTCCTTTCAAAGGTACACAGCTACTTTGAGGAAGTGAGTGTGCTCTTACTAAAGCTATTTCAGTACCCTGCTGGACACAGGCAGCTATCTGAACCCCTGCCCACTGCTGCGGAAAGCGTCATTTTCAGAGCTCATCATATATCAATCACACTGCAGGCTGTTCTGTGTCTTAATTTGGAGTGTAACCTTTTCAAAAAGATTCCCTGGCTTTAATATGTGCTACTGAAATGAACTTCATAATTTTATTATCCAGCAATGTTATTATTATAGTATTATCTGTCATATATGATGCGGTCTAAAACGTTGCTGTGTTTACTTCTATAACTGACCCTGTAGCAGCACTTACTCATCTAATGGCTTATTTGTGAGCTCAGTTATTGATCAGGACTGGCAGAAGTTTTTAAATAATACAACAATTAATTTCCTTGTATTTACAAAACTGCTGTAGAGCTCCAACGATTTAGCACCAACCCATAACATGGTGTGCATTAATTAGTTTCTGAAATACAACTTATATAGAAACCCTGTGCACATCTGGGCGATACATTCAAATCTGCCCTGAGTGATTTCACAGACCGTGCTAACCATTAGTCTTGGTCTAACTTCCCAAACTTTGCAGCCCTTCAGTTGAGGTTTCTGTGCCCAGCTGTAAAGAAACATAATCATCAATTAACATGACTCAATAAAGGATCTGTGTTTTCTGAAGTTACCAGTGTAGTATCTGCAGGAAAGGAATAATCAGAGTGATCTAAGGTATGGATCCAAATCTTGTGAGCTCATAATATATGTCTCTATAAATGTGTGTGTGTATATATATGCACATTCAGGATTTTTTAGAATAGATCAAAATCTGCAAAAATTGATACCTATCAATAATGTGAATGTATGAAGTAGTCTATGCCTAGATATAGTGTTACAATTTAGCATGTATCCTGCAGTCTGTGTTTCAGGGATCCTCCTTTGGTTTTTCTATAGAGAAGGCGCTTCCTGTAGTTTTGTATTAGAGTCAGGCATTTCTCAGCAGAAGTGCCTTCCCAGCTTCTACAGGGAGTGTGACTTTGTTCCATTTCTGTACTACTTCTCCTCGTCCTCCTCCTTTTCCTCCTTTTATTTTTCCTTCTATTCTCATGCTCCTTCTCCTCCTTTTTCTTCTCCTTTTCCTTCACATTCTACTTTTCCTGCTTCTCCTTCTTTTCCTTCTACTCCTTCTTCTTTTTCTTTTCTTCTTCCCCTACTTTTCTTTCTTCCTTCCTGTCATTTTCTTCTCCTTCTCCCCTTCTTCTTCTTTTCCTTCTCCTTCTTCATATTTCCCCCTCTTAATCTCTCTTAATCTCCATCTTCCTCCTCCTCCTTCATTCACAAGCACAGCTAACTCAATTGACAATTGCAACCATTCCTGTCTTTCTTCTTTCTTTCTTTTTTATGTAAAACAAACAATCATAATCAACTGCAGCAAATTAGTTGGGACCCCGGGAGAGAATTTCAGTGTTTATTTTTGCAAAGCAGATGCAAATTTAAAATGTAAAACCCAAGAGGAAGAGAGGGCTTAAATTCTGAAGAACAAAATAGAGGTCAATGTAAACACTCCTGATGCTGCAGCCAGACATAATGGATAAGTAATAAGTCAGATGACGTGCATTTTCACAATCCTGTATAATAGCTGGCAATGCTAAATCATTCATGAAAGACGAGCAGGGAAGGGCGTGGGCTCGGGCCGTAACGCGACCTCCGCAGGGCCGCATCCTCTTACAGGCCTCCGGGCCCGGGTGATTGCCGCCACTGCTCGCGGAGGGAGGATGAGGTAGATCGCTGGTTTGTGACCAGGACTGTGAGCCAGGGCAGCTGGCGGCCTCTCCCATTGGGTATAATGAATGTGCAGCTTGTTAAATATATGGACCCCTTGGAAACGGCCTGCCTTGACTGAAAGCAGCTGTGAGTCAGGTCCCTCGCTCTCAATCTGCTCATCTGCTGTCCAAACAAATGGCAAGAGAGAGCGAGGCAGGGGAGGAGGCGAAAGAGCAGCAACACTTCTTTTGCATTAGGACCTCCACTGTGCTGAGGTTTGTGTCAGTAAAAAATGAATGAAGTGTAAGAAGTTTCTCAAATCCGTGCTCAATTGACTCGTGTATGTCCTGATTACTTCTATATATTGGATTTTTATATTGGAAGCTCTTGGAGGAAGCTTTCTGGAATCGATGCACATTACAGGAAAAGCTGGAGTATAAAACTGTTCAGAATAGTGTGAAGATGTTCATTGACAGCAGCAGATTTTACATTATAGACTGGCATCGTGTATTTATCCGTTTAAGTCAATTCTGATATGTTCTCAAATGGAAGTCACATTCTTACGTAAGGTGACTGTAGCTGTATATTCATGACCTGTTTTCAGATAACAACTGGGTTAATTCGCTAAATTGCTAAATATTTTACGATAACAAGGTTTTCAAATCAGATTCATGAATATTATATAATGGTGCTCTGGAACACAATTCAAGGTACTAACTTGATGCCTGCGTATTAACATAAATTCTCCGCCAAGTGAATCTCAAGCTCATTCTTATCACAAGAATCTGTCTTTAACCTTTTTTTTTTACTATGGTTAGCTAACATGACCGAAACCACATTTTTATTTTTGTATTTGTTTGTTTGCTTTTGTGTTTGTTTTCTACAGATCCTTAAGAACACACAACCCTGAGATACCCTCAGTTTGGTAAACACACTAAAAATAAGGGCACCTTGTGTCTAATGTTCTCCTTTTCATCAGGCCAGCCTGTTGAAAAACAGTAATTTACCACCGCTAAGTAGACCACACAGTTAAAAAAGCAAATCTGCAGCAAAACAAATAGAGAACCCTGACAGACTCAAGCCAGCGCAGCCCAGTCCTTTCCAAGACTCGACCAGAATGTTTACTGCTTTGAAACGTGTTCCAAGCAATACCTTAAAGAGTTTTTTTTTAAGAGTAAAATTATGCTGCAAGAAAACATCAATCTCAACGGCAGGGTGAGTCTGTACGAGCTTTGTGTTGGACTTCATGCTGGCAAAGTTAAGACTGTATTTTCAGTGGCAGGTTGTGCTAAACTGTTCCAGTTGTTCAAACCTCCTTCATTGGGAAATGAAGCGTAACAGCAATGCAGTGGGGTATTATATTGATAGGATTTGAAAATATGCCTGCAGTATTTAATTAGTTCCAAAATTGTTGACCACAGGTTTTTGTGTAAAGTAAAAAGCAGAAGAAGAAGAAGAAGAAGAAACAGTTAATGTGGAGAATTGTTGGGAATGCGGTGTTGGGAGTGGTTGTTGTGAGGAGCGGCCTGGTCTTGGGATGCATGTCTGCGATGCCTGGCTCCAGCGTGTGTCACACAGCGCCTCCCTCGCCAAATTCCTTGCTTTAGCTCAGACACTGAAAGCCAACCCTGAGTTCACAGGCAAAGCTAGCTTGTGTACCATGACCCTATTAGACTCAGATGCTGCGTTTGTGTCTGAAAGCAGCCCTAACGTGCCCACTTCCTTTTTGTCTGTCCTCCAGAGGCTGAAGGCAACGCTGTCGCACCACCCGGCGGCCATGCCCAACGGGAACATGAACACCATGGGCCACATGATGGAGATGATGTCAGCGCGGCAGGACCAGGGGCCCCACCACCACCTGCACCCCCACCCCCACGCCCACCAGCCCATGCAGCCTCCGCCTCACGCCTACCAGCACCAGCATGCCCAGCACCACCACCACGGGCACCCACCACCGCCCCACCACCACCCACAGAGCCACCAGCACCACCACCCCCACCAGCCGCACATGCACAGCCACCCGGGCCACCACCAGACATCCCCCCACCAGGGCATGCACCCCGGGGCCCAGTCTCAGGTACAGACCTCTGCCACACGCTCACCAGATCGCTTGACGAACTTCTCATTTCGTAATAGTGTAAGCTTGGAAGTTTAAATGATTTAATGGGACTCTTGAATGGGCAGATATAAATTAGCCCCCTTGCAGTCCTGTTTAGTAATGTCTGCAGTGATTAAGAGAGTTGTGACCAAAAACCTTGTTCAAGAAGAGCACTTTGGTTTGAGACAGATTTACGAAGCATGTAATCAGTTGTAAAGTCTATTTTGTTCAATTATTTATGAGGATTTTAAAATCTGCCAACCAAATTTAACCATAAAGTTTAATTGAGGAGGGAGTTTAATCTAAAGCAGGGATTCCCAAACCGGTCCTGGATTACCTCCTGCCCTGCTGTTTTTTATTCCGACAAGCTCTTAATTACTTAATTGAACTTAATTACTTAATTAGATAATTTGAAGATTCAATTAATGATACAATTAAGCAATTAATAGCTCCGGTGGAACACAAACCAGCAGGGAAGGGGGTACTCTACAGTACATGGACTTCAGACTCAGGTGGACAAAGCCCAGCTGCATTTCACTACTTCCATCTTCATTGAACACTTTGTGAGGATTTAGAAGTATCCAACAGTGAGGGCACAGAAAAAAACTGGGTTTGTAACTAGACAATCCATTTTTGCCGCACAAGAACACAACTGTAAAATGATCACCACTCACCATAATCAAGAAACAGCAATAAAATGTGCAAGCAATCGTAGTATTTAATGGACATGCCTATTACATAGTACAGGGGAAAAAATGCTGAAAAGCACACATGAAAAATAAATATAATAATTTTTTTAATCCAATTCAGTTTACTTATGGTGCTTTACTGTGATATCCTTTGCCCTTCAGAACTCTCAGTATTGAGTTCATTTTGGAAGAGAAATCTCAGTTTAATGACCCCATATCGGACATTATCTGTCACCTGTACCCATACTCATTTACAGTGAGGGAAAAAAGTATTTGATCCCCTGCTGATTTTGTACGTTTGCCCACTGACAAAGAAATGATCAGTCTATAATTTTAATGGTAGGTGTATTTTAACAGTGAGAGACAGAAGAACAACAAAAAAAATCCAGAAAAACGCATTTCAAAAAAGTTATAAATTGATTTGCATGTTAATGAGTGAAATAAGTATTTGACCCCTTCGACTTAGTACTTGGTGGCAAAATCCTTGTTGGCAATCACAGAGGTCAGACGTTTCTTGTAGTTGGCCACCAGGTTTGCACACATCTCAGGAGGGATTTTGTCCCACTCCTCTTTGCAGATCCTCTCCAAGTCATTAAGGTTTCGAGGCTGACGCTTGGCAACTCGAACCTTCAGCTCCCTCCACAGGTTTTCTATGGGATTAAGGTCTGGAGACTGGCTAGGCCACTCCAGGACCTTAATGTGCTTCTTCTTGAGCCACTCCTTTGTTGCCTTGGCTGTGTGTTTTGGGTCATTGTCATGCTGGAATACCCATCCATGACCCATTTTCAATGCCCTGGCTGAGGGAAGGAGGTTCTCACCCAAGATTTGAAGGTACATGGCCCCGTCCATCGTCCCTTTGATGCGGTGCAGTTGTCCTGTCCCCTTAGCAGAGAAACACCCCCAAAGCATAATGTCTCCACCTCCATGTTTGACGGTGGGGATGGTGTTCTTGGGGTCATTCCTCCTCCTCCAAAGTTGAGTTGATGCCAAAGAGCTCGATTTTGGTCTCATCTGACCACAACACTTTCACTCAGTTCTCCTCTGAATCATTCAGATGTTCATTGGCAAACTTCAGACAGGCCTGTATATGTGCTTTCTTGCGCAGGGGGACCTTGCGGGCGCCGCAGGATTTCAGTCCTTCATGGCGTAGTGTGTTACCAATTGTTTTCTTGGTGACTATGGTCCCAGCTGCCTTGAGATCATTAACAAGATCCTCCTGTGTAGTTCTGGGCTGATTCCTCACCGTTCTCAAGATCATTGAAACTCCACGAGGTGAGATTTTGCATGGAGCCCCAGACCGAGGGAGACTGACAGTTATTTTGTGTTTCTTCCATTTGCGAATAATCGCACCAACTGTTGTCACCTTCTCACCAAGCTGCTTGGCGATGGTCTTGTAGCCCATTCCAGCCTTGTGTAGGTCTACAATCTTGTCCCTGACATCCTTGGACAGCTCTTTGGTCTTGGCCATGGTGGAGAGTTTGGAATCTGATTGATTGATTGCTTCTGTGGACAGGTGTCTTTTATACAGGTAACGAGCTGAGATTAGGAGCACTCCCTTTAAGAGAGACACCTGGGAGCCAGAAATCTTGCTGATTGATAGGGGATCAAATACTTATTTCCCTCATTAACATGCAAATCAATTTATAACTTTTTTGAAATGCATTTTTCTGGATTTTGTTGTTGTTATTCTGTCTCTCACTGTTAAAATACACCTACCATTAAAATTATAGACTGATCATTTCTTTGTCAGTGGGCAAACGTACAAAATCAGCAGGGGATCAAATACTTTTTTCCCTCACTGTACTTATATTGTGCTTAAGTCACTTTAATTTAGATGGCAATGTCTGGAATGCCCTCAGGTATTCGTGAGTCATGCACAGGCCTGGCATTCTTTGAGCAGAAATAGAGTTCAACAAGTTGTTTAGTGTGTTTGTTGAAGTAAACAGATGGTGATTATAGAAAAATGTTACCTTTGCTGATTAGTGGTTAGAATAAGCACACAACTGTTTGTGATGCTTCTAGGCTTTGAAGCACACCAACATTTGTTTAATTTCCAGTTCTGTACTTGATCAGTTTTTGTTTTTCCACAAAGCCATCCACCTCTATATAGTGTATTTTTATTCTGGCACTGTTTACATAAATTGGATGCAGAAATTATCCATTTATATTTTGAAACTCAAGTCCAGAATTTTCCTTTATACTAATGAAAAAATGTATAAATTCTTCATCTCCGTTCGAGATGGTTTGAACCACTGGGTGCAGCACAGAGTAAGAGTCTAAATTTAACCAAATAGTGGAAAGCTTTGTTGCAGCACCTTTTTAATAAGGTAGAAAGTTACCTATTAAATAACTTAGTCTACACTCAACTCTTCTTTACAGTCAATGTATGGAAAACACGCAGTCTGTTTGTGTTGTTTTTAAGGGTGTTGCTTTTTCTTCACTAGACCAGACATAGATTGTGTTGCTTTTTTTAAGCCTTTCAGGTGGTAGCTGGCAGTGAAGTTTATGGACTCCTGCCATGCTTGACCGAGTGCCAAAATGTCTGCAGGTCAGAGGCGGGGGGTTGACAGTGATGGGAGCGAGAGTGAAACTGTTTTAAGTCCCGTCTGCCAGCCGCTGTGCCTTCTCTCTGTCGGGCTGCCTTGCTTGTTTATTCTGATGCGTCACCGCGAGCGGAGCCAATAACCCGACCCGATGTGTGCTAGGTGTCGCCCGCGGCCCAGCAGATGCAGCCGACCCAGACACTACAGCAGCCCCAGCCCACCGGAGGCCGGAGGAGGAGAGTGGTGGACGAAGACCCGGATGAGAGGCGGCGGAAATTTCTAGAAAGGAACCGAGCCGCCGCCACGCGTTGCAGACAGAAGAGGAAAGTGTGGGTGATGTCATTGGAAAAGAAAGCAGAGGAGCTAACTCAGACAAACATGCAGCTTCAGGTATGGGGCTATACATCCCGACACTTCACCAAATCAGTGTGTTGACACAGGCCAGAGAACACAGCGGGCCCAGCTGGACTCCATACAAATACCTTCTTTACCAGGACAACAGGTTGTTCATGTCTCCTCGGTTCTCTGGCCTTCTTTAAGTTCAGGCATTATAAGGGTTACAGACGCGTGTTAGAAATGCTCAGTTCCAGGAGTTAAATATAGGTTTCCGTCTCAGTTATATCAATAAACATTGGTACCGAATTCAAAGTTTCAGCCGGGCTCAGAGTTGGCAATATGTGAAACTTTCTAAACTTACTTTGCAAAAATGTAACATAGGCAACAGTAAAGTAAACATAAAAAATTAGTCGTTCAGAAGGAAAAACAGGTGGACAGACAGTGGTTTTCTTTGTAGGAAAAAAAAAACCTGTAACACCTATGTCACCCTTGCTTTAAATCATTTTTTTTTCCCATTTGGCCCTCAGCATGGGCACCTGAATTAGATTTCTGAAGCACATGAAACACAATTAGATGAAAGACACTGTTTTTTGTTTTTGCATGTTATTTCACTGAAAGGTCCAGTATATTTAGAACTATGACCATATGCTTAAAGTGACATTTTGATGTTTTTCAATATTTCATTTGAGATAAATCCACCTTACCGAACACTAACGACGACATACCTTCCTCGGGAAAGAAGAATATTGCCCCTAATTGCCCTGTGTGTTACGGATTGAATTCTCCTTGCATGAGGTCATCCTGTTGTTACTGCAACGGCATTGATCTCGGGGAGATGGATATCAAGAACAAAGAGGAACCAGATAGGCATCCACAATTCAGACCCTGTTGTTGGTCTATGTAGATTGATTGTAATTAACCTTGTTCTTGGTTAAAATTCAAAGGAGAATGCTAATTGTGAAGCAAGGCCAGAAGTCTTCGCTGCAAAGTCTGATGTTTTGAGGAGATTTTAGACCTTAAAAGACTTAAAAGGTCCTAAAACAAAAGCTTGAATTGAACAGAATCTACTGACACTGTGCGGTTCTAATATAGTGGTTTGAAATGCATGGTTACGTTATGTAAGGAATTGGCCCGGGTGGTGAGAAACAGTCCCATCATTGATGTTTGCCAATACCAGAAAAACATGATTCCTCCCTTTTAATGATTATAATTGTGTGGGGGGGAGAGTCTTTACTACTATTTTCCAATAAGGTATCCAAGTAAATAGCAAATATAACCAACAATCAAAACTAAGGTAAAGAATCCCAACAATGAAGTCTTTATTATATAGGGAAGTGTGTTGCTGGTTGTATTTTATGTATTTTTATGTCTTTTAGCCAAAGTAGTGACAGGTATCACAGTCATTATGTGAACTGCAATAAAAAGCATCCTTATGATAATTATGTGCAATTAAGGGTAAAATAAACTTAACCTGAACTGCAATTAAATTATCTCGCTGTTATACTGTGTGTCTCATATATTTAATGTCTCGTTGCTTTTGTGCGTAAAGTAGGCTTATTTATAAAAATGACCTTGCCCAGTTAGCTCATAGCAGCTGCCGACTGACACACAGAGTAGGCGCCTCTTCAGCGAGCATCATCTGTCATCGGTGCGGTCAGAACCTTTGTAGTTTTATGACACAGTCCATCAAATAAAACTCTGTTGCTCCATAACAGATCGTAACCCACATAAAGTGGTCCTCCTTGTGTAGCTAAATAAAATCCTGATTTAATGTTTACAATATGGGCCATTCCTGCGAGCGTAAAAGGTGTTTTAAGAGCAATTTATTATCTATGATTGAAATGGAGTGAAATAAAAAAAAAAAGTTCAATTTAGAGAACTGTCTCTTTGCCAAATTTATAATAAGTGAAATGACTCCTATGCATTAATCTAAAATTTGACTGTAACTGCCCTCTAAGACAAAGAGTAATACAAGTCTATTATCTATTGACATCCATTACAGGAACCAAATGCCAATGCTTAAAAACGTACATTTCTCCAGAGCCAATCTTAACAATTCCAAAGCAGAACAATTGTATCTCTTTAATTGATTAATTGATTTTTTTTCATTTCAGAATGAGGTCACGATGCTGAAAAACGAAGTAACACAGCTCAAGCAACTGCTTCTCACGCATAAGGACTGTCCAATCACTGCCATGCAGAAGGAGTCACAAGGTTACCTAAGTGAGTAGCCATTATACGCTATGGGTTAGAGTTCTGTTTTGACACTGCGTTGAGAAAGACTTGAAATGGTCAGCATTTACAAACACGGTTGAAGCACTGGCCCGGAGGCTGTCACAGTTTCATAGGAGTGTTGAAAACCCCCATCACAAATGTTTTGTTGTTGTTTTTTCTCCAAATCTTGGAGTTTCTACCATAAAATGTATCTCATAGTTAACATGGAATAACAACATCACAATGGCCGATACCTGCTTTTATTTTTCATAGCACAGTGGGAATTGTCAGGCAAAAGACAACTACATTGTCTACATTTTTTTTGCACTTTCTCAAACCTCTCAAACTCAAGAATTTGAATGAGAGTCGATGCCAATAGGAAAACACTGTCTGTTGGAACGGCACACACTTCTGTCAAAGTGGATTTTAACAATATTCGGGAACGGACGTGGATTGGCTGTGGATTTATCCCAATGGCAAGAGACAATTCCAAATTTCACAAACTTCTTCAGGACATGTTCTGTGGGGAGTAGGAAAGCAGGTGAGGTGACAGGGACTTCACAATGGCCATGCTATACAACTTCTCCAGGAATAACAGAGGACTTGTGGGTTTATCTAATGCATTATGAGGAATTGGCCTTGGAATTGTGTGTGTTCTGAACACCGTCTTTCGAAATGGACATATGAACTCATAAACATTAACAATACCGCCAATTCTATTCACCACATTTCTTTGTTTGTCTTTCACATTTTTGTTTCTTGATTTCTGGAAGGATGAATACATTCAACCGGTTAGAAATCGTTTGTCAAACCGTTCACAAGAATTTCGGCTCATTCTTTAATGTACTCTAGTTTTCATAACAGCTGGAAGAGGTTCTCTGACATTTGGGTTAACACTGTTACATGAAGGACCTCTTATTAACATTTATTAAATGTATACTTTCTTTTTTCTGTGATGAAAACTCACAGGAACAAGTGGAAATATTTTAATCTGTTGACTCATGTAAAATGACATCAAAGGCAAACCCTCAGTTTTGTAAAATAAATGACTTTTTTATCTTTGGGTATTGCTAATACTAAAGGGAAAAATATAATATTTTCTTATTTTCTTTTCTAATGCTTTTTTTTCATCAAGTGAACAAGACTAAAATCTACCCTCCAGTTATCGAAAATCTAATATTTTGGGAAGGAGCTGTGAGTGATGTCAGAATGTCGCCTCCATTGTGCTTCAATGTGTTTGCAACTGTGTCCACAAGTTAATGAGAAAATACATCAATTTAGGGCAATGCATATAAATTTGGTGATGTAGCCAACCTAGGCATTTCAATTAGCATTTTTTTAAAATAATTAAAACTGACATAATATTCCAAATTGTACTTGGGATTACATTGTTGTTACTTTTACACACACACACACACACACACACATAATTGATGATGGTTCAAAATTACAGGAAATTGGACAAGAAAGATAATTTTAATATCTTAATGTGGAAATAAAAGATCTATTTTTTTACCTAATCTATAAAATGTATTTTTGTAAAACTTAAAAAAAACATTTATGTTACTTGTAAAATACTGTATCACTGAGCTGTATGCATGAAGCTAGTTCTTTTGACAAGATTAAGGTTAAGCTTTCTTGCGTGTTTTGTATGTGCAGTAACTGCTTTCCTGTGATGACTGACAGTGCGAGACGAGTCACACTCTTGCTTTGCTCAGCTGGGGCACGTGGCTTATTAGACAGGACTGAAGTTATGTTTCCAATCATTTGTAAATACTTGGACTGCCTGCTCTTTGTGAGATGCAAAAAATAATACAATAAATAAATATATTACAATTCCAGATGTGGAATATAACTAGACCTTGCTTCTTTTCATTTATTTTGATGGGGATTTAGTTAAACAGCTGTAATTAGTTGGCGGTGTAGTTCTGCATATGTGCAACTGCATAAGTGTGTACTTTATTACAATGTTTCCAAGGAAATCCCTTTCGTTCCTTCTTTAACTACATGAGCTAAAACCTCTCATATGTTTAAGAATACTTATCTAAAATGTTTTTAAAAGTTTTACCGTGAAGGATCGGTCGGAACACCAAAGACGAATGTCCTTTTCAGAGGCTGTTTTCAAAATACATAAATCTGGAATATCAAAAGTGCCATAGTTTTGAGAATATACCAAACTTGCTGTCTTACAAGAGCCATGATTTGGTACGTGCTACGAGTGGGGGACGCAGCGATGAAACAGGATACATTAGTGTGTTGTTGCTCACAATGTGTGTACTAATGTGGCCCTTGTTGTCCGCAGGTCCGGAGAACAGTCCCCCGGGAAGTCCCACCGCAGTCTGTACCCAGCAGCAGGTCATTCAGCACAACACCATCACCACATCCACCACTGCCGGAGACGCTGTGGGCAACTCTGCGTTAAACCAGCTAGCCAACCACAGAACAGATATGAACCCTATCCTTTAAAGACTGATATTGGGAGAGTTCTGGCAATAAAAATGCCTCAGTCTCATTCAGGATTTTTTTTTTAAAGAAAAACCTCTGAAGCCTGGAATCAAACTCCTTAAAAGACTTTCCGTGTGTCTTTTTTATAGATTGTTTTACCGTGTCTGATTTTGTTCTTTTGTTTGTTTGTTGACCGCTGATTTTTTTTTTTACATTGATAAAAAGGGAGATATGCAATTTATAGACTATTAATCTGGAAAATGTTTGATATGCTTCCTCATTCTGGTACAGACCTAGCTGTTGTTTTGTTAGTTGTTTTTTTATCAAAGGACTGTTGTAGAATTAATCATAACCAACTGAAGCCTCTAGTTTTTGTTTAGGCCTTAAACATTTCCTACTCTCATACTCCAAGTTGTAAGGTCAAAAACATTTGTTTCAGTATTATGACATTTCAAAAACGCAGATTCCAAAATATCACCAAACGGTTTTCAATAATGCCAAACGGATCTTACCAACATTTCCACATCTGTTACCAATCCTGATGAAGACAGGTGTCAAAAAGTGAATTAGAGATCTCTACCAGCACTAGTTGTGATTAACAGTGTGAGAGAGAGAGAGAGAGAGAGAGAGAGAGAGAGAGAGAGAGAGAGAGAGAGAGAGAGAGAGAGAGAGAGAGAGAGAGAGAGAGTGAGAGAGAGAGCGCGTTTGCTTTTATGTCTGAGAGGGACAAAAAATTAAATAAGAAGATTCATATACAGTAATAAGGGAAGCACTTACAGTGAGTAAATGTTACTTCTCATGTTGTAAGCTGCAAATCCAGCAAGGGACAATGTAGATGTGGAAAAAAACATAATTCAGAGATTTAAAAAAGGGGCAAATTCTGCACTGGGGCAAAAAGCTTTCCTCTACATCGAATTGAGTTACTAATTCCATTTGGTGAATGTTGTACCTGTCAGATACTGTGTTTGTACCATAATGTATTGTATTTTTCATCAGCTTTAACACTCTGGGATATTCTTGTAGTTATTTGAACACCATTGGTGCAGTATCCAGTTTGGATGCAAATGTTTAAAAGCTTTATGATGTGAACAGTATAAAATCTAAACTCATCACAATGTCAAACGTATACACATGGATATCCACAATTCCATAGTGTCTGTCATGTCTGCAGAATGGTTTGTTGAAGCACTGTGTAGTGCTCTATGTAAATTATAAGCATCTTTCTAAATTCCTAGGTTGGTTTCTAAACTAACATGTATTTTAAGGCTTCCAATACATTCAGTACATTTAAAAGTATACTCTCAGTAGTTTCAGATGTCTGGGAATACAAAAAACGCACTCTTTAAAACTTTATTTTTTGCTACAAGCCAGCATTTTGCTTTCTCCAACTGTGCTACTTTGAGTCAGTTATCATAGGTTTTTGGTTTGATATGTGCAATGTACAGAATAGATAGAGAATAGATAGAGAATAATAGAGAAGTACTTTTATTTTTGTATTAACAGTTAATTTTGATGGGATCATAAAAGGTTCCTTCTATTACAAAGGGATGTTTTTACTTAGACCAGTAGGTGGACTATGTTGACTAACAGATGACAGAAATAGAGAGAAAAAGCAATCTGGTGCAAGTGACATTATGTGAAGCATATTCAGCAAAAAGAAGAACCTTGCTCAAAAGTATGGTTCATTCATTTTCCCCGGTAATTTAAAGACCTAGCTCTCATTCTTAAATAAAGCCTTAATATTTAGTAAGTGTTTGGATGCATTACATTGTGATGTAGACAGGTGCACCACATGGAATAGCTTTAAAAGTTCAAGTTTGCCCCAAGTTAGGGATCTTGGAGCAGCAAAGATACCTTCTTTATCAATTGTGCGACTGGCAACGCCCTCCCGAGAGTCTGAGTGTCAGAATCTAATTGTTCACTTCATTTCCCTTCTTATGTTTCGTTAATCGTCTCCCAGAAGCTGTCAGTTTTCATTATGTAAATGCTGAGTGAAGTAAAGTACAGCAATGTAGCAGGAGCCCAAACCCACTCTGTACCAAGGACCTGTTTTATTCACTTGTGTCTGTGACCACGGTGCCCGCAGTCCTGTCATTTGCACCCAGCTCAGTTTCATATCCAGTGCAAATCGTGAAATGGAGAACCAATATACCTTTCAATTGACATCTCCTCAAACACGAAAAAGAAAATATGTGCATGTGAATGATAATAAGGACCAGCTATGCAAAAACCTCTCTGTTGACACTCTGTAGTTACCGTTCCAAAGACCTCTGCAAGCCTAACCACAGTGAGCTTCCTGTGTTTTGTGTATCTCACCCAAAATCTTTTTTTTGCTGTTTTTGTTCTGTGCCCCAGGTTATAGCTGTATGCATAAACATAGGAAAATATTATTTCCGGAGGTATTAGCTACTGGTAGAGCCCTGCCAGTGCTAAATAATTATTATAGAAAGAGTCCGCATGAGGTCTGATCTCCTGACAGCCTCTGTTTAAGGGCTGCAGCAGTTGCTTTTTGGATATCGCATTAATTCAATTCTGAAGTGCACTGTCAAGCATCTAATAGCTTTCATACTTTATACCTATCAAGGACCAATAAATGCCTTTCTGTAGGTTTAGTATTTTTGGTGCTTACTTTGGAATTTGGTATCATTGTTTTGAGCAGAAAGCAATGTAACATTACATTCCACAGTATAACAAGCCAACAAAAATCCCACAGTGCTTTGTGGAGGGATTGTCAAACATAGAAAGTGTAATTAACCCAGTGATGGGACCTTTTATTTAAAAACTGAAATTTACTTTGTCAGCATCCGTTGAGATCATATTAGAAGCAGGTGTGGGTGCGTACACGCCCAGAGATGAAAGGAAACAGCCACTCTTCGATATAAAATCCATTACAAAAAAATAGAAAAAAAACTAGACTTCAGTTGAAACTGTAGTGTCCCCACTAGTGATCTGTCCGGCCTCTCCTGACTAGACGATTGACTTTTAAGATGTAATCTCCTATTTCGGCAGCTCTTGACATTCCGGTAGAACAGCAGAAAGGGGTCACAAAGCCAGCCCCGGGTTCATCAGTGTGATGTGGATATTCACGGGGAGGGTTTCTCTTAAATGCATTTTGGAAAGCAGTATTGATTTTCTACTTCAGATTACCGCAGTGTTCTGTTCACGGACAGTTTTTTTTTTTTTATTGCAAGGATTGTTCTCTATGTTGGGGGGGGATGTAGGTATTGTAAGCTTGAGTCAGCAGAGCGTATTAAGCAGTTCTACACCGAAAAATGGTGCACATCTCTCTGACCGAGCTTCCTGAAAGGTGACTGTGGTTGAGGTGACAAGTTGTGTTCATCCTTGAAATGTGCCTTTTTGTTTCAGAGCCTCCCAAGACAATTAATATCAAGCAGTAAAACTCTGTCCCCTCTTGTCACCCATGGACCAGTTCAGTTCCATATCTAACTCCATACCTACTCCAGTCATCTGGTGTCGGGGTACCAATTGATCACAACTTGAACTGTTTGTATTTCATCATAGTTTTGGACTGTGATAAACTCATGCTAATAGATAATTTTAACTATTTTAAATGGCCGGTAACTCAGCAAGAAGGTTGATGTTGGTGTTATGTACTCAATTCAGCAAGTTTTAATGTCCAGCCAGTGGCATATATATGTATCTTGGTTATATCTCGGTAAGACAGACTTGAGAACTGGGTTTGAAATGAGGTATTGGACATTCAAATATCTCACTTTCAGCAAGAATGGTTTTGTGTTTCATGGTTGCAAATCTCCACAACCTTCATAAGTTCATAAGCAATTTTTTATCCAGCAAATGTCATATTTTATTGAATATAATGTTATTTACTATAACCTACTTGTTTTTAAATGTACATGGTGTGTTACAAAATGGAAACCAATTCCCCTGAAAGCATGTCGTGCAAAAACACAAACTTCTTAAAGGCCCTGGCGTCAGTTTAGTTAAATGGTCGCCGTTGTTGATGTTTGTGAATATGATTCACATCATACATTGTGCAGACCATTAATTGCACCACGTCTCAGCCATGTTTCTATGCAACGTCCTCTTGAAAGATGCCCTGCAGTTATTTCCTAGGGTCTTATATTTTTAAAGTATGGATCCTTTAAATGCATACAGTGTGCACAAATGTGAAACACAAAGATAGTGAAGGTATTTGAAGTTTGACTGCAAGATCTGTAACTATTAAAAAAAAAAAAAAGATTGATATACAACACAAGGTCCTTTATTAATCAAACTTGTATCACAGATCTTTTGAAGTGACCCTGCTTTTTTTCAGTATTTTTTTAAATTTGTCTTATTAAAAACAAATTCCAAATTCTTCTTAGTGTTGTAGAGACTGTTGTTGTATCATTATACTTGTACAGAAGATTGATATTTATTCTTATAATGATTTCACATTTCTGCCAACACTTGCAAACAAGGAGAACTGCATGACTGAGTGAAACCTGCTCCATTTTGTTAATAATCAGTAGATTTTTGCTGTTCATTAATGTAGAAGAGATTCTTTGTACACAAGACTGGGTTTCTGTTTCAATGGTTAATGTTTTCTAAGGGGGATCAGGTGAAAATAATCTCAGACAAGCTGAAGCTGAATAAAAAGTTTTGTTTGTTTGTTTGTTTTTTAACGATCTTGCATACAAAAAGACGCCGATGCCGATTTGTAATGATGCTTTATATTTCTATTTAAAACTGGTTGGCAATAATGTAAAGATATAAAGAACTGATGTAGCTTTTTATGCACTTTGTCTTCTGTGAAACCAGAGGTAACAATGGCCATATGTTTGAAGTCTAAGTCATATTCTGTTTTTAGACCAGCTGAAGAGACACCCCTTCTTGCACAGGCTTAGTAAACAAGGTTGTTCACCCATTTCAAATGCAGTAAACTAAATGTACCCCAAAAGGCAATGCATATGAAAAAAGTGTTGGAGCCTTTCCTTCACAAGAGAACAAGGCATGAGTGTACAATAATGTTATCAATAATGAATTTTATTGGTATGTTATTGATCATTAGTTGTCCTTTGTATGGAGCCACAGTGGTTAGAAAATAGGAGTACTGCACACTGTGAAGATTATCAGTGCTTTCATTAACTGGAAACACATGTGCTGGTTTTTTTTCATTCTTTTTTTTTGTCAGTTGGATCGCATTGCATGATTTGAAAAGTCACTGTCACAGTGAGGTGCAAGGGTTAATGATAATGCAAAAACCTGCCTGGTTGTGATTACCAGCAGATTGGGAAAAAAAGTTTTAAAAAAAAGAGAGATATCCTAAGTTGAAGGTCTATGACTGAACTTCTATACATCTCAAAATACTCTTGAATAACGTTTCATTACATCTTCTAGCTGACATTAGATTTAAAACAGTGTGATTATGCATTAAGGATTAGTGTCAATAATTAGGTCAAGGCTTTCCAGACTGTAGACTTGAACACAGTTCTGCAATAAAATTAGAGTACCAACACACTTATTTATTTTACAAATCACTGGTCAAAGTCGGCCTCCTGGTTTCAGTGACTGGAATGTTTGCAATGTCTGTAGATAACCCTTGTTCCAATGTAAATACATAAATCAAATCATCTCATAACACACCATATACCAGATGTACAGAACCTATGAAATGTGCCGCTGTTGAAACTGGAATTTATACATCTAAAAACCTATATAAAAACCTATAAAATCATCGATAATTTGCATAACAATGTATCCAAATACGACTGGGCAATGTGGTAAATCAGTATTTATATTATTTTTTTACTTTGGATTTTGGTTCCTCCTAATCGGCTGTGAAGTATTATTTGCATCCATTTTAAACTTAGTTTCTTCCAGATGTTTTTCAGCTGTTTCATCTGGCAATAGAGCAGCTGAGAAAGCATGTGGAATATGCATTTTAACTATTTGACAGCTAAGAAAGCTATGAAAGAGGTGGTGTTTCTTGCTTTGTTGGACTATGCCTATACGTATATATATTATAAATATATAAATGTAAAACTATAAATATTGTATAGAATTTCATAATTTTTATAATCTTGTACATGTAACGCAACCACCTTCCTTTTTGGAAGGAGTAAATGTTTGGTACATATTTGTAAATAACTGTGCAGCACTTATGACTTAATACCTTTATTTGATGTCAAACTTCATTTGTTTTTGCTTTTTTGGCTATTAGGGCATGTTTATTGTTAATGATGGTTAATGAATTCATACAAGTCTACTTAACTTTGTACATTTTTAAAGTGTTTCTTAATGCCTTGAAGATGTTTTCTTTTTTTTCTTTTTTTGCATTTGTACAGATGTTAAATATCACTGCAACTACAGTATGGAAAATAAAGCACTTGATTGCATAAATGTAATGATTAGTGTCTTTTCCTGAAAACAGCAAGGCAGCAAATTTTGCTTCAATGGTCCATGACAGTGCTACAAAATGGTGCTTTAAAGTTTTAAATACTGCGCGTTGGTGATTGTAAAAAAAAAAAAAAAGCTCCCTGTGGAGGAGGTGGAATAGGTTGTATGTTTTATTTTTAATTAAGACTTATACACTACCGGTCAAAAGTTTTAGAACACCTACATTTTTCCAGTTTTTATTTAAATTTACGCAGTTTAATTTCTCAATTTATTCTTTCTACAAATATTGTTCAGAAAGTTCTTCCCAACAATGTTTGAGAAGTTCCCACAAATGTATTGCTTTTTCTTTCACCCTTCTGTCCAGTTCATCCCATGTTTTGGGTCATTATCTGGATGAACCCCTGACCAACTAGGCGTATACCAGAGGGTATTGCATGACGCTGCAAAATGCTGTGGTAGCCATTTTTGTTCAGGGAGCCACTCACTCTGTTTCAAGTTGCTGGCTCTGGGTCCAGCAAAAGAGCCCCAGACCATCACGCTTCCTCCTCCATGTTTGACAGTTGGTGTCACACACTGAGGAACCATCCTTTCGCCTACTCAATGGCGTACAAAAACCCTGCATGATGAACCGAAGATTTCAAATTTTGAAATTTCCAATCTTCAGTAGTCCACTGGTGGTGCTTCATCTTAGCAATGGCTTTCTTACTGCCACTGGACCTGTCAAACCTGCAGCTCGAAGTCTTCTCTTCACAGTTGACACTGAGACTTGCTCACTTCGACTGGTGTTAAGCTGTGCTTGTAGCTGTTGTCCAGTGAGCCGCCTATCACGCAAGCTGTTGACTCTCAGAAACTTGTCTTCTGATTCTGTTGTGGCTTTGGGTCTGCCAGACATCTTCCTGTCAGAGTTTCCTCCAGTTTCCAAGAAACTGTACTTAAATTTCTATAAAAACTGGAAAAATGGGGGTGTTCTAAAACACGGTAGTGTATATATTGTTACATTATGGTTCTAAAAATATCAACACTTGTTATTAAATATAAATTCTCTTTGGAGCAAAAATAGAAACTGTTTTAAAAGTCAATCAAGTCATTTTTAAGCAGGCCCAGGCCTTTGTTAGAGTTAACAAAATCTGAATTTATCGAGGCAAAACTATTATTTTTAACATTATTTGCTTTTTTGAAGTTGTCCATGTGCTCCTGTAAAAATAAAAATAATAATAATGAATGCAGCTGGATTTGATTTGCACATAATATTGTGCTAAGATAGGGTTCAAATCACAAACAGTCTGAACATTTACAAAATAGGACCTTTATCTGTGCAAAAGAATAGCTCTGTCTTTGTGGTTCACTCACTTCCTTAAACCAAAGCAACAGCCCGGCTCTGCAATGATTAGCCTTCAACCTGCATGAACAGAAACCTGTGCACACTGTACTATAAATTATGGAATTAATATAGATGTGCCTGAAAGGGCAAGACACATTGGTGTTTTCAAAACAGTCGTCTGAACCATATTTGTGGTAAACGGAGATCATTTCCTTAATTATATAAATGATTACCTTTTCCATTACACAATCTATGGAGTTTGAAAACAGGCCAATTATCTTAGGTGATATGAGGTCTTTCCATACTTTGGTTAAAGTTGTTAACTTTCATGAATGTTGTGGACATTGCTCTGCGGTGGGCAAGTCTATACAGTATATACAGTATAAATCTGGCCTTTGATCTTTAAATGTATATTATTTCATTCTGAATTGAATTCTGATGAGCTGTATGATTCTTTTTGTGGTGTGCAGTTGTCTGTTTTTAATTTCTTTTTGGTTGAATATAAACCAAATTACCTCATGCATGGGTAATACACTACATACCCCCATACATTTGCTTCCCAGTGTTTATCTTTTTTATATAAGAACTACCAATACCATAGTTACCCTGGTCATATCTTATTCAGCAGCGGTGCCTCTGTTTCTGCACAAGCACTATCCTCTGATGATGTGTAGCATGCTAGAATACTTTTTAAAATGTTTAAAGATTTATATATCTCATTCAGCAGTTGCTGGAAACCACTAAAAAAAAATGTAGGCCACCCTATTCTAATTTACACAACCATTCATAATTTGCAACGCGGTTTGAACTTGTAAAAAAAATTGCATTCTGTAAGTTTATACTTACTCGGTGTCACCAACAGTAGTCTTTCCTGTTTCAGCACTGTTTCTTATTTACAGTAATCATCGATGCTTCTTGTGCTTCTGACAGCTTCGAGTTTGGAAACATCACAAGACCATAGCCATTACATAAGTACATATTTAAATCTGAAGATATGAGGCAAGCAAACCCCTCCAAAGGGGTTTCTGTGGGGGATCGCGGAGATATAAGGACACTAAGCCTTTTTCAGAAGGCCTTAATCAGAGCACAAAGTCTTGCCATGTAAGCCAGTACAATCATAACTCTTTCACACACACTAAGGGATGTTCAAAACAAACCTAGGCTGCTGTCATCCTATGATAACTGAAACCAATAAAACACAACTACCAATAAAAAATAATATTGTCTTGGGCTCAACACGTATTTAGTTTGTTAGTTTGAATTTGCTTTCTGTTTTCCATTCCATAACTCTATAGCTGCTGCTTTCATGTTTTGTTTATGCTCTTAACATGGGATTGCAGATGCCTCCAGCCTATGCCATGGACAGAAAGCTCAGAGAGAGCCAGGAAGTGCTTACCAGTTGCACCCGAACACCCTTCAATAAATCCTCTGCTGATGACGGCGTCGCATGACTTCATCCATGACTTCAGCTAGTTCAGAGTTATTGGTTGTCCACAGATCTAAACCAGGAGACTCGCAAGCTCTGTGCATTGTTTGTACGCGTAGCAACTTATAAAAGGAGGTAAACCCGTCTGTTTGACAGAACTGGTAGATTTGGAAAATAATTTACGATTCACAGTGATTCGATTTGAGCAGCTGCAGATGGTGGTATTGATATTGTGTGTGTTTGTGTGTTATGGTGATTGCCCTGTATTTTGTGTTCCTTTCATTTTAGAAGACAGATGTGGGAAAAAAAGAAAATGTTCACAGAAAGTGTATAAGTACATTTTCAAGAACAAGTGCAGGATGGATGTTAGATGTGAAATGTGGCAGTTAAACCTTGAAGATCAGTACGTGATCCTCACACTAAATCACAGCTTATGCAGCCAGTCTTATTTCAGTCAGATTATAGTTACATTGTGGGCAGTTGTGAAGGTATCAGCTTCATGGGGGCCCAGGCAGCATGAAAATATGTTATATTATGAATGTATTATCCTTTCTGGTAATACAAGTGGCCCGTAATATATGATGTTGATAAGCATCACAGTACAATACAGAAGAATAGTCCTGATACAACAGGGGGCTGTACTAACAGTGCAATACAGTACAATACAATAGTCATGTTACAATAGACTCTTATCAGTGTGCATGTGAGAACATACAGCCTTCTTCCCTTGCAGGAGAACTCTTGCTGTACTGTACTATTATTATTATTATTATTATTATTATTATTATTATTATTATTATTATTATTATGTCACTCACTTCAGCTCACTTCAGCCTGGCTTTGACAGGTCTGTCTAAATCACCAATCACTGGATTTCTTGAACACAGGGACATTTTGCCTAATTAAGATCCACAATTGGCTCAATTAAGCAGGTAACTATCTGGATAAAACAAAAACCTGTTGGCCCTGTGGCTCTTCAGGGGCAGGGATTGACACCACTGGATTAGTGTAACCATACAAACTGCATAATGCACCACTGAACAAGGACCCAGAGAGTCCAACCTCAGTATTTGTCTACCAATCAAAATCCAGTGTAATTAAATTAATTGGTTCGTACGGGACTCAGTACAAAGACAGTGCCCATGGTGCACCATGAATCTTTCACGATCCACACAGGACTGCATGTCAGCATGGCCCCTCTGTGTTGAGACAACTGCTAATTTAAGTCGCACTAATTTGACAGACACATCAAAACAATCAAGTTGAAAGTTCTGGAAAAAAAGCTAATAGTTTTAAAACAGTTCCAGAGGGTTTAAACATACCTGTGTCCATGACTCCATTCACACCCACGCGCCGCGGCCTGGCTCGTGGACAGGGCTGTTGTCCGTTGGAGGGAACGTGCGCCAGAATTGAACTTCGCTTCCGCATGTGGACGACATGAAGGCATGCGATTCAAATGAGTGAGTAAAGTCTTTTTATATTTGTATTTGACTTATTTGACGTATTTATACTTATATTTGTATAGTTTGCTTCCGTTGATAAATATATTAAAACAAACTTTTACTACAATCACCAGCAGTGATGCAATGTTGCGCCTCAATGGAATACTCTCAAGGTAACGCTGACAAATGGTGTAATGACTTGACACTAATGACAGAAATTGCTTAATTGAATTGAAGAGAGGAAATTTTTGGAATTTTGCCTGGCAGTTGGTTTGCACACAGCATGCATCAGTATCATATTAAATTTATGTAACAAGAATGTTTACATATTTTCCCATAATATGTTGACCCTAATCTACAGAAAATACCCTGACTTTCTAAATGTTGGGGTTTTGTTTCTGTTGGTTAAAGATACACCAGAATGGGTGATGCATTAGATGCAGCTTTATGTTTTGGCAATGACAAGACTTGGGGTTATTATAGTTAGAATAGGCAGACAACCTCGACCTCCATTAGTGTAAATGTTTTATAAAAATTGTATAGTTTGTCCTGTGTGATTATTTAAACCTCATGACACTTTTAAGCAGGTGGTTAAAATTAAATTCCTGAAGGGGCTGAGGTGTTTGTTTTGGGGGGTTTTGTATCCAACCCGGCTCCCAGTCACTTAAGTGGTCTGATTTACTGATTACCTGGATAAATGTAATATTTCTCAACTGGCTGTAAATTGTATTACAGGTACTGTACCTTGAATCAATGGCATCTTTTAACCTATCAACTGTAAAATATCTTAAAACATCTAAATGATAGGCCAAAATAGTTTAATAAGTAATTGAAAGCTCTAGTTGTAATGGAAAACCAGAAGACAATGTGAACTTTAAATTAAACATTGAATCTGCACGTTTCTTGCAAAATTCTAATGAGAGATTTGTTATTGTTGTCACTAAATATAGTCCACATTGTATTTTGCACTTTTTGTAAAAAAATAAATAAAAACGAACCTCTGAAGCTGTCTAGACACTGTGAAATTAATCTTAACCAAATAACATGTTGGTTTACCACAGCTCTAAAACACCCAAAGCTACAGCCAGGATTTCTTAATGATTTCAAAAGTGTGTATTGACATTGATCTTTGCGTTATACTTCATTTTTTAAGGACAAACTCTAGGACTGTGCTATTAGGAGGGGACTGTCTATGTTTTATAAGTAGTTTCCATTAATTGTTGTAAATGATGTGGTTTCAATAACACTGCCTTTCATTCAAAGTAAAGGTACCATTTCAGTATCGGCCTACTGCATTTCATCAGCATAACACTGGGGATTTTCTTTCTTCATGGTCAATATTTTGTAAATTTGCTTTAAATCAAAACTGTAACACAGCTTTCCTGCTTATGGAAATGTGAACTCCCTTATGGCACATGTGTTCTCTCTTATTGTATCCACTGACAGATTAAGAAAAATACCTGCTGTAGCCCCTCAGAACACACAGCTTGTCACATACATGCATTTCTTACACCACTAAAATGCAAAGCCCTCGACCGTGTGGAAATGGCACACTTTCTGCTGTGTCTGCATTGCACATACAGTAGGCAGACAGAATGACGCAGGAAAACGTGGTTCCAATGAGTCAACTTGCAACCATTGCACAGAAACCCAGTCCTATTCATTTATTGCATTTTACGTCTTTTATTTAAGGGCCCAAGGGCTTTTGAGAACCGACGCATTGAGCACTGACGTAATGGGACTAAAACTCATTCTGCACTCATTCTGCAAGGTGAGGTGATGTGAATTGTACTGAGCCTCCCACGTTCAGGAGGTCCAGACCTGGAATGATATTCCTTGAAAGGAACGCTCCTGTGGACCAGCTTCAAACACTGTCCACTGTAGAAATAACTCAGGGCTGGATCCCTGGGGCTGGCAGGGACCTTGCAAAGAAAAATACATTCATGTTACTTTTGGCATGGTTGCAGTCCTCGATTCACTCTATAATGAGACTTAGGGTTGGTTTAAAGTGATGCTGGTCAAATATATAAGTATTTTGTGCTGTTTCTTACACATCAGGGTTAGGATATGCATTGTGCAAATAATGTTTTCAAACCCATGCATGACATCCATCATTTTGTGTGAAAATAATATTATAAGATTCAAATATAGATCAAATATATCTTGCCTTCTGTACAGTGTATAGCAGTGTTCCTCAAACTTTTATAACTTTATAAGCCAGACTTTGAGAAACTCATGCACTCCAGAAGGACAATTATTTTATTTTTAGAATTAACACAGATATGTAGATATTTCCTCTAGAGTTATTTTCTAACTACAAATGTTATTTCCTGTGTATATATAGTGATTTATACTATATTTGCTTCTTTAAACGGTTAGTTTATAATTTGTTTAAAAAAATAGCATTTTGATAAAAATAAAGACATTTGGTTTAGTATTCTTTATTTTGTATTATGCTTATGGCTTTTATTTTGGGTGGAACTTTTGCAAGTAACTTCCCAACATATTTGACTTTCTTGTCAAATCTTCAGAAGACTTTAGTAAGCATGTTTTCCTGGTGTTTTATGGAATTAAAAATTAAAATGCAATTTGCCTCCCTGGTCTTTCTTAGTCACCAGAAAAGTGTTTTCCATCCATGACACTATTCATGTCATTACCTCCATATTCCCCTGGAAAAAGCTCATGCACCCAGGTTCACTATCACTGGTCTATAGTGCAGAGAAGATCATCTGCCTTGTTGACATTTTCAGATTAAAAGAAAACCTAATCTTGAAAGTCAACACAAACTCTCTGAACTGACTAAACATAGAGACCCTTACTCTCAGTGCTATCCCCTCCTGTTCGTTAATTTTAAGGTCCAGTGGGGAACCCTAGTGAGCATTACTGGAACTGCACCATCAATAGTTCACTGATGCACAATTGTTTCAGTAATGTATTTTATTTGGCAAGCTTCACTACGAATCGGTAGACTCTTATTAGCTTCTAAGCATTTGAGCACACACTGGACCACTTCACCTCAGTCATTTCAGATCCCTTGAGTGTTTCACTAATTGTTGAAATGGAAAAATCCTAAGGAAGCAACAGCCTTTTAATTAAGTATATGACTGAGCAACACACATTTTTCCATTCACCAGCATTCTAGTTTAGATAAATCCCCAACACTCATGATGCACATCAAACATTACTTTCTCAGTGATTCAGAGAAAAATAATTAAAAAAGCCTTTTGCACAACAGACATTATTACCTATAACAATAATTGCAATGCTAAGAATAGGTTTGCACTCAAAATCTGAAGAGAAATTGTGTCAATAAGGATAATTATAGTATTGTTTGTTTTGAATAATGGTCAACCAGTTTAGACATACATACAGAATGCTGTGGGCCATTGGAAGCAAAGAAATAAAATAAACCGGAGCTCTCTGTAAGTGCAATATAACCCTAAAGGATCAAGTCCTGTAGGTAAGACTGGGGTAAAAACACGTTACTGATTGCTGCTCTTGTAGATGAGAACTGTAGCTTGTCTGACTCATAGTAAAAGAGCCGTCACATTCCAAAACAATGACTAATTATCATGCTTCTTCGGTTAAATCATGCTTCAGCTGAGAAGATATAGAGCATTGGTGAGAAAATAACGAGGAGGCAAATAAACTACGAAGGTGACATAAGAGTCGAAGGTTGAAGTAGGGGACAAGGATACTGGAGGATTAAGTGAACCTGTAATACACTTGTGGCAGAAAGGTTAAATTCCAGCATAAGAACATAAGAACATAAGAAAGTTTACAATCGAGAGGAGGCCATTCGCCCCATCATGCTAGCTTGGTGTCCATTAATAACTAAGTGATCCAAAGATCCTATCCAGTCTATTTTTAAATGTTCCCAAATTTTTCGCTTCAACCACATCGCTGGGGAGTTTGTTCAGATTGTGTTCATCCCTGTTTGAAGAAGTGTCTCCTGTTTTCTGTCTTCTGAGCCACCTATTTTAGTATCATCCGCAAATTTGACAAGTTTGCTAACTATCCCAGAGTCCAGATCATTAATATAGATTAGAAAAAGCACAGGCCCTAGTACTGATCCCTGTGGAACTCCACTAACAACCTCACTCCAGTTAGAAGAGACTCCTCTAATCAACACCCTCTGTTTCTATACATCAACCAGTTCATAATCCATCTACTTACATTACCCTGAATGCCTACAGCTTCCAATTTGAGGATCAGTCTTTGGTACAGAAAGCAGCAGGGCTGTCAGGCAAATAGAATGACAGTGAGCTGTTAAGATTGCTGAACTAGCCTTTTTTTAATTAATGGATTTACTTAATGGAACTAATTTAGTGTTTTCTCATCTATTGCTGAAAATCTGGATGAATGGAAAAGGAACAAGAGATTCAATAAGCTCCATTTTGGAATAAATAAATTGAAAAGTAAGTACATGCACGCATACATCTTCACAGAAATCAGGACAAAATCACCAGCTTTGTGAAGAAGATGTATATAGGCCTGTAATGTACTGCATGTGTCTTTTAGTTATAGTATTGAAATTACTATACAGATAAATTGGCATTAAATTTGCATTGGAAGGTATTTCTCTCTTGGTCCTGAGGCTGTTCACAGAAAGGGTTTTGTAAGAAAAGCCAGCCTCCTTATAACATTGTCTCACTCTTCGCTTGAAGTCCTCTGATTGGACAGTGGAGATGACATGATTTATAAACACTGCCAGTTTGACTCTAAGTGCCAGAAATGCACTCTCAAGCGTTTTTGTTTTTTGTTTTGTTACAGTCACTGCTATTGTCCAGCAGTAAAAAAACTGACAGATGCAGAGGAGCTATGCTGTCCACATAATCGCTGCGAGCCAAGATTTTAATTAATTAAAATGAACTCACTTACAAATTTCTTCTGACCTCCAGTGCCGCCTAGCTGTAAAATGTGCAAGATTAACACTTCAAACACAAAGCCTTCACCTATTCAAAGTGTTCTTATTGTTTTGTCTCGGGATGCATATTTGCAAATCATTAGTGGATCAGCATAGTCGCATACACCGAGAAGAACCATTTCTGTTTCAAACTATATAGATTATAAATACACAGCTTTTGCAGGATTTTGAGATACTTTGTTACAGACAATGTCTTCTAAAGTCACTGTTCCAATTAAATATGAAAATATGAAAATAAAAGCACTCCTACAGTTTATCTTATAAAAGCCATCGAGCTGTTGTCTTTTACACAAACATATAGAGTGTCAAGCATTTTTTTTATATCATAGGATTACAGGGCTAGATTGTTGATATTCTGCTACGTCCGCTAGCCTCTTCAATTCTGTTCCTTGGGTAGCTGGTAAACAAGCTGACAGTATTAGCTCAGGTAGGGACCTGTTTAAACTCAGTCCTCCTGGGATGGGAGGTTGGTTTTGGCTGGGTCTGAAATACCTCTGTGTACACCTAGTCTTGAAAACATCTTCTTAATTGTTAGGGATGTTGCTCCTTGCAGTCTGTCAGTCACATTTCCAATTCCTAATTTTCCATTCTTTCATACTGCTTGTTACACTGCCAAATCCCCTTTGTTTGCATATGCTGTTCCACTTTTGCATTCCCTCCAGCTAAATATCAGAGAAAAATGAAATACTTGTTCAATAATTTATAATGATTTCACAATATCAGGTTGAATTACATCTACTTTGTAGAACTTTTGAAAATAAGATCAATCTTAGCTTTTTTCTTTTACGAATTAAAAATATTCCAAGAACTAAAGTAAACAGTTCATATATAATAAACATTTATCAAAAACTAAAATCTTTATGCTGGAAGTTATGACATGACATCTACACATACTACTCAAATGTTTTAAACATGAATACATTAATACATAAACAAATCTGAGCCAAACAATTCTCATAAATAACTTGCATTTGGTCAAATATCTAAGCAGTCATATTTCACACCAGAAGGTGGCAGTCTACTCACACTTGACATGCCAGAGAAATAAAGCTTTTCTATCCACAGTAGTTATTCAATAACAAATGCAATCAATCACTAATAACGCATGTACAGCAGAATGCATTTATTATGTTACTTGTAATATTTGTTTATGGTATTTGAGAGTTATTTTTTAGCCTTATCTATTAAACTTGATAATCACTACTTTCTGTCATAAGCTACAAAAAAGTAGTATTAGTATGTTGATGCTTAGATATATGTATACATTTAATCAAATTTAATTTGCAAATCCCAAATTCTATTAACAAACATGCCCTTTCTAGTGGCTACCAACTCGCTCGTAAAACACATGCTTCAGATCTTGGAGCTTTGTATTGAATTTAAATAAACTCCCATCACTTCGATCACTCTGGTAACAAATGTGTATTGTGCACAACAGAAGACCGATGTGCACGTAAATGTGCTAAATGTACAAATTATATTGGCAAGATTAAGGCTGTAAGAGATGATTAAAGTGGACGGGGTCATTCACCACGTCCAGGGTAAATTCCCCTAATGATGAAAACACTGTTTCTCAGGTCCAAACTTATCCTTGGATTTCATGTACTACATAAAAGTTATTGACATTTGCATTAAAGATTTATACCTGTGTTCTGTTTTGTTTTGAATAATACTATAGAAATCGGTTGTATTTAGCTGGAGAAAGCTGTAAAAACAGTCAACTTGGCTTCGGGAGAGAGCAGCTGCTGTTTTTTTTAAGGGGTCCCAATGATCCTGTCTGCCAGGATTGTATTTCAAACCTCTTTTCCCAACATAGGCCAGCCAACTTGAGCTACTCAATATAAATTGGATTTGAATTGGGTGTTTTACCTAAAACACTGGCAGATGGACGTAATTGCATTTATCCCTCACCCAGGGAAAGACAGGTGATGGCTTTATTCTGTAAAGAGAGAGAAGACTCTAGTAACAGTGAAATATGTGTTGTCCTTCCAAATGAAGCCTTTTCTGTAGCTTTCAGTTGACGGATTCAGTGAAGGCTGTATTTAAATCACAGTAAGCACAATATAAACAGTGGGTTTTTTTCAATTTGACAACAAGAGATTAATATTAAATGGGGTTTTAAGCTTTTGCAAACATTTCCTCTGTAGTAAGTATCAGTGTAAAAGCAATAAAAAAGCAAAAGTCTTGGCACGGCTCAGGGGTTGACTCAGTGTCCCAGTAATATGGTTCCCAGTCTCTAAACAGCCACGTCATCTACCTGCAGACTGACAGTATCTTAAAAATATATTTAAAAAAATTAATTAGCAGCTCAGGGCAAAATTATATCAAATGGAATCCTGTTAAGAAATCAATTAATTTGATTTTAAATGCATACTTTGCAATTAAGTACAGTATAAACCCTCCTGGTGATTTTCATTTCTTAACGTAAATCAGATTTGTGCTTCAAGAAAAACTCAGACTAAAGCTCTATTGTGTAACTGGACACCTCTGCATAGAGAGAGAGGAAAAAAAATCAGATTTTCTGAAAGTTAAACCCCCTGCCCCATCCTGATTCAAAATGTCTGGCCCCTTTCCTAATAGCACATGTTTTCTAGGCTCTTTGTTTGAAACTCATGAGGCGCCAAAGCCCCTGTGGGTTTTGGCTGATCTGTGAGTGCAGATATAAACAGTATTGTAGAATGATGCCTCTTCCTTGGGCTTTACAGTGCACATCTGGTGCAACAACAGAGAGAGAGACCGTGCCGTGTGCTCTGCAGTTTACAGATATTTACAGAATGCACTAAATATTTAGGATACCATCCGACTCGGTGTGCTTTTCTTGGAAAGCGAGGCATCATTACGGAGTGCATCAAAAATAAAAAGGGAATCTAGTAGGATGAGGTGAATAAATAATTACGCTTCCTTCTCATAATGATTTAAGAAAACTCTTACTCCAAATCCCAGGAAGTCTAGTCTTGAAGCTGAATAAGTTTTTCCTCTTAACTCCCTGACTCCTCTGCTGTAAACGTATGACATCCACATACACAACGAGAACAAAACATTGCATTCACTTGGCCGACGTCCACTTTCATCCATTACAGCACAGCTGCTCCTCGGTGGAGGGGGTACAGACTCGAAACAAAACATCTGATTACAGTTATATTTGTCTATATGTATTACATTATATTTGTGTATATTGTGAGTAACAGACTTCATCTATTTTAAGTCCTAATTGTATTACTAAGACTCCTCTTATAAAACAATATGCAATTTACATTGAATTAACTGTTGAAAATGTTTAGGAATGTATACATTTACTCCATGCTTTGCACAATTCAAACTGAGGTCTCTGAATTGGAGAAAATTATTTATTGTTGAATATATAGATAAAGAAATGAAGTTACTGGTTTTCCTGATAGGCACACCATGTTATAAACCTCCACTGAGAATGAAAGTTGGGTGTTGTGCCTCAGACATGGACGGTTCAACTGGATGCAGATTCTGAGTGGAACTCCAGGGGCAGCACTCAAATGAGCAAACATGGCCAGGGTGGGGTGTTCAAAGCTGGCCATGGTTTCCTGCATTTGCAACGGGTTCCCCATTGGCTTAACATTTAATGTTATTAGCAAGAACGGGTTTAGACCTCTCCAGAATCCTCTAAATTTTAATTTCTTTTTTATATGGATTTCCTATTGACAAAACAAGCAGATGACCTGTCAATGCAAATTTCAGAGGACGCGTGCATGTTGTCTTTCTCCCCATGCTAGAACAAGTGATATCTTTCATACTGAGGATATTACCCACAGGGGGCGGGACCTGTGTCATTACCTTGGGACCTGTGAACGTATTTGTCTAACAAAGCTGCCTATAGGCTACTGTACGCTGTCACTCAAGCAGCCCTCCCCCGCTTGCTTTATCTACAGTACAGTACAGTAATTCAGTGTCTTTTTCACCATTGAGGATCATCCTCTTCTGACTCTGTCTTAATATAATATATCAATTCAGTATAAATCATAGTGGATTGCATGCGCTACCAAGCTTGTAACATAATATTATTGTTCACGTGCTGGAGCAAGAGAGTCATGGCACTAAATCTGCTGGGCCCAGCTGGATCCCCGGCCTGCCACCCAGATCCTATGCCTCGTGTGTGGCCCACCTGGGGCCCGCCTGGGGCCTGACCACGTCTACAGAGCTTAGGAGGACCCATCCTCGTGCCTTATTTGTGCACATTTCAACTGTGCTCTCGGCTCCAACGTAAAGCACAGGCTTCCTTTGCAGATTAGCTCCCACACATCAGTTTTGGCGTTGAGGTTACAGCTTTCCTTAAGCCCGTCTCCACCCTCCACTCAGCTGCTCCCCCCCATGCAGAATCCACGCGCTGTCCGCTTGGGGGTCTTGATCTCCCCAGGGGCACAGACGCAGGGTCCCCAGAGCTCGCAGTGTCACCCGCGACGCAGCAAGTCTCAACAACCTGACGGACCAGGTGCCGGAGCTGATGCGCCTCCACATGGCCAACCAGGCCGCTCCAGCCCCCCACCTCCACCTGCAGCCCCGGCCCCAGCGGGGTAACCATCACCCATCCCACTCAGCCCTATGGGTGGGAGTGAAGCAGTTTCATGGGCTGAGGACATGCTCTCCCTCCAGGCTTCAGATTCGGGGGCCTTGGGGGACCAGAGAGACTGGAGGAAGATGGACCTGCCTGCGCCTGACTAAAACAGTCATATTCTTCTACAGGCTCCAGTGCTCTGTTCATCATAACGTGCATTTCTGCTCTCCTGTTGTAAGTAAACATTTTATTCAGTGGTGTAGCAAGGCAAATGTGCAGTATAGTACAATGACATTAAAAGGGAATCCCAAATCGTCTATGTTTCAGTGTGGAATAGTTCACTGCACTGCAGTGCATTATAAGAGCAAATTAAACTGAAATAGACATCAGATGCTTGGATAAAGAATAGTTGGATTCAAATGCCACATGGTACATAGTTTGAGGAAGAATATAATCACAAGTGTTTGTAGAATATTATTTCCATCTGAGAGAGATTACCTTTCCCTGCTAGCATTAAAAGCAATTGGGACAAACAAATCAAAATAAGACTAACTTCCACAAGAAGCAGGCAATCAGTTTCACTGTTCTTTTATAGTCCTTTTCCTGTAGTCTTATGACACAGTTAACCATTGCACAGTGCACGTGCTCAGTTTTATTCACAGGATCACACCTTAAGCAGGGTTTTCAGCTTTACACTAAACCTATGTTCTCAGTCATAACATAAACATAAACATAAAACATAAAACCATACAAGGGGTATTAAAAATTTCACTCGTTTTTAATTATTGATCGAATGTAATGTACTTACATACAATATCCCACTGGCTGTGTGTTTTTTCTTTCTTTCTGTGTATATCTTCAATTTAATATGCCCTGCAGGAATCACCTCTCTCACTTTTCCATTAGCATGTAATTCTCATACAGTAAAAACAGAAACCGCAGACACAGACATCTTTCAGGGTGCATATACTTCATCCCTGGTACAAACTCTTATCTGTCAAGCTGAGTCAATATCCCCAATGTTATCCACTTAGACAAAAAGGCCTCCTTTGTTGGCTTTTTGAGTTACAGAGCAATGAGTTTTAAGAATGAAAACCTCCTTGTCTTATGGGGCCATGTGAGCTGCTGGAATAATAGAAAACAAATACCCTATACCAGCACTATCAAAAAATCTGAAACCTTCATAAGTTTGGTTATTTTTTTAACAGTCAATTTGTCATTTTCACAGGTAAGAACTTAATTCCACTGAAAGGAACATTGTATTTTAATGGTTGACATGAACATGAAAAACCCATCCATTCCCTCCAAACTGAATGTTAACAAAAGTAATTGCTTCCTGACTATATAAAAGGAAAAAAAAAAAAAAAATTACCATCAATGTATATTAAAATGACCATTCCATTCAGAACCACAAAACAGCAAATGCTTAATTGGGAGAAACATGTTTAAGTTTTGTTATATGTTTATTTCAGATTATGAATATAAATACAGACATAGTTTAGTATGTCTACTGTATGCTCTGATGGGTTGCCATTATGGGTGAAAAGTGATCCATAGGTAACAAACACCAAGGAAATGCATCTTGCAAACAATAGAAAAAAGTGACATACAAATGAATACTTGTATAACACAGAAAAATGTCTAACTGCCAACCAGCAGCACATTTATATCCCACAGATTTTCTGTAGAAATCAATTAAAATACTAATATTCTTGTGAAAGCAATGGCAATGGAGATCTGAAAGATGAACTCAGAAGAACGATGAACAGAGCTTGTATACACCCCTGTTTCTTAAATTAATACACGTAATAGGCCAGTCATCTTGTAATAAGATTCTACAGGAATCCTGACTCTTCATTTGTTATTATTACTTCACAGAGTTTCTCCCATTGTAAGATTGTACAGAATCTCATTAGTCACGCATTAAATTATTATTATTATTAATGTTGTCAACATATTTGTATTGAAACACGTTTTCTTCATGTAATGTAATACAATATTGTGTTGAAGAAAAAATAAGCACATATGCCTTGAAGCACACATTTCAAAATAGAAATAACTACATTACCTGAAAATAACATTATCAGATATACAAAGAACATGAACAGAGAACATAATATTGAAGATTTTCAGTTTGCCAATGTGGACTCACCAGTTACTATTTTATACACACTATCCTTCTGTGTTGTTCAGATTCAGACAGCAATATAATTGTAATGCACCAACAATAACATTGTGTGGGACAAACCCAGTGAAACACCACTGTTTAACAACTATATCCACAGAAACATGTCCCCTGTCTCTTCCTCTGAAGTGTGTGTGTGTGTGTGTGTGTGTGTGTTTCTGCACATCCGTAATGAAATCCATAGGGATATTCCAAATATTGTGCACACTGCTTTGTGTTTATTTTCACAAGGGGTTCACATTTTCTTCTGTTTCCACTTGGCCTTTCATTTGATCTCCAGAAAATGATAAATTCCTGTGTGAAACTATTTTCCCATCTCACTCTCACTCACTCTCTGTGACATCAAAATAAACTAAGAATAGCACAAATAGCAGGAGGCAAACTATTTTGGTTAAAAATGTACTGTATCTCTTTCTTCTTTTTGCTTTCACTGAAAATAGTTAATGTCCAAATGTCAGATGCTTTGTTTCCAGTTTCTTGGTCATGTTTGAGGGAACAGATTATTAGAAAGCATTCATTTGGTACCAAAACTCAACCACAACATATATTGACAAGATCCTGTCTTTATACCAAACGAGCAGTTGCATCTGGCTCCAGTGGTTTGTGGTATTAAAGTAGGCCTGCTATATTTCAAGTTGTAGTCTATGAAAGGCCAAAGTCCACACAAGTTTTGTTTTGTTTATTTTGATCATTAGTGGTAAGTATTATTTTAAACCTGTATAACTGTAAACAAAATGCACAGGCTAAAGCCTAGCTTATATAAAATAATATAAGGCACACATTCGGTTTCATCAGATTATACAGCTTTTAGAAACAGAGGAAATGATTAGCTCTGAAACTATAAAAAACTACATGGACTTGGCCCTCATGTTTGCAGACTCCTAGTCCGAGAACCTCTGCTGCATTACCTCCTCACGCCTGACGTTGCCATCGAGAAAACGGTCACAAGGAAACTCGATGAGATCTGCCTCGTCGATGGCGCACATTACGTTCCGTGGCCGGTTCGACTGATACCCGGTGAAGTCCGCTGACACGCCGGTGCCCATGGAGCGCAGCGGCCGCCTGGTCGAGTACATCTGCCTCACGTGCACCGCGGACTTCCTTTTGTTCAGCTTCTTCCGTAGAGACTTGGAGAGCCATACAGACACGACCACGAACACAAGCAGAGCGTTGACGCCCAACATAATCACAGTGAGCAGCTGGAAGTCCACAGAGCCCTGCTTCTCTGGGAGAGTGACCACTCCTGTGCAGTGGTCCCTGGAGGCCACCTGGCAGACAAGGTCGGCTATTACACTCTCGATGCAAACCATATAGGTGGTGTCCTCTTTCAGCTCCTGCAGAGTGACTGAGTTAGACTGGTCCCGCACATAAATAAAGCGATGAAACCTCACTGGCTGGCCAAAGCGATCAAAGAGCACTCTGAAATGCACTTGGGAGTTCATTGGGCCTTGATGGTCCAACACTGTCCAGTGAATGGTGGCTGCGGTGGACGTCACTTGATTGGCTGTGATGTTTAGGATGAAGAACCTGTTGAACTCGCAGGGATCCACCACCACAGGAAAATCCACATTCTTCAATAAGTTGAACTTCTCCGCTTTGGCTTCAGAAGGGTGTGATGTTGTCAGGGCAGGTGGATTGACTTTGGTCACCTCAGCCTGTGCGGTGGCATTTAGGTTGGCTGGGGTCACTAAAAGCTTTCCTCTCTCAGGCCTTCCTGCAGACGCTGAGGCATTTTTTCTTCCCAGTGTAGAAGATCTTGTCCTATGGGTGCTGGCCTCCTTCTTTCGTTTGCTTTTTTCCACAGACAATTTCTCAGGCTCTCCTGGCCCTCCCTGGTCTGCCTGGATATTAACCTCTTGGACAGACTGTTGCTCTTCCACACGGCCTGAGGTAACACTTTCTATTGAACCCAACTGAGATGGCAAACATACCTTGGAGTTGTTACCTGAAAAGTGTAACTGGGAGCTGTTTAAATAGTCCAAATACTTTCCTTTCAAAACATGAGGGTGGTGGCACTGGACAAACACAGTGAGTAGTTTGCCCTGTGAGTGAGCTAAATTCATCCATTGTTTAAACCCACCGAGTCTACAGTCACAAGTCCAGTTATTCTCATTTAAATCCAGGCTGTAAAGACCATTGTTGGAAGAGAAAATATTCCCAGAAAGGGCTGTCAGCTGGTTATTTTTCAGCTTTAACACTTTCAGATACTTCAATTCTTTAAATGCTAAGGGGTCCACCTTACTGATGAGATTATTACTGAAGTCCAGTTCCTCTATCTTCTCCAAAGGATCCAGCAGCCCCAGAGGGATGTCTGTGAGTAGGTTGCCATCCATCAGCAATTCCCTGACGCCCGACAGTCCTTTCAGAGCCTCCGTGCCGACCTGGGAGATCTTGTTGTTGCTCAGAGCCAGTTTTGACAGCTTGTGCAGGTTTTGAAAGACGTGGTCCCCAACTTGCTGGATGTCATTGTCACACAGCAGCAGGGTGGTGAGGGAGGTGAGCTGCGCAAACGTGAACACACTGCGGATCGCGGTCTGCTTGTTCCCAGACAGGTTCAGGAAGCGGAGTTTGCTCAGTTTGGCAAAGGCGTTTCTGTGAATGTGGCGAATTTTATTCGTCTCCAAGTGGAGATACAGCAAATTCGCCAGGCTCTTAAAAAGCGCATCCTGGAGGATCTCGATGGCGTTGCTGTCCAGTCTCAGCTTTATCAGGCTGTCTAAGCTCGCAAAGGACTCTGCCGTCAGCTTTTTGATCTCGTTGCTGTTGGCATATAGGATCCTGAGTTTTTTCAGAGATAGTAAAGTGCCCGTAGAAACACTGGTTATGAGGTTATTCCCCAAATACAGCTCCTCCAGTCTGCACAGTTTCTCAAACGCTTTCGGGTGAATCGACTGGATTTGATTGTATTGCAAGTCCAGTCGGATCATCTGGCCAAAGCGGACGAAGTCGAAGGCGGAGATGTTGTGGATGAAGTTACCTCCCAGGCTGAAGATGAGGATCTCCTCCGGGTTGTGCACGCCGGCTTTGGGCACGGAGCGCAGCCCCCGGTTTGTGCACAGCAGATGCTGCGAGTGCTGACAGTCGCATCGGTCGGGACAGATCGCGTTTGCAGGACAGATGAAGCACAGAAGTATCGTCAAGCGGACTGCACATAGGCTTTCCATTCCCAAAAGTAGTTGAAACCGCAGTTTTCTGCATTCCTTTGTATTTCGGCGCAATTATGCTGTATTTCCCTTTGCGCACGTATCTGTCCAGCACCGGTCACCTGGCAGCCACGCACGATGCGCCTCTTTACAACCCAGCATCTGTCCGAGCGCAGGAGCTCGCAGTCGCGAAGCAGGGTGACTCAAAAGAAGAAGAAAAAAGGGAAGTAAACTTTGCACTGCTGTCCCGCAACTTTGCGCAAGGAAATGTCCACTTCCCAAAGCCGAAAACCCCCAAGTGGTCGCCTGATGCAAAATACGCATTTGCAGGATCTTCTCAGTTTACCAGCTGGGAAACACCTCCCCCACAGCAGCCACCGACTCTCTGAGATGCGGTTTCTGCTGGAGAGATTGTGTCCATAGACATCTGAGGAAAGAAATCACATTTTAATTCGCGTCGGCCAAACAACTGTTATTCTATAATTAATGACCATGTATTGTGTCCGTTTCCTGTTATGCAGGGTCCGAGCTAATACTGAACAGACAGATTTGGGGGGGAAAAACAGACGGAAACCTTTGCTTCCCACACTTCTCTGGAGAGATCTAGTGCTCTCTTGGATGGCTTTTGGTTTGGGGAGTGCAGAATATGAAAGTGGGAGTGGAGATGCTTTTAAAAGGTATAGTGTACAATTACCACTTCAGTGTTGGACAGCTGTCTTAACATGCAGGGGGGGCTCCTACATTAATATGCACTGCGACCCCCCCCGCCCCCGCTCTGGCTCAATTAAGTGTAGGAGAATAACAGCTTTATCAGAATTTACTGTGTGCCGTAAAAAGTGTAGCATATTATTAAACGCTACATGCAAATTTAGATAATTAATTACTTATTGATGTGGCCAAGTGAAACCTCAGGGATTCAGGGATTCCCCAGCTGTTTTCAATTTCAGTGTTTGGAATCTGGGCCAAGCTAATGGGAATTCTGCTGAAATGGTTGCAAAAATGTTTAAAACTAGTTTGCCCAACCTGTGCCAAAAATTAGTTAACTGAGCAAGTATCAGGTTTTCTTTTTTATAAACAGTTTCTAATAGCAACTAAAAATAAAGTAATGATGCCATTCATAACATAGAGGCACTGCTGTACAGTCAGTTAAAGATGGCTTAAACATGAAATATATGCAAATTTGACTTACTACTGGGAGTAATTTGTGTTATGCATGCTGGAATTTGTTTTTTGCCACAGAACATTATTTCATCCAACACAATTAAAAGTATATAATAGTCTGCTTTTTGTTTTGCAGTGTTTTGACTAGATTAGCCATTGAGTTTCCTTATAACAATGTAGGTCAAATAACTGAACAGGGGTTCCAAAAAGACACGTTTGTATTTGTCTTTGCCTTCACATTTCCATTAAATTAAAGGAAACCCCTTTAATACATAAACGTAGTGATGATACAAGGATACAGAGAGCTTGCAACACCACATTGGTTTTGCAAAGAACAATCTACAAAAAATAAATATATAACATTGGATGTGACTTCTATCTACCAAGACTAGAGTATGGTTCTGAATCATTTAGTTGAAAGTTAAATATTTCACTTTAAATTCTATATTCATGTAGGTGAGGCAGCAAAGCTAAAATTACACAACGCATACCTCAAAAAATGTGTAAACGGGCAGGGCAGTATGACAGTTTTCAAAACTACTTCTTAAAACTGGGTGGATATTATACTGCAGTTACTCCCTTCCTGCCACAGATTTTTCAAATGGTTACCTTGGGAAGGCAGAACTAGCACTACATCTAAAATAAAATTAAAAAACAAAAACAAACAATGATTGCATGGATTTCTCTAAACTAGTGTGGAAAATAGAGGTTCACCTTTTACGCATATAGGCAATACAAATGCTTTCAGAAATTAATGATGCATTTTCATTCACAGACAAAAAAAGGCACATTTATCATTTTCAAAATGTCTTTAATATTTTATTAGTAGCATTTGTTCCAATGATCAAGGTTAAGGAGTCAGAAAAATAACACAAAACTGAGGAAAAATACAGACTATTTCACCTTACATCATGGTATAGTATCTTCCGATTTTGTCATCCAAAGTGTTAGCGTGCTTGGATTAATTCATATGCAGTGTGATTTAATGAACTTCAGATTATTAAAAAAAATAAAACAAAAATCTTTTAAACAATTACGTTTTGGAGTGTTACAAATCATGGGGTTTTGATAGATTTAGTTTATTTGTTTTACTTTTACTGGTCTACCCATATTTTTTCCTCATTTAACCCTTAATACCTTATTGGGACATAAACCTTACAGTCTTGTTACTGTGCATTTCTGACCTTTAAAAGCAGAATCCCCGTTCACAACAGTTTTGGGATGGTTTAAAAATACAAAAATAATATTTTTTATTTGCAGTGTCCTGAACATATTAATTTTCATAAGAGTTACAAAACACATCTTATTAAGCAAATCCCATTGTCATAAGGTGCACCAATACTCAAGTCTTGTAAAATCAGTAAATTCAAATTGTACAACCAGCAAAAAAATGTAACACTCTCATTCAAAATCTTTGTAATTGTAATGAAATGTGCAACTTGGGGAAAAGTCACCCTTGTTACCACCCTTTTCTTGAAAGGAACCTGTCGATCATATCAAAGGATCTTTCTGGTTGATCATAAGGTAAAATGTGTCCTCCCCCACGGACAATAACCTAAAAACAAACAAAGGAAACCGTTTAATTGAATTGGTTACATGTAGTTGGCACTACAACAGAGGTGGGGCATGTCCATTAGGCCCAGTGTATTACAGTTTACAGGTTTAATTAAAACTGTATGGGTTACACAATAAATTACTACTATTACTTTTTTTCTGCCCATTACATTGTAATCTTACACACACATTCAGGCCAAAAAACAAACGCACACAATACAAGTAAAAGATGCACCATGAGCTGTTCACTTCAGAAGCCCTGACTAGAATTGTTCCTCCAGCCAGTAAGGAGGAAGGTATTTGGAGACATTTTAGCTTGTTTACAATATAAAACTGACCCAAGCTTCCCTTCCAAAGCATTTATTACACTGAACTGTGTCACTTAATGAGTTTTCTGCAGGATGTGGCTCCAGCTTTGTCTGGAAATGGACTCTTGTCAAGCTCATTTTAACTACTGAATGAAAAAATAAAAAGAGGACATTATTATTGCCCTTTGAGAGTCAAAAACACTAGAAAGTAGATGCTAGTGCACAGTTTGTAACAAACGGCTTCTACGCATTTATTGAGATACATCAGTCCCATTCTAAGTGTTCGACCTTTTTCAATTAACTTTTCTTTTCTGGTCAGGGATTGTGAAATGAATAAACATATTATTTTTTAATTTGATCCTTTTGATCAAAGAGATGTTTCGAGTACAAGTATAAATATGTCCGTCAGATGAAAACTATAGAGTTGTGTGTAACAGGTTTGTTTAAAGATGTAGAGATGTACCTTCCTCTCATCTTCTTTAAGTTCATTTTTATACCCACAAAACACCAAGGGTGGCTAAAGCTTTGTAGACTATTGGGTGCTTAAAACGAGAAAAAAAAAAAAAAATTACAACTTGATCTGTCTGTTTTTATTTTTCTCCCCAGTGCAGCATGTTGTGTCCCATTGTAGAAAGGAATTACAAAGAGTCTATTCAGTCTCTTTTGACATTACTTCCTGTCACCATCTGGCCAATTTGGAAACATGCAAGTGTCCAATGTTCCCACATCTCTCCCTCCTTCACACTGAGTTTCCTCTTCAAAAATCAGCCAAACCACCAAGGTTGACGACCAGTTACTCATTACAATATGTTAAATGTGTTGTAACTTACTCTTTGTTGCCAGAATAATTGGCAACTGTTAAAAGTTGTCTAAATTAAAATCTGTTGAGGCCAACACAACACAAAGCCACTAAGGCATGTGGGAACTTTGTCGCTGGCAAATGAGAAATAAAACAAAAACGTGAATACATGGCTCTGGAGGATCTGTCAAAATAATGGATCATATTTCCTTCCAGTTACTTTTGAAGGCAGATAACAACCTCCCTCCACTAGAGCATCTGCATGGATAGTATATTAGGGTGTGTTGTGTTACAGCATAATAGTTATTCTAGCCTTGTAGCTGAATACAGTGCTTTAAAACTGAAATATCCTGCACATTTTCCTTTTGAAGAATCTCTGACTATCTGCTGAGTGGACCTGCAGTGGAGGTATACAGTTGATGTGGACAATTCAATTAGAAAATCTCAAGTGGGTTTGGCAAAATCAGAATGGTTTTGTTGGACATCAGGACATCTAGCATTTCTGGGCATTTAAGGGCAGGCTGTAATGCTTTTGTTCTATATAAAGAAAAAGGTGCAGACAATTTACACCCAAGTAAAAATTAATGTTTGTAATCAGTGAGGGAAAAAAAAAAAAAGCGTATACCAGCATCATATTTATAATCAGTCCTCAATATTGAGCAGAGAATGCAATTAAGAAATATTAATTTAACTATTATACTGACAGACCCCAAAACAAAAAAAGTTGTGTTGAGACTTTATATCTAAATGCTCTAAATAAAGACTTGTGGTTAAATATCCCTCCATGGTTTTGCACGTGTATATGTTTGCCGGCTGGATAGCAGGTAGGATGGCAGTCGACTCGTATTGCATCAGGCCACATTTCTGCTCTTACCTGATAGAACTCCCCGACCTGGCGGACAAACCCGGCCACTTCCGTGTCATCAGGAGAGACCTTCCAGTAAAACCGTTGGGCCTTTTTGTACTCCTCCGATTTGGACCACGGAACCGTAGGAAGGAAGCGCTCGGTGAGTGGAGCGGCCACAATAACGTCAAGCTGTCCGCTGTACATCAGTACCTGAGTCAAGAAGAGAAACAACAGTCAGCGGAACCACAAATGACAGCCTCAGTGTCCCGCTATACCTCATAGTCTGTAATCAGGCGGTCACGAAAGGAGACGAAGAAGTCGACGTGGCACTTTTATCAACATTTATAGAAGCAGCTTCTTCCCACTCCCTGCTACTCCATGTTCTTGAAGCTTTGCGAGTCGTGGTCTGGCTCGCTTCCTCTAAATATTTTTAACAGCGCTTCCTGCAAAAAACTTTGATACCTTACAATAGTGTCTGAAAGCATTTGAAACGATTGCATAAACAAGCTGGTTTGGGTTTGCACACGTATGCATGCCTTTGCCACCATTCACCATTCAGTCATGGTAAAAAATCAGAGCAGCTGGACTTTCAGTCAAAGGAATAAGCCCACAGAGGAGACACAGTTTCTATTTTTAAAAAGGTGACACAATGTTTTCTTGTAAGGAACATACAATATAACATAAGAAAGTATCGCACAGATGATGACAGTTGTATTAGTGGTCACATTGGGATGTTTGTCGCTGGCTTCTGTTCACATGTAACATTCCTATAATGTATGGTTCTTCGGACAAGGCCCCCCGTGGCCAAATGGTCACTGCGAATCTAAAACAGATGCTTGATAGACTACACAGACTGGTGTGTACTCCCTCTCGAGGGTCCGGAGAATCACCGGCAGGTTGTATTCAATCAGAGATTAAAAATTATATTGAAATGGAAGTCAGTTACCCCCACCCCTCCAAAAAAAGAAAATGTTGGAGAGACAAATTATGGAGCGCATTCCAAGGATTACAAAACACCATATTTACAAATTGTATCTAATGCCCTTTCATTTCCTGTAGGTTTTAATCAGAGAACAGTAAAATAAATGTAAACTTTCCTAGGTAGTAAAGCACTGAATATTTCTGAGGTTTTGGTCTCTAATTTGGTTTAATCCGAATCTCCAAAATGAGTTAAATCGGTGCCATACGTGTTTGTTCCAGCTGCGACACGGTTATTGTTACCGACTCCGTCACGCTCTGGTAGAAGTTAGAGATTGTAGAGAAATAAAAAAGTGTAATTATTATAACCACCTGCGCAAAATGAATCCTTGTGTTCTTCAACTAAAAGTGATCCAATGTAGACACTTCAAAAAGTGTTTACATAATGTAAACCGTTACAATTAAAGGTTTATTTTTGCTTGTATGAGAGCGAACTCTAAGCATCGTGCAAGAGGTCCAGTAGAGCCGCCCTGATCCGCCACAGCTGCTGCACGTTACAATATGGAAATAATTCAGTGTTTTGGAACGGTGAGAGATAGTTCTGAAGTCCCGAGTAATGCCCAACTTTACAATGAGGACTAAATCGGATTAACTGTGAAAATCTATTTTTAAGTGACTGAAATAACACTCTGCACAGTTATAAAAAATAAAAAATAAAAATAAAAAAGCAGAGTAAGCCACAGCAAATTCAATTCAGGTGTGTTGGGTAGTTATCTTAACCACTCCGCGTATATAGACAGTACAAACTTTTGATGAGTCTACACATTTTCCTTATAAAATGTTTAAGCTTTTCCACATGGGGTGAAACCAGGTCCGACTAAATTATAGGGCACAAACAAATACAAATGCACTTGAAATATAAAATGTAAAAGTAACTGACAGTCAATAAACCGTTTTTTTTAAGTTACAGGATTTGATTCCATTAAAAAGTATTGCAAAGCAGTAAGCTACAGCAATCTCGTTTTAAATTCAATTCCAATCAGCATTTACAGCTTCCGTAGGTGGGATTGTACATAACACAAAACTAAGATGCAGTGGGCTGCTGCTGCTGCTGCTGCTACACACACCATAGCACTACAGCTTGACCCATTTTTCCTGGAACGTTTCACAGACAACAGAACGCTCCTTTCCCAGTGATCCAGTGACCCTAATCTCTGACATCCTGTGGTTTCCTGTTTGGGGAAACGTTTGAACGGCGGCCTGGGCCGTCCCACACTGCTGTGCGGCCCAGCTGACAGAGCGGCCCGAGCGCAGCATTCCCCTCTCATGTTGACTGATCACTATCACTTGAAAGACCTGAAGACAGATGTTGAAACCGTTAACGAAACATCTGGAAGGAAGCCTTACCTTATAAAAACATGCTCTACAATTACTTCTTAATAATCTACTTAGGAAATTCCCTTCATCAATGTCTAAATTATGTAAATCTGCCCGAGGCCAGAGATGTATTTCTCCGTCACGCCATATCAAAAGTTCTCATGTGTTTCTGCTTCTTCGCAAAAATATTAAAATAATGTGTCTGTATTTCGTGCAAAGAACAAGACTATTTTTTCCCCCCTTTAAGAGATTTCAAAGTGCAGGTGTTTTGCTTTGTTTTTTCCCCCTCTAAATTCTAAAACTTGAGATTGTGACCGGTACTAAATATTCATATGAATTCTGCATTTCAAATCTAGTATTTAAATATAATGCAACTGCCTAATAAACTGTCTTCTGAGTGGAGTTATTGGGCAGATTTTGAATGTTTTAATTACCTCCAAAGGCTCAGTAAATGACTTCACTGTGTTTGTGAAGTGGTTAAAGCTCCTGCCTTCCCAAATATTTATGTATCCTGTGTCAACACAGGGCTTCAATGCTTTGTCTTCGGCTCTGGGAAGTGAATCTTTATTTTCAGTGGTGAATACAAAAAAGTTATACCTAAAGGAAAGCATCACACTGAATACAAACTGGCCCTGTATAGAAATCCATTTAAAAATTCAACCTTGAGGCAAAAGGCAATGAAGTTCAAGTACCTATATTTAAAAATAAAGTATAAAAAAATATCTGTCTTCATTAAACAGCACAGTATCATAAGTATGCTCTTCAATGACATTAACATTCATGGATGTGTTATATGTTAATTTATGATCGCAAAGACTTGAAATTAGCCTCAAAACAGGTATGGCAACAGTTCATTAAAATGACGAGAGTTAATGCGTCACCTCATTTCTTTTTTCCTAGACTGCATAAAACAGCAGACCCCTTCCCAAGCAGTAAAATGGGAATAGACAAAGATTTAATTTAATGAACTGCAGATTGAAAACGAACAGTGCCTCTTGCATTACAAATATCAGTTCTCCCTGAACAAACCACATGGGAGTACTTATCCCTGCAGAGAGTAATACATTCACTTCCTGACCTTTTCCTCCACGACCTTCGCAGGTCAAATCTCCCAACTCAATTTCATTAGTCAGACTAGGATGTCCCAAAACTTCTTGCCACTCTCCATTGCATGACCCAACATTTTCATCATGTTTCGAGTCACTGAAAACACATACAGAAATTTAAACAATGCCAGCACTGCATGCTGGAGCCTAAAAGGCAGATTTCAATTCCATAACTGACATAACTCACATATATCCCAATAGCCTTGCTAAGATCTGGCCTTTGCTCTACTAAATACAAATAATGCTGTTGGACATTTAACTTATTCTGAGATATTTCCCCCCTTAGTTAGACTATCTTGGGATTAAATGCAGGGCTATTCAAAACAAGATCTATTATTTCAGTCATGCATTTCATTACCTCTCTATATTAAATAGGAGTGTTTTTTACCTTACAGGATCAAAGTAGCCAGTTCTTTGAGGTAACAGCTACAAACAAACACATTAGCACATTGTCCTGGTAACTAATCATGTGATCGCTTGTATAATTGTTTAACTTCATATTTAGTTATTTTTATAGATTTAAAGGTCATCCCTCAGGGCGAATACAAACTTACAGCTGTGCGTTAATAATATTTGAGAGTTAAGCAATGAAAGGGTTGGAGTGTTAATAAAAAATGTTTTAAAGAGGCATATTTGTTCTGACTGTAATTGTCATGAACTCTGTAACCCAATGAAACTAGTGTTGTTGAAACCAGAAGTCTTAGGTAAAAAGCTTATTTTAAAAAGTCACACCAGACATAATACACGATGTAATAGAAATTGAATCCTGACAATTTTGATTACTTTCTTTAGTTTTCTGCTTGAAGCTGCCAAGTCCAGATCGAACAGCGGCTTCAAGCAGAAGAGTTCTTTCTCCGTTAATAAACCTACTTTTGCATTTTACATGCAAACAATACACAAAACTCCCATCTACCCCCCACTTCAGCACTCGACTCTGCTGGTAGTTTCCCTGCGAGCTTTGAAACTTGAAATTCAAGTCATGCTGTAAGTACTAACAGAGTACTGAGAAATGGTGCCAAAAGTCCACTTTCACAGCGTCCTGCTCCAGGGCAACGTTTGCCCTATTTTCCTAATCGAAGCAAACAGTGTTTACCCACACTACAAAATATATAGATTACAAAAATACGAAATAATAGGCTGTGATATTTGCATGACCATACTGACATTTTTATATATTCCCAAACTGCTCTTATATATACATTTTTTTTTACATATTGTTTCTGAAATCCTCCGCATGAATCACACACTAAATGACTCCGTTTTTGGGCCAACCACAAATCTAACCAAGAAAAAACAACAATAGTCTTTATTGGAAAGAGGTTTTGGACGATTGCCTTCAAACTTCAGACCATTGAATTGAAATATTCTCCGTCCTGACCAAAAAAAAGCCAGCATATTAATTTTTGCTTGAACTTTGATTGCACTTTATACATGTGTAGCCTAATTAATGGCACAGACAACATAGTAACATGTATAATACACAATAACTACATAATATGCAAACTTGTTCTGATCTTCCCATCTCATACATTTACCATGAGAATGACGGCAGGTTCTCTTGTTCGGCTCTTTTCACTGAGCCTTATTACCACCCGTATTACCAACTTCTTCGAATTTTCTGTTTCCCTTCAACGTACCAAAACAAAGCACTGTACTCTCATGAACTTCCCTCTCAGCCTTGATGTCCTGCCTGTTTCCTCAACTACTCTGACGCCTGTGGAAGTCACAACTCCATCAAGAGACGCTCATCTGGCCATTGTAATCATAACCGCTGAAATTTCTGCAGTAGTTTTTTTTTTTTCCTAACATACTGTTGAAAGATTTAATGCAGAAGACCGTTCTCAAAGGATACATGCTTCCAAATTATCGATCCACTTCTAAATATAGAGGCATTTGTAAACCGGGATTTTGTACAGCAGCTCCCAAGTGGTTCTTGCATTAAAACCCTTTACTTCAGAGCACATGCTGAGCTTTATAGTGCAGAGACCACTGGCTCAAACCTAGACACGGATATCTAGGTCATAGCGTGTTGTGACGGGCATGGGTCACGCGGTAGTTTGCAGCGGACCAAGCAGTGCTGGGACCGACCAGCCTAAGTTGGGCCTCCTCGGCTCGTTGTACAACAGTGCCCCCTGTGGCTCGGCCCAGCTTAGCTTCCCAGTGAGTAACCCTGGTGAATGCTGGAGCGGTGGACGGTGCACTGTGTTTTTTCCAGCCAGCAAATCAGGGGGGGATAGTGACAGTTGCAGACGAGTCAGTTTACCGTGAAACAGCTTTGCCGGATGTCAGTTCCTAGTAGCACAGGTAGATAGACCCATCTTCCTGTTAAAAGCCACTATGTACAAAATGTGAAGAGGTTTCAAACAAACACTAAGAAAAACTTGGAGATTGTTAAACTCAGTTGTGTACTAGAGAAACATCAGATATAAACCCTGTGTGATCTGAAGGATCGTCAGAACTCACCCGGTACTTTTCCATCAGTACTGCTAACCATGGCTTGATGGTCTTCATCACATCTGCCAGTAAGTGCTTTTCCACCTCAGACCCGTCGTGGAAGATCAGGTTGCCCACGTGAATAGCTTTCCTCACTTCTGGCAAAGACAGAAACTTGCCGAAATAGTCCTGATCCTCAGGCTCCTGCATGAAGAAGCAAGGGATACAGATTTTCATCATAACTAAATCCAACATGACAGTGCAGAAACTCCATGATGAAAAAACTTGCCATTTAAAATCAATTCTGAGCTCATCAAGGCCTGTAACTGAATATTCATGTGCTATCCCTCAACAAAGTGTAAGTGTTCACATGCTGCCATGTTAAGAAAGGGAAGCAGGGAAGAGGGGCAGAGGAGATCTCTTTAGAACAAATTGGAAACTCATTGATCAGTGACTGATCAGCAAATCCACAGACCACTAATGAAAGACAGACTTAAACCGCTGGACTGGGCTGCCATTCAAAAACTTGTTGAATCTGTACAGAACAGGTTAAAGTACTGCATGAGGCTCACAGAGGAGGACATATTATGAATGCTTTTTATTTTTTAAGTTGTCAGATTACCATTCTTGAAGTTAATTGCAAACACACATGCCTAAAACCTGTGCGTTCAATTAGCTTAATTTTTTTCAGGGCTCTGATTTTTTTCTTGGATGAAATTATGGTATATGTATGACATATTGTACATACATGAGGCAATGTGATCATTTTCCTGTTTGTTAAAACAAACAAAAAACGTTGTGATTCTGAAGTAAAGGATACAAACCATTGTACAGCTTTGCAGTCCTTTCTATATCTTTGCTCTGAGGAAATCTCTTTTACCTGGCATTGGAGGTAGTTGAAATAGTTCTTACATCCTGTGACATTTTCAAAGAAAGAAGGGTAGGGGACGAGATCTCCATTAAGCAAGGTATCGAAAACCTGGAGGAGAAAAAGATTAACAAATAAACGCAATTAGCACACAGCAAAGACAAGTCCTAAAGGGGTTTCACCATTTCTGAGCGGGGCTTAAATTAATGGAAAAATCTGCTTCACAGCACTTTGTTGAGCGGTGGGGAAGCAAGACGATTGGAAACACATGCGGGTATTGTTTGAAAACCTTTTCAATTACTAAAGTTCTCTCTTCTTTCTATGAAATATGGGTCTTCAGTTAAAAAGATTAACAATATTAAAAAAAAAACCACTATAAAATGCCAGATGCAAATCCCTTTTGATGAAACAAGAAATGTATCTTTGTCGACAACTGATACTTCCCACACAGCGAAGCTAGAGCTGGGCTTTGTATCTTAATACTCCTAAGAATGGTTTTAATTATCCTGGGTTTACAGAAGACATAAAAGTAAAACATCGTCAAATTGAACAATAAAAGCAAATCGCCGAGACATTAATGGTAGATTTCAGATCACTTAGGAGACGGAGAAGGTCTTATTAGTAGGTAAAAAATATTAAATTGAGGTTATTAGAACATCTGAATTTTGGGGGAAAATAATGAAGTAATGCAATAAAATGAAAATGCTCAACCAGAGTTTATGTTTCTCAATCCAGATCCCAAAGGACCCCCCTGGTGTCTTATACTTTTTTATTCAAATTGGCTCTTAATTACTGTATTGAAGTGTTTAATAAACAAATTGCTTGTTTAGAAGTTAAAAAAAAAGGAGGACAATGTTAGTTTCCCCCTATGTTGCTGGGTTTCAGACTGGGACTGGGGGAATTGCAGCACTTGGGTCCATGTAGAACAAAGTCACTACCGAGTTACTACTGGAATTGTGTCTTTTCGAATGTGCAATGCTGGAGAAAACCCCTCCCCCAAGAGCCGCAGAGGGCTAATTACACAGCAGACAGTCGGGACTGTAGGTGGCTGAACTTTGCTGTGGTAATTTATGGTGGACAATAACTAGTCCCACATCGTCAGGCATGTCTTGGTCTCCTAAGAAATAACAAATTTCCACAGAACAACCAGAATTCAGCAGGTTTCTCAGTAAACACAGAGTGGACGTACTGTAGCTCAAGCAGCTGTTAAAGCGATTAAGATGAGCACAACTTTAACCCACCGAGAGATCTTTCGTGAAAAGGCTTGACAGCAGCACTAAAACATTCTTTACATTTATACAATCGTGAAAAATGGTTAAATGGTTAGGCTGTTATTTCTTTATTTTTTCTGGTTTGTTCTAGATTTAAGTGAGCTCTTAAATACACGGGGTGAGAGGCATCACAATACAATTCAAACTCTGAAGAAACCAACAGGAGGCTTAATTTAATTGGACACCACCATAGAATCAATTGTATGCATTCAAATGGTCTTGGGAAAGTCATATTAATGTTATTTTTGCTAAATGCCTACAAATAACATTTGTAACCTTGTGGCATATTATTAAAAAAAAAAAACATCTGGCCCCCATTAAATTGCCTTGCTTCCACTTTCCTCCACTCAGATGGTTTAAATTGAGAGATGGAGGCAAGACCCTCTGGTCCTTACTTCAAAAGCTTCCACCCATTTCTTCTGCTGGATGTACGACACTCCCAGATCAGTCTGCTGTTGGACAAACTGTTTCTGCATCTCGTCTACAAGGCCGGTCTGGTACATAAACTCAGCATAGCCACCTAGCATCTGCCCGGCACACATTGAAAGGAGACAAAGAAAGAAAGAAAAGGAAAAAAAAAAGTAGGTTACTCCTGAAATACAGAACAAATGGCATATATCTCACAATCTTGACCTCAGAAACCACCAAAAAAAAAAAAACTTAATTCTACAAAACTGCAGTGGGACGCATATGGAAGGAATTACTGCTTGAAAGTCATTATCTAGCCCCGTGAGGAAGAATGTGCCTTTTTCAAGACTTGTAACATGATAGTTTTATTCTACCTAATCACACACACACACACACACACCTACCACTTCGGGATCACAAAGGCCATCTCCAATTGCAACTCCCTTAAAGTTGATTTTGACTTTCGCCGAAGGATTATTCATGTGGATGTAGTAGCCGATGGCAGGAACATATTTCCCAGCGTATGACTGCATGAACAAGCACACATCACAAATCTCCCCACATCCCCAAAACAACATTACAGGACTCCATTACCTCAATCTAACAGTCACATGCACGACAAAATAAATATCTATACATATAAATAAGTTTGTTTACATTACGGTTATACTCGAAATGACAAATCAGTGCACACTCAGTTTGTATTAGGAAATGTATGTTGCCAATTATGTGGCCGTTTCTCAGCCAAAACGAGAACCACTTCACTGGAGTCATGTTTACTCATTCCAACGTACTCCAGAGCACATGAAAAGATGAAATCTAATTGTAATCAGCTGCAGATGAATTGTACACAATGCTTAATTAGAATAACGCTCTGTTCGGTGGTTGGCTGTGCCAGTTCCCTGTAACTAAGTACCCCCACGGCTGCCCTAATCGGGAGATGCTCAAACTGATGCACTGACCACAAAACACTTTGTTGTTGATCTACAAAGACATACTTCAACATAATCCTCCTCAGTGTTTATTCGTTGCTATAGACCTTCATTTGGTTAGGTTTTCCCACTAATCCCCTGCTGCTCTCCTAAACCCTGCATCAGCATCCACTGCTTTTCATTTCAGTCAAAACCAAAGATCCAAAAGTTCTACACGGTGCTGTGCAAATTATGCATCACTTGCTCACTAAAAGCATGTCAGTGTCGGCCCTACAAGGAAAGGTGAAAGCTCTGGTTTCTTGGCATTACAGATGGAGAGTCTGACTTCTCGGTGTATAATGCTCGTTTTGTCCCACAATCAATATGAATAATGATGCAGGATGTACGAAGGATGGAACTGTAGTTTTTCCTTAAGACCAAACAAGACATTCATTTTCCTAAGCATCAATTCACAATAAAAAAAATAAAAAAAATGGAGTAGAGTTGGACTTTGCTCAAAAAATATGTTTTATTATTTTCACTGTTATATTCATATAAAGTTCATGCTCCTCCTGTTAAGGTCTATCTTGAAGCATAAATACCACATTGAGCCAAAAGAAATGAACAGCAGACACAGACCTCTCCGGTGGCGTAGAATTCATTTTGCTGATACTCCGAGTAGATCTGAAAGAACTGTGTAAGAGCGCTGTGAAGAAGTGGGTGGGGAAGGGGGGGGGCAAAAACAAGTGAGCGTTAGCTTCTGACCTCTACATTGCTCTGACAAAATATCTATATCCATACATCGAGTTTAAATCTTTCATATCTAACCTGTATAGATCTCTTCCCACATCATCCTGGTTGCGAGCAAAGCCTCTCTCATCATCAGTAAAGCTGAACCCAGTACCAACCTCATCGAGAGAGAGAGAGCAAATACATTTACACTTCCATAACGATGCAAAAGCACAATTATCTTATTAACTAACTAACTAACTAACTAAAATAATAAATTCGATCTGCAGTCTACTGTAATTTACAACTTGTACAAAATGATGAACTATAGTTCTTGGTAAGAGAGGGAGTGTTACAGATCAGTTTTGTTGTTTGATGAAAGACAGAGCTTGACAAATGTCGTTAACAGGAAATCAAATGAGAAGGTTTATTATACGTCTTTGGTTTACATAAAATATCATTGTAAGGGAATGGTCCCAGTCTTACATTAACATAACAAGATAGTTTAATATAAAGAAAGAAATAACAGTGGCACCTTCTGACAATTACAAGCTCTTGTTAACAGTTGGGTCACACACAAGTCAATCTCACGGCCCGGCTCTACGCTCCTGTGGAAATCAGGCAGGGAGCCGTTTTAATTACTGGCCACATTCCTGAAGTAAAGAACCGCCTAAGGTTTTGGAGGTGGTCAGTCTTTACTTTTCCAGAAATGGCTTTGGATATCTTGTTGAACATTTGATTTAAGTTTTTAGCTGTTCCAACATGGAAAAAAAGTGAAATAAGTACTAGTTTTTTTTAAAGGCAGTTTTGTGTAGGTTGTTTCTTCGTGGCTGGAAGCATCACCGCAGTATTCCAAGGAAGTGTTAGAATAGTTACACTAAGTAGACAGTGACACAGAAAGTGGTAAATCTGCTCACCATGCGGACGGATGCAGGGCGTTTCAGAGGGGCTGGCAGCGTGCATGTCAAGCACCATGTGGCATATGTTTGTGATAACTCATAAAGGAAGTTCTTCCAAACAGAGTGTATTAGCCCTGCCCCGCAGATGTGAAAGGTCACCTAGATATATTCCCACTGGGAAGTTACTCTGACATGTGATGTCTGACAGAGTCTTACAGCTCCATATGAGCTTGCCCTCCACCAGAGAAGTAGGCAAAGAGGGTCACGATGGTCCAGCTGGGAAAGGTTTAGAAAATGAGTATTTAAACTAATACCAGACAATGCAGTCTAAAAATACTGCTATTTATAAACGAACCCATTAGTCTAGTATTCTAACAGACTTCAGAATGAGTGCTTCAAAACCCTGTTTGCAGGAATTATGTTATTTTTATTCAATCATTGTCTTTGTAAATGCAATGTGGGATTTTATGAAGCTGACTGGGTTTTAAAACTGGCTTACGAAAAGATTTCACCATGAAACCCAGAGCTGAGATTCTATGGAAATATGTTAGTGAAATTTGCTTTCCAGCCACCCACATAGTAAAATCACGCTCCTCTACATTGTAATATTTACTTTAGCCTTTACACTGAATACTTCAGGATTTGGTTTTGTCATTACGAAATTTTTAATTCATCAGTAAACCAAATGAACCCTACATGCAACCGATAAAGACAGCACTAATCTCTCCTTTTACTTTTTCATTTTTAAACCAGACAGTATTTCTTCGCTTATAACCCCTCTCTTTCAAAACAGGATTAACAAACTGCAGGAGGGACGTGTGATCTGTCGAGCTGTTGACGGAGCCCTTCAGTTGCCCATTACTGCAATAACCCCACTTCATTCCCTCTGTAATTATTACCTTGAGTGGGACGCGAGTTTTAATTTCAGTCGCGGAATGAGATTGGCAAACAGAAAGAAGCATTAACTGTTAGTATGCGTGTCTGGTTTTACAAATGGTGGCCGTCTAATCTTTCCTTGTGATGTTAGTACACAGACAAAGAAAATACATACTGGGTTATCAATGTAGAGGACGGAATACTTGTCAGTCCATGCAAACTTCCTCTGGCCCACTGCAAGCAAAACGCATGAATGAGAAGTGTCAAGAATGAGCAAACAAGAGATCAGTGTTGTTCGCCACTTGAGTGATTACACCAACGTCCAGCTTTGCAATTCGAAACATCTTTGTGCCAGATCTACAGAGGTGATGCAGAATTATAGTTTTCAGCTTCAGATTTCAAGGCATTCCGCTCCATTTACCTAAACATCAGCAACACTATTAACATCACAACTGACTGCACTTCGCATTTCTTCTCCATCTATTCTAAATCCGATCTTTTTTGAGCTACTAAAAGGGACTAGTTTTTAATTGTTCAAGACATTGCCCTAGACATCTGGCAAACTACAGAGCAGAGCAGAACAGTCTTTTTTTGCAGAGTAAGCTTACTGCCCTTGGATTTTATCTCTGATGGCTGCGGTTGCTTTAATTGGCCCAGACAACTCACAGGACCTCTTTTTCCCTGCTAGGGATTGCCATGGCTCCAGTCTAGACTGCAGACACGACAGTCCGTGAACTTTAGCCCATTTATAATTCAAGAAGTGTCGTCTCCCCATAGTGATGCCCCGGCAGCACCTGAGCTGCCAAGCTTCACAGGACAACAAAAACGTCATAAAAAGCTAACTCCAAGGTAGCATTTCAAAGCCGACCTCGAGACTCATTTTAACAGAGGGCTCTCTAATTAAAATACTGGGCAAAGCCTGTTGAATACAAAGAAAGGAATGTCTTACCTTGGTAACCAGACTTTTATTATTCTCAACTTCAGAACCAAGTGCCTGAAGCTAATGATGTAACTATTATATGGTAGAGCAACTGGCACAGTAGGAGCCTTCACCACAACGAAGGGAGCCAATTCCCATGGCTTTGAGTGAGGCCTCCTCTAAGAGGGCATTTCATGAGAAACTGCAGACAGATAGATGGATACACACTACAGGTAATTGCTCTGAAACGGGGGCCCTATGTGGCGCATTTAAAGTAATATTAACTGTAAGCTTACCTGTTGAATTCTGAAATACAACATAAGGCCCGTGTTCAACAAAGAGTCCAAACATTGAAGTTCCTCCTGGACCACCCTGAAGCCATAACAACACTGGTGCCGCCTCGGGCCTTACCTAAACAATAGATGAACACACAAGCTTCAATGTTCAGCTATGCAAAGAATGCCACCTCTTCCACAGCAATGATCACACACTGCAACACACACACGGGCTCCCAAACTGTAATGAGGCAGACATGAAGAATATATTATCTGTGTAACGCAAGAAAACATTAATTATAGTGCACACAATCTGACGTGAAACTAAAAGATAGGTGACCCATTCATTGTGTGCCGAATGTGAAATGAACATAGACAGGCTTTACATCTAGTGCCACCTTGTGGTATGAACACATTGTGCAACAAAAGCTGTACACAAAAGATATGTAGATAATTTATGTTTATTTATTTCAATTGTGTTCATTCCAGACCCCTCATTTTTTTCAGGTTCTGTCTTTTATGCTTCTTTGAAAAATTAACTTCAAATGTAGGCCTCCGAGTTACTGACAGGTCCCAAATAAAGGTCAGTTAAAAACCTTAGGCGTTAGTGAAGTTGAGTTCAGATGAATCGTGCATATTCATTATAGCGCTGCTTTTAACATGACTAAGCGATTGTTTGATAAAGTTGTGTACCACTACTATAATATAATTTTGGACTTATAGTGCCTTTACAAATAGTAGAGATAGAGCACAGGTAGAGTACAGATAGTTTGTACCTACAGATACCAGTTAAGTGCATTTCTGGAGCAGAGGAGGTGAACTGGAGGTGAATCTTACCTGAGCAGGAAAAAACCAAAAGAAGAGGTTGCTGTTGCAGGTCTTATTGACTGTGAGGTACCCAGAGTAGCTCTTCACATTGCCACCAGGGAGAGGGTCCACTAAACTCAGCTTCCTGGCTAAAGGAACAAAAAGCACAATTGTAAGTCATCAGCACTGAATTGAAGCCTCTCTCTCCCCTTCAGACACTTAGTTAGCATTTAAGCATAGAAGTGCTGTAGACAGTAACGGAAGAGGACATACAAAAACAAAAACGTTTCACTAGGTTTCCAAAAGCACAATGTGGCTATACAAGTGCTTAACAAAATGGCTCTTTAGAATTACAGGTCAGGTTAACTGAAACCACATTATTCAACATGCTGACAGAAAAATACTTACCCATCACCTATCCAAATCTATACTAGGCGTATTTAGACAGTTTAACTACTGGCATTTTCTTTTCCAATCCTTACCTTCTTCAATCTTTCCTGATTCCAGATAAGGGGTGAGAAACAGGGGTTTTCCAGGGTCTGATCCTGTTGATCGACTTGCTCGGACTCTGACATTCCTTGGGGAAAAAATGCTCGAACAGCTCGGCTCAATAGCAGCCCAAAGGAACACGAGGCAGACGATGGTACCCTTCATCCTATAAAGGACACACCAGAAAACACCCGTGAGTGCTGGGTTCTGCCACAAATCAGGGATGTTACAGCAACCCTAGCATCACGTGTGTGTCTCAGCATCCAGACGAGCATGAGAGGAGGTCTGCAATAGGGGTGACATTCACTGGCAGCAGGCTGACCGTTTGATCATGCCCTTTTGCAAGAGTTCAAAAGCACAGGTAATGTATCCAGAAATGCATGCGTCTCCAAACCGTTAGGCCTACATAGAATGGAAAGTTTCTCCAGACAGTGCTTTACAGACGATAAAACTTGTTTCTCCGATTTCCGCCACATCCATATCAAATAAGGCTATATAAACACTTCTCTGGAAGAACACAAAACAAAAATCCCTAAGACCCCATGACAGGATATTTTACAATCTGTTTTTTGACACTTGTGAGTAAGAACTACGGGCATCGAGTTACGCCATTATGTTACAGTTCGGACACATGATTGATGCAGTTTGGTAACTTTAGCCACAGTTTTTTTCCCCCACCGAGTCATCGCTTTCCATATGAAACTACGCAAACCAAATCCAAATAATACTTGTGCATATGGTAATAGTAATCATTATAGGTATAGGTTTTGTGAAGAAAATTAAGGATGGGGGGGGAAATCTGTTTGAACGTTTGAAGAGTAGTAGAAAACAGGACAAGACTCGCTGTGTGTAGTAGAAGGTTGATTCTTTATTCCGTCTCATAATTTCCTGGTTACATTTGGTATTTGTTGGTTGTATACAAGACAGAGAAGATAGTTCTTTCATTCTTGATTGGTGCAAACAATCTTACTAAGCAGACTGTAAGCAGACCTACCAATTCCCTACTACATAGACTGATGAACGGATAACCTCCTGATAAAGGATGCTAACGCAGCAAGGTTTGTTAAACAACAAGATGCAGGGCATCAACACGATGCAGAGCCTTAGAGATAAGAGCTACATTTCGCAATGATAGAAATAATCTATGCTGTTGAGAAAGCTGTGTCAGCCATTGTCAGGTACAAGGAGTAACACAGACACAGGCTTTAAAACTCTAGTAACTATTAATAAGTGATTAGCAGAAATGCCTCTGTGAATCTAAGAGGCAGGTCTAAATTAAAATGATTCTGCATTAGGTGTGAGTATGTACCTGATTGTAATAAGAATTTGATCATAAGATCCAATATCATATGGAGAAAATGTCAAACGCCCAGAACCCCCTGCAGGACAGTGAGCAGTCAGCTGCGCTCCTGTGTAACTTATTAAACACCATGTGATCCAGTACTTCTGCACAAATGACAAACTGGGCGGGGCAGCAGCGGCGCAGCCAACCAATAAATGCAGCGATACACGAATGACGTGTGGATTGACAGGGGCGCGACCAATCAGATTGCGAGTAGAGAAAGGCGCTCAATATCACTGGCTATCGGCGTCCGGTCAGCGCTGTCGCATCGCAGTTGAAGAAAGTATTAAGTAATAATATAAAGCATCACCGCCCTTATTGATCATTAAAGTCTGAATGGTTTATTTCTGAAATATGATGGGTTTGTGATATACCGGTCATTTGTTGGAGCAACCTCACATGCAACAGAAGTAGCAACCTGCCACAAAGACCGCTGACCTCCCTTCACTCGTGTATGGCTGTTGTCCGCAGCACTGGAGGAGCTTCATTGACAAACAGGTTTCATGCGTGCATCGCACGGACGTGAATGCATATTAAAGCGCTCAAACGAATCCGAAATGATCAAAAGATCTATCCTGTAAAAAGAGGAATTGAAAACGCAGACGTGAAATGAACCTCCACCGTTATGCGTATTGTGGCGCATTCACAAAGCAGCGCAGCAACACGGAGCCGGTCCCGCACAGCGGCGGTTGTCCTCTTCATTTTCATTGACGCCGAACAGAAACGTGTCAACCTGCCCGCCTCACAGCCCACCTCACAGCCCGGCTCACAGCCCACCTCACAGCCCGGCTCACAGCCCGGCTCACAGCCCACCTCACAGCCCGGCCCACAGCCCACCTCACAGCCCGGCCCACAGCCCACCTCACAGCCCGGCTCACAGCCCACCTCACAGCCCGGCCCACAGCCCACCTCACAGCCCGGCTCACAGCCCACCTCACAGCCCGGCTCACAGCCCACCTCACAGCCCGGCTCCGGCTCCGGCTCCGGCTCCGGCTGCTCTGCTCGGCTCGGCTCGGCTCGGCTCGGCTCGGCTCGGCTCGGCTCGGCTCGGCTCCGCTCTGCTCCCGCCGGCTGCGCTGGTTTAAAGCCGGGCTGTTATAACCGCACCGGCGCCGCATCCAGAGTCAGCAGATCAGGCTTGTGAAAGAGCCTTTTCCTGCCGGTGACGTGAAGCACGTCAGGTGGCTGCAGAGAGCGAGGTTTTTGTTTTCCTGGAAGAAATCACGGGGTGTCTCTTTCACCCTCTCTGTATGCACAATGGTCGCACATTTCTGCGCAGATCTGCAGAATCGCACCGATCTCATTGGTGGATCCGCGCATGAACTGCGCAGTCGCGCTACTCTTCGGGCGAAATGACGCGTCCGCACCAGCAGAGGTCAGCAGCGGCTGCATGAGGCCGGATCTGGTTGAAATCACATCAACAACAAGTTACAATTGATGGTAAATATGAAACGCCGGATCCTTGGGGAGAGTTGAAATCATGTTGTTAAGTTTAGTCCATAAATAAAAAAGCATCCCATAAATCCGAACTTCGTCACAGTTCAATTCAAAGAGCTTTATTGGCATGACACTTTATATTATTATTATTATTATTATTATTATTAATAATAATAATAATAATAATAATAATAATAATAATAATAATAATAATAATATTTATTTATTTATTTATAATACATAAAACACATTTAAAGGAAGGAGAAGAAAAGGAAGAGGAGAAACACAGTTTTAACACCTGATTGATTAATTGGAGTAGGCTAATGAAAGCTGCCTACATAGGCTCTCTTGACACCTTTCTAATTTGTGTCTATCCCCCCCCCCCCAAAAAAAAAAACACTTTTTGGCTGTCGCATACTGCACTTTTGGCTGTAATTTCTTAATTTGGCTATTGGAAGGTGTGATTATTTGAAGATAAAATGCTTGATGAATTTGGGGGACTGTGTGATTGGTTAATTGATAGAATGAATACATTCTCATGCGTGACTATTGGATCATCTTGCAGAGAAGTACCGACAATACAGGAGTAAAAGCTGTTATTGTTCAGGACTGAAGACACGTCGTGGTGTCTGTCTGTCACTGTGTATTGCAGAAGTGCCAGACACGACAAAGAAGTGTCATTCGGGTGCCACGGACCCACAAATGTAATATGCGACAAAAAATACCGTGTATTACAGTCGATACAATATATTGTACTGGTAAAGTCGCTTCCCTAGGGCAACAACAGACTAGGCTAGATTTGGGCACTATACTGCACTGTATGATTGGTTGTAAAGAGAATATCCCAGATATATATATTGATCCACTGTCTCCTATATGTTTTAATACGAATTAGTGAAGAAAAACGCTTGTTTCACTAAATTGCACTTTGTGAAGTGACCACTGGATGGTGCTGTTGGCTTTAGTTTCATCTGGTTATTCACACATCAATGATATTGTAATACAGCCCAGTGTGTAAGTGAGACGGGGGTTATTTTATTTTGTAACTGGCTATATGTATTGATGTGAAACACAATCCACCAATATAATTATTACTAGAGCATCGTTTAGTCACCCAAGTTGTGTGAGGCCATTTATGTCTATTGACATAACATATTAACAAAAATAAATAAACTGTTCCAGTGAGTTTAATAATAAATCTATTGTTTTCACCCTGAGAGACCTCTGTGGCAGGCAATGGCCATCTTATAAACAGAAAGAGAAACACATCTTTGTTCTAAACAGCATCAAAGTCTACAAAATTATACATTAATGTTTTAATGCAGTCCAGTCTAGTTAATACCTGAGGCAATTCATAAACTTGGTTGTTAAAACCAGGTAACAAAAAAAGAATAACAATCTGAATTAGATGCCTTGCTCTGGTAGGAATGTTTTGTGTATGTTCTCTGTATTGCGATTGTTGCTGATGTCTGCGTTATAGTTATTTGTCAATCTTCCATCAAGTGAGTTTGTATCATCATTAGTCATACTGAAAGGCCAGTTATATTATTTTAAGATTTTACATGCCATTATATATAGCTTTTGTTTAGTTTTATTTTGTGCAATTGACCACATCTCAGAAACCAGCCCTGATCAGTATGACATGCATCTGCAAAATAGAATTGCAGGAAAACACACGTGAGCTCCTTCCACATTTCACAAGAGAACTAAGGATCCTTGTAATATAACTTCCTCTGTACTAAGTGCTGACCACAACAGTGGTAACATCTGGTTCATGCACCAGATTTTTAACAGATCTCACTTTGATCTCTCTCTCTCTATTCTATACATAAAGGTACTATATTTACACATTTGCTTTACCCTTTGCATAGACCTCATCACTTGATATAATGTGTAAATTATGTATTTATTTTTATTTCAACTAATGTGAAATCCTCCCTTATCAAACTCTGTAGCAGAAATATAAAATTATTAATAAATACATATTTTCTCAACCCCCCAAAAAACTTAGGTCACTTATTCATCCTTAGCGCTGTACTCCTTATTTCCTGTAGAAATGGTTGCTGCTGTACTTTTATGTATTGAATTGTATTACTTTAAAGTTAAGACATTTACTTAAAGGAAAAGTAGCCTGTATCTGAATTAATTAGTTCAAATTCATTTTTAACCCATTGCACACAGTATTTGTTTAATTCTGGTATTTTCCATATAAATATTCAAATTGAATTGGCAGCTAAATCAGAATAATATAATTCTGTCATATATGGTCTCATACAACGTGTTTCTCCCGTTGTTGAATAAAGGTACTTTTTGCGTAGGGAGATGTGTATTTGTTTTCTTTTAAATCCAGGGATTGTACGTGATTTACAATGTCTTACTAAGCATCTGGCACAAGAGAAAAGTAAACTCAGCAAACTAGCTTATTACACAGAAAAGTCTATGCCAAGATTTCTCTTTCTGGTTCGTTCTGATGCACCCCGCCATACTGTATGCCAGACATTTTGGGCCTGAACACTAAACCCACACTTCTGGGCAAACAAATCATCATATAATCATTGTGAGCTCATGGAGAACTGTCTTGAGTGAAGTCGTTTGTGGGTAAAGACATGTTTAGAACTATGTACTCAACCCACGAAGCATAAACACTCATTTACATTCATTTTACAAACTGTCATCACCATTTTAATATGATCTCAATAAGTTTCCACTCACTGTCATCATTTGTACTCAATTTGAATTGCACCCTGCATTTTAACCTTATGACACATACCTCGCACAGAAGACGACTAAAAGCGCTGGCTTCTGAAATGAAAACAGGAAATTGCTTTAAGCAGATACAATAAAAAAACAAACATATATCGTTCTGAAGTAACAAACAGTACCTCATGTAATAATCTTTGTTTCATAGTAAACTCCACGTTACGTTAAGATCTTATTAATAACATTCAGCATCAAATGGCAGACAATACATTTGGTGGCAGACAACTTTCATTCTGTAACGTTTGTGATCATCTAGTAGCCTTCAAAAACCCTTGTTCATGTAATTTCGTCTCCTCCTCTTTCCTGAGACATTGCTGATGTTCTTTGCAAAGAGAACAAGTGAGTCTTAATGGGGAGTCGGAGAGCTGCATGGCTGGTTTCACAGACCTCGATCAGCACTAGTCTAGGAATACTGCACCTACAATAACATGAGGTAGGCCATGACTAGTGCTAATCTGAGTCCATGAAACAGCTTCAGGAGTGACAAATCAGTCTCAATAGGCTATAAAGCTACAGGGGGTCCCAAAAAGGCCACCTCTACATCTCTATTAACGGCCCCTTATTAGCTTTAATGTGTAATCATTTATGCAGTTATCTCATTTATTGATTTCTTACACTCCCCATTATGTTATTTTCTCATATGAGTAGGGATGGTAATTCAGGTCTCTACAGAAAGACATTGCTATTTTACGGATACATATTTTGAACCCATTTATTCTGGGGAGGATTTGTCAAAGTTGCTCTTCTATCAGCTTGAATCAGTCGGCCCATTCTCCTCTGACCTCTAGCATCAACAAGGCATTTTCGCCCACAGGACTGCCGCATACTGGATGTTTTTCCCTTTTCACACCATTCTTTGTAAACCCTAGAAATGGTTGTGTGTGAAAATCCCAGTAACTGAGCAGATTGTGAAATACTCAGACCGGCCCGTCTGGCACCAACAACCATGCCACGCTCAAAATTGCTTAAATCACCTTTCTTTCCCATTCAGACATTCAGTTTGGAGTTCAGGAGATTGTCTTGACCAGGACCACACCCCTAAATGCATTGAAGCAACTGCCATGTGATTGGTTGGTTAGATAATTGCATTAATGAGAAATTGAACAGGTGTTCCTAATAATCCTTTAGGTGAGTGTATACTGTAATTCACTCTGATATGCTTCCCTTGCATTAACAGAGTTTAATAAGATTGTTTATTATCCTATCCCTTATTTATCCGTTTTTTTATGTTATCTTGCACCTTATCTAGAAATATCATAACTCTGGTGTCTGGTTTTGCCTCATCAATCAACCGATGTTAAAAGTTCCTGTTGTGTCGAGAGATTTGAAATGCCACTGCAAATAAAGTGTCCCCTGGACTCAGCGGAATAACTGATGACATCTCAGCCCAGCTACAAAGGGCAGTGTTTATGGGTTCGCTCTGTGTGAGCTTCATAAGACAAAATGCGAAGGGAAAGCAACTGAGAACAAGAAGCTCCTCTCTCTCTGTTGTTTAATAAATGACCTGGAGTGTGCTCTGAGAAGTGAGTGGGTGTGAGATCTAGGCATGCACAGTCACACAGGAAATTGAAGCCCATTCACCATTCACCCTGGGCTGAGGTGTGAAATTGTTGCAATCAAACCTATTCACACCACTCATTTGCAACGTCTTGACTAATGTATCCGTTCTATCTTTTTGGGCTGAACACCGATTGGACCTAGAAAGAAACTATTCCTAAAATCCCAGTTGCGGGGCATGTGCAAAAATCAAAACGCAAAACAAATCAAACAATAGCAGACAACACAAGCAAAACACACAGTTAACACATTTCTGATGCAATTAAGAAGCACTGCATACAGAAACAAGACCATTACCCCCAATTATAAGGGATCATATGGATCTGCATACAGTAAGGTCATAGCTGAAGGGATGGGGAGTTTCTATACATGAGTTGTGCCCATGAAACAGTTGCTCTCACTTTAAGAAGGCGTTCACCAGGCGCTACACTGTGTTTATTGCGACCCGAGAAGTGGCACATGGACACCATACAGTAACTCACTCTCATTCAACATGGCGCAGCCGAGCGCCGCATCTGTCTCTCTCACATGGACTTTGACATTTTAAAGACCCCCGCTATAGCTGTACTGACGGGATACCAAACTTTGTGTGTGTGTGTGTGTGTGTGTGTGTGCAAAAGACATGACTAATTGAGAGAGCCAGAGCAACTGTCAGCTCCGCGCAGGCAGCCGCTGCTGAAGCGCACAGAGGCTCAGTCAGCTCCGTCCGCAGAGCCGCTCCAGCCGGCCGCGCAGAGTTGGAGACAATATAGCGCACATCCTGTTCGCAGGAGTGCTTTTGCGTCTGGTTTTGATACATGTGCATGTGTGATGATTCATTTTTAAGTGCTGTTTTTCCATGCGAAGAGCGAAGGTGGGGAAGTGAAATGGGCAGCAGATCCGAATCCAGCAGCTGGCGCATCTGGACTGTTTTCGTTTAATTTGGGAGACGATTGATATAATATATATATATATATATATAAGGATGGCAGCATCCAGTAACTCCAGTTTGTCTGGTTCCTCGGTGTCCTCGGGTAAGTACCCTTTTAAAAAATAATAATATTGGGCATGCATGTTGAAATTGTTGTATACTTTAATGAATGGATCACTCTTTTGAAAGTGGTGCAAGAGATGAACTGGAGCTGCATGCATGGAGATGTCATTGCAACGTGTGCGTTTTCCTTCCCTCAAGATTGTGCTTTGCTTGTGGGTGTGTGTGTTTTGGTGGAGGGTGCCAGGGTGTCACGTAAGCTAGTCTACCTGAAATATGAATGCAGGGAAGCACTTTGCTCAGAGGACTAGAGGATAGCATGGATTTGAGCCCCAAACTCTTATATTTTAATTTTAGTTAATGGAAACTAATCTTTACACTGTGTCCTTAACACACATCTGTGCCCTGAGTGAGAGATAAAGGCACTAGCAGTCATTGATTGGCAGAGGGTCATAATTCAACTGAAATGGATAGTGCTGCTGGAATTAGCACAAGGCATGGTGTTGTGTGTTTGTGTATGGTGTTTAAATTGAAGATTACAATTCTGGGAGGCTTTTTCTCCCAACCGATTACTGGTTAAAGCCTGCTTCAGTTGGCATCAGGAGTATTTCACACATGCAGTAACTGCACCTGCAACGGTGTCTGTTGAAATGCTACTTCTGTGTCAGCCCTATTCAATTGATGTTTAGCACAATTGCAGCTAGGAGATAATGGATCAATATATAACCGTTATTAAAGTACTGTGTAACTAGCCGCCCGAGCATTTCCTTTTCCAAAAACATATTAAGCCTTTAATCCAAAGCTTCTCGAGCCATTGCAACTCTTTTAGAGCCACACATTTCAACGACACACACACTTGTGTTAAGGAAAATCTGTCAAACTAAACCAGCATTGCTTTAAAGCCCCACAAGATTAGGATGCAGGACCAATCCTGGCAGGTTCTTTACTCTACATCGGAATTGACAAGCTTAATTTAAGATGGGTTCTATATTAATATATTAATAGTTTGTTTATGTTGAGCAGTAAGAATAATACAACAGTAATCCATTATTAAAAACCAATTTGATTCTTTCACATTGACACCGACACCAATAAAAAAAACCCAATATGTATAGAAATCAGAGGATATATAGGCTGACTAAGGCATGAAATTATGCATCAAAACCAGGCCATGCTTATGCAGTCACCATTGATTTGGTTTACTCTTTTTTTTTAGTTCTTAATAAAGTGGTCATTTTAATGTAATCATTTGGTTTTCTCATTGAGATTAAATAGTATTAATTTATCTTTCTCACCTTCCTTTTCTGTGATAGGGTAAACCTCAACATACATTTTTTGCCCATGTAATTTAATGCGCATCACAAATCAGGGTCACAGACAATGTCTTGTGAACTTTTTTACACGATGAAAGAAAATGATTAGATTTGTGTGAGTTTGTATTTTTCAGGGTTTGAAATATACACTTTCAGACCATGTGTTTTGCATATGCTATAGATTCAGTAGATGCTTTTGTGATGTTAGATGACCATTGACTGTATTCCTAGCAGGGTCTGCATTGGATGGGTTATGATTTAATTTAGTGTGTGAAGAATCTAGTCTCGTTCTAATCAAATAAACGAATGAGTCAATCGTGGTGTCTTGGCTGCAGTACCATCCATCCCTGATCTGATGTCTCCTCGCACAATTGTCATTATACAGTCATTAAGGTTCCACCGTATCTGATTGCCAGGCAGTCTCATACATCCCTGGATGTTTCAGGGTTTCACAAGTGCACAGGTTAAGGTCTTTTCTCATCTGGAAGGTGTTTGATCCAGCTGGAATCTGGTGATCTTCACAGGGGGTTCGACTGTGACACCTCGGTGCTCCCATTAACTTCCTCCATGGGGAGTCACGTTTTGGGACTCTTTTAATCACTGAGCGAAATTATGTTGAGTCAGCCCATTTCCAAGCCTCCCGATTCCTCAGTGCATGTCCTCTTTGCTTCACCGATTGCGTAATTTGTCTCTCAGCCATCAAACGTACAATTAAGACTAAGCACTCTTGCTTCTGCCAAACTCTGTTGACAAGGTAATATGCTCTCAAGTTTACAATGCAGGATGACTCTTGTATGATATTGAGAGAGCGTCAATATGTTTCCCTCAATCATAGGTGTAATTAAAAATTTTGGACTCGCCATTAATGTCCCCCCCCTCTTTTGAAACAAAGGTTACGCAACTGCACATGAGGCATTCAATAGCACGTGTGCATTGCATGCTGACGGGCAGAAATGTCTGATCTTCCAGCCAGGAGTTTTGAATTTAACCAATACTGCTTTAATCTGACCTAAAGCCAAGTTCAATCCATAAATAATTCTGGTTTAACCTCCTCACCTGTTCTGTGTGAACCACGGTTATATCAATCCTGACTTGCACACATATTTTCAATAGCTGACAAGTCTGTAAACAAATCTACACTATACAACCCTGTTGTCCACAGTCCAGTGCATGCAATTCATAAACAGGGTTATTGTGCAGCAAATGTTTCCACATTTTTAAAGGTTAGTCAATGAACTCCATTCCTCTTCAGGGAAGGGAATGTATAAAGCATTCCTACTTCTAGTGCTTTATTATCTGTTCTGTGGTAAAACATTATTGCAACCACACTCCCCATTAAGGATACAGCAATTTATTTTTACACTCCAACTTTTTATGCTTTGTCATTATCTGTGCCACTCTTGTAGTTTTGTAATGCTCCTAAAAGAGACGGAGAGCTAATCAGTACAGCTGCAGAAAGTAAAACATAAACTAGAATACTTGTAATAAATTGTGTTTATATAAATATATATAGTGTATTATATATGTGTGTGTGAGTGTATTCAAATTAGATTCAAATTAGAAGTGAATATGTTAGTTGTATGTTATTAAAGTTGACTGTATTTAAGAGCTCTATCTTCCTCTGCTCCTTGGTTGCAATAGATATGTTCACCACATTCTGTGAAAACTGTTACAAATAACATTGAAACTTCTGACGAGCCCAAGGAAGAAATGTTTTTGTTAATAACCGTAAGACGGATTTCCGAACTGCAGCTGAAAAGCTTTGTGAGCTGCAGGACACGTGTGATTAAATATTGAATATTCCTTTAAAGTAACATCTAAGTGCGTTGTTTTATAAACGTATTACTGTAATAAGCTAAGGCTTGCAAAAAGCTGACCGTGTAAACAAAGGGTTTCTGTGGATTTTCTCACAAGGATTAAAATCGGTTTTCTCAGCCTCAGTAAAGGGATTCATTCACTTTTTGGAACATGTACTGGAATATGCCTCAAACGTTATTAGAATAAGAAACAGTGGCTGCCTACTGTTCATTGCTATTAATTACAGATACATACAGTGTATTATTTAAATCTCACTCAACTGCAGTTACTGACCAGTTTATAATATGTGCCTTAAATATTCTTTCAATTTCCTCTGCTGTGTATAAGACGAGAATCAATAAGAAACAATGGCAAGGTATCCATTGGTACCTGCCACTGAATTTATTGTGTTAATATCTTGTTCAGGGTTGTTTAACTAACAGTAAGCATTTGGTGCCCTTGTGTTTTCTGTTCTTATTAGCCTGGTTATAAGATTGTTTTTTATTGATTGGCAAAGTCACCAATAAATAGCTTTGTGCAGAAACTGTATATCTTATAAATTGTTAAGACAAGGCAGACAGAACGCTATCTTATTGTTTATTACTCCATGACTAGTAAATGTGAACAGACCCCACAAGTAATAGTCAATAAGTATTTATAGCACAGATCAATATTTGCCCACTGGACAGTGATTTATTTTTAACTGGCCTCAGTGAAAGGGTGTTCTTGTTTTTATTACTTTAATAGCATAGCGTGGATTTACCTTTAGGGTGTTTCCGTAGGTTTTCTATAATTGGCATCATTCTAACGTGTCACTCACGTCCCATTACAGGACACCAGAAATAGGATGTATGGTTTTTAGGTAGGTAGGATGTTGTATTTGTAAATGAAATATTGCAATGAATTGGCAAGACTGATGTCAAAAAGTTGCATAATAGATGCAAATAACAGAAAAGCAAATATAAATAACTGTGTGCTATGAATGAAGTCTGTCCAAGAACTCGTACAACTTCAATTTTAAGACATGTTGCCCGAAGCAGTTAGGCCTATATGTAGGAAATTTGAGAAGTTCATACATAAGTACAGACTTCATTCACTTGGTAGACATCCTTAACAACACAGGCTATTTTAAAAAGTAGCTGTTCTCTTCTAAGAGGTTGCATTCAGAAGGTGCAATCAATGCTGTTTTGAAAACCCAGTAGCTTGATAAAAACTACTTTCTTTTCCCTTAAGATTGCCGGTCAGAGATTTGTATCGATTTTATTTTAGTTATGGAAACCCGGGGAGGTGGTAATGGAAACGGTGGGAGCCGGTCTGATTAACACATTCCATCTCACCAACAGATATCCTAAGATGTCAAGGAAGGAAGATGTATAGAAGCTGTAATTTAATTTAAGCTAACAATGTCTTGTGTCACAAGGTCTGATGGATCTTAATGTTTTTCACAGATTTCCCCAACTAGCAGTGTGTCAAAGTGCTTTCCAGTGACCATATTTGTATGCTTGGATGCATTATTTTTTCCCTTGGCCCTAATTATTAGCTATTTCATTATATAGGCATCAACATTTTGCCAGTAGACAGTCAGTTTGTTTGTATTGCAAACTATACTGAATAATACAGAAGCATAAAATAAAAATAAGCTTGGAAAGATCTGTATGAAGTAACAAAAAAATGAAACTCTGGCATTTCAGTGCAACAGGATATAAGTAATCAATGATTATATAATCCCATAGTCTTCTAATACACTGTCATTTTGTATCATAATACATCTCTGTTCTTCATGTATGTAAATACAATAGAAGACCTTATGTTGACCTGATGTAACAAAATCGATATAGTTTTGTAACTCTGCTTGAAATGTTGTCTTTTAATTTGAATTCACAGTGCATAATCTTGACAACCTTCAAAGTTATTTATGAATTCATGCATTCGAAGATTTATTTCTTAGATTGTTCTGGCTGCTTTACTGATGGTAACCTCTTACTTATTCGAATTATGTTTCTGCATCATTATTGGTTTGCTAATCATTTTCTTAAACAGTTTGTAAGTCACATCCAAGCCCAAATAATTCAACATTGGTTCATTATACCACCACATTATACACATTTTTAAACCCATCTGCTGTACACTATTCCGTGCAGACATTGAACCTGCATAAGATATGTACTTCCTTGATAAGATATTCAGCTGTCTCTGGTGTCCTTTTTATGAGTTCCTCAAGACCGGAGGAAATATAATCATTTGTTGTGTTCTCTCTATCTTCAAGGGTAAATCCACATTAATATCATCTATTGGTACTCTTTCAGGCAGCAAGTCAAATTTATTTGAGTGAATAGGTGCAGATGTGAATGTCGCTCTCCCTATCACACTATGACACTGCATAGCAAAGCATTGTCTTTTCATGATAGTGACCTTGGTTCCTGTGACATTCTTTGAAATACTTTGATCTGTCCCTCTTAAACTCATCGTCAGGTGGTTTGGGGTACTGGTGAGATTTAGGGTGTTGATTGAACACTCATCTTAGATTGATAGAGTGAGCCAACTACTTTAAACCGTGCTTTGTCAGGATTGGTAACTTTAACCCCGGGTGAGGCAAGAGAATAATTGTTCTTGCTTACTCATACCATTGAGCGTTACACACCTTTCTTTTGGCAAATCTTTGATTTCATTTCGACATGTCAAAACTGTGAACTCTTATCTTGGCTTTCTCAGATCTGTTGCTGTTCAGGTTTCTTTTGCAATTATTGTTTCTGTTCACATTGATTTAAACGGTATTGTTTTAAATGTAATTCATAATGAAGTGTGAAATTAAGGAAGTATGATACAGATTGCTGATTACATTGTGACCTGTGCACCTGTGAAGAGGTAGAAAGTTTTGTATATCTCATGATTTAAATTCATGTGGCAGGATGCATGTGACAGCTTGTGTTTGCATGTTTAAAATTAACTTCTTCCTAGCTAATCAACACTGCATCAGAGGTTTGCTGGTTTGCTGGTGGTCTCTAAACCCCACTCATTTGAAAAGCTACTTTACATAAGAAAAATATCAAAGAATTCAGAGCAGGCTATATTAATTTACGTTCCTTAATTAATTCAGAACACTTTCAAGCCAGTAACTTTTGAAACTCGGCTGTAACTAATCTATATTGCATTTGCTTTTTGATAGGCATAGTTCGGTTGTGCAGACATTTGTTCTGGAGTTGTTTGATTTAAATCACAATAACTGCAGCCGAAGCCACAATAAGAGCCAAGCTAAGTGCCCATAATTATTTATTTCTCTGCTACAGGGGCTTAAGCTGAGAGAGAGGAAAAATTTAAGAGGTGTTAACACACTCTGCTATTTTTGTATCCTTTCCATTCCTGTTGCAGTGACAAAATATATAAATAACAGCAGTACTAATGTGCATCTTATTGTGTCTGAATTGTTCCCGGAACCTCATAAGTAAATATCCAAGTAAATCTCAGGATTCTAGTGTTCACATCACAGTGCAATTCCACGGTGCACTTAAGGAACCTACTGCAGGACAAAGAAAAACACGAAGAAAACAAACAACTGAAAAACTCCACACGGAAGGATGAAGGCCGAGCGCACTGCCACACTTCACAAAGATAAATAAGCTGTCGTGGCTTTGTCTTAAACACAGCATGAAAGGTGAATAAGTGGAACATTTCTCCTGTAAACGTTGCTGCTGGTGAAATATTCTTGTTTCAGTGGAATGTTGCTGCAGCCGCTCGATGCAATAAATCCTGCCTACATGAGGCAGCTTGTTCTTGGCAGCATGTTTCTGCACTGATTCCCAGCACCTACCCCAATATGAGAGCGGTTAGACGTTTATAGGTATATACAAAGTTTTTTTTATATATATCTACACAGCAGTGAGTCATTGACTGGGAAGTACTATGTGGCAATGGTGGTGAGAAAGGGCAAATTATAAACTTTGTCCCCTATCAGATTTTGTTTGTTTGTTTGATCAATTATGATCAGTAGATAGAGGATATTAACAATACATTCAAACACAAAAGATTACAGGTCTGAACATGACCAAAAGTGCTTTTTTAATGTTTTGTATTTCACTCTAAATGAATGTTCCCGAGGAGGAAAGTTTTATGTCTGTGTGGTGTAGAAGGATATTATTAGTGAAATGTTCCCAATGAGATTATCCCAGGTTATGGGTTGTGTTTTAGCCAATGAGCTTGTGGCTTTCCATACTATAAACATATCATTACGTTTGTGGAAAAATGTGAATGCAAGCGACCTAAACATGTTAGACACAATGTATAGGAATAGTTTGTTTATTAAACTATTATTGTACTGGCAAGCTATTCTAATGTTAAAGCAAAAAAACATGTTCACCTTTTGATTTAATTTGACCTAGTTAAACCAAGAGCGCAGTCTTTAAACAGTGACTTTAAACCCAAGGCATCTGGATATGGGATGGGCATGCCTGCTTGAGAGGACTAAAGTTTACGGTGTTGCGTCTCTGTCAGTGCGTTTGCGCGTGGCACCCTGCAGCTGGAGCTCAACTCGGGAGGAATGTTCCCTCAGGCTTCAGACTGGTTTCGAGGCCTTGTGTTAAGCAGATATTCCTCACCTTTGACACTGGATTTGATTCAGAGTGAAAGTATACTAAAGCCATGGAGGTGCTGCACGCTTAAAATGCCATAAATGGGATTTTGGAGTGATCCAGCAAAAATTGGAAAGCTGTTCCTCTCTTATCGATGAGCAAAACATGAAGTGTGATATTGACTCTTTGAAGCCCACTTTGAATGTTATAAATGTCCATTCCAATCATACCGTGGCGACAACCGGTATAATTGATAAGTCACTCTGGGGCTTTAGAAGTCCTCGAGCTGTTGATATTCTCTCTTCTTGAGAGTCTGCCTCCCCGGGGAGAAACTGGAGCCGGTTCACTTAACCCAGACAAATTATTTTAACTCGTGTACTCTCTCATCCTTATTGCTGAGAGGTGGGGGTGGTCTGTTGGGAGTATGCCATTTGTGCCGAGCTCGGAATTTAAAGGATTGAATCGTAGGGATACCCCGGGGCCAGCTGTAGGCAGAGAAGCACCGCAAATAACAAATCGGTCGATAAGGTAATAACGGTAACTGGGCGCGGAGGTGGCCAGGACAAGTGGGACTCTGGAAGCTTTGGATCAAAACCTGCGCAGGCCGCAATGACATCCGTCGAAAGAGCGGCAGCATTAGAAACGTGTTAGTAATGTATTCTTCTGAACTATTAAAATGGCTTTCAGTAGAATGCTGTATCATATATAGTGTATATCAATCTGTCTCTATATGTGCACTGTATGGGCTTATACACATATATAGCACATCATTACAGATTTACCAAATAAATGTGTAGGACTTTGTAGTACGTAGTACCATACACAGGGAAATGGTGTCAGAGCTTAGGGATAAACTGTTGACTCCATATTACACCTTCTTTCAGCTTCTATAGATAACTTCCCATCGGATGTTCTCGGTGCATCAACCTTATTTCACACTGATAACAGCATGATGTCCCTGCAGCAGTGAGACAAACACACACCGCTTGTTTCACAGACCCACGCTGAATGATGCACAGCTCTCTTTATCCTTTAACCGTGTAATTTATCTTATTTCCCCCTGTACGTGCTGCAAATTAGCTGCGACACTATTTTTCATATCAGGTTTCAGACGAGAGAGAGCGCTTCATAATCTGAAATGAATTCACTGAGGTTTTCCGGTCTTCATAAATTGAATTCTATATATTCTGTATATACATTTTAAATTTCCCTCCTGGTGTTTGTGAATTAAAAACAAAGAGAATATACACACTGCACATGAAGGACAGAATTTGTTCAATGAAAGGGAATACAGATGTTTTAAAGGTGTCTCATTAAATCTATCAAAGCTTCTCAAGGGTTCTTTTGAAATAGAAATGTGTGAAGTCTTATTGGGAGCAGTGTGAATAGATGTACTCTTTTCTGTATCTGTGCACATTTTCCTTTTAGTTGCACTAGTTCAAGGTCTTCTCTGGAAGTTTATACTTTTAATGGTAGGCACAAGAATTTATGCACCTCATTAAAAACAAATTCCACTCAAGCTGACTCTGGCTTCTAGTTTCTTCTCTCTTTACAATGCTATAATATTCTCTGCATTTCTTTTGGAGAAATATTTTTTGTTTTTAGACGTTGCTGATATTTTTAAAATCCCCTTTGATGTGCAGGGAATGTTCCTCTCAACAAAAATATGTTTGCAAAACTAAAGATTTGATTTATTGTAATTAAAAGGTTCATGTTTCCAGTCATCGTCCATTATTATATTTGAACCTGGCCTTTCGTAAGACAGATACAGGGGATGTTTTAGACTCTGTGCCAAGTGCTGTGGTTTTGCTACAATGCTGTTATCTCCATCTAACTTGAAATGTAACAGCCGGGCTCATTGTTGTTAATAGCTTCGTGTTGGAAAAAGGTAAACCTGAGGCTGGATCAAGAAGACTCCCCCCCTCGGGAGTAGAGCCCAAGATTGATGAGTTTTAATACCTTGGTAGAGAGTGATACAACCACTGAGCATACACTCGGTATGACCTGCGTTAAGCAAAGCATACTTATAAGAAAAATACCTGAGGCTACAAGCTTTATGCTTAAGATTTTTTTTGCTGCTATGCGGAATTAATGTGTAACTTGTTTTGTAATGTATTCAGTTTTTATTTCTATTGAGTGTGATTTTGTTTCAAAGTTGTATATGTAAATAGATTTCATGTATGTGTATTTTTAAAGAACTCTGCTACTGAGAGAGGGAGAGGAGATGTATTGAACACATATGGGTTTATACTTCAGTTTCCATAGATTTCAGTATTGAATGATACTGACGAAAGATGCATTTGAGCCAAGACTGATTTTGACATGCTTATACAGAAGAAAAGGCAGTCTTCGGGTGAATTTTCAGCATCGTCGCACACTTTACTGAATGTAAATTCCTCATATTAATAAGATAATTTCTACATACCAAAGGCAACATCTCCAGTAATCACCAATCTCTACATTAAGCTGCTTTTTAAATTTGCGTTGGATTACTTAATAAATCACACAGGGAGAGAAACTGTGAATGGTGACCTTGATTTTTTTTGTATTGCTAAATGTTATATTTACTACCTTATATAAAAACATCTGACTTGTTTTCCTATCGAAAGTTATTGCTTTTACAAAAACACATTGGGAAGAGCGTCAGCCATGACAGTCATTGAATTAAATTAATGGGATACTTCAATTTTTCTGATATTTTATTTTCTCCTAGGAGAACACAAGAACAAACAATGGCCTGACCATTCACTGATCCAAAAATGAATGAAATGAATCTGCACATTTTCTCAAAGATTTTCATGTTTCTCAGGGCCCTTTACAAAATATAACCGAGAAATTGTGACAAACGCAAGTAATAACTTCTGTGGGAAACAGATTTAAAAACATCCATGTAGTTTATAGAGATGTATTGTTGTGTATTACCATTTTTTAGTCATAGGCTGAAGCACAAAATTGTACCCTTTGTATCCAGGGTGATGTGTAAAAGTAGGTAGCCTACTTCAAAGTAAACTTGCAAAGCATGCCCTTGTTTGATATAATAACACGCTCTGCACTGCTACTGAGATGTGATTTTCTTTTTCCTAACAACTGGGGTGATTAATGGAGGCATCAGATAAATGAGTCAAGTTTAATGACCCTTTTCATATATTTATACTCATAATTATTATTTTAAAGCATCTATATTACAGTGCTGTGATTAGGTTTTGTATTTTTATAAAACCTGGGAAAGTAGCTCTTACCGATAGCAAACAAAAGGAGCAGGCGCTACGATAAGAGATTGCACATTAATCTGCTCGTGTTCCTGACTGGTCTATCGCTCTCCCTCCCCAGCACTGTCCCCTATCTGATCAACACTGCCCCCCACCCTCCCGCAGCCTGTTGGCCTCCCCGCTGCTTGGCATAATGAACGGCTCGAGGGCTCAACCCCCTCCGCAACTGGCGCAGCTCTGGCTCAGGGGGCGGCAGAGTGGGATCCTCATATTCTGCAAGATATTCTGTGGAACATTTCAGTCACCAATTAGAACTTAACGGGTGGGACATGAATGTGCCTCCATTAAACGACCTCCTCTCATTTCGAACCTTTCCTTCGCTGCTCTTGTCTGGAAGAATGCCGCTCGCTTGCTTTGCCGTGACTAGATTTGGTTTAAAAATGCATGTTCAGTTCCCAAGGCCCCCTGGGAAAAAGGCTGTCTTGCATGAAGAGGTAGAAATGCCTTCTCTCCAATATTGCATTACCGCTCGCTTATTTATTTATTTATTTGTTTATTTTATCTGCAATATCAGCTGTTGCATGAGAAAGTTCCCGGAGGTGTCCACCTGCCCCGTGGAATGGGAACCAGCTTGTGGAATTTCCCAAATAGCAGATGTCTCCTAGTCGATCAGAAAACTCAGTATTCGGGGCTGCATGAACCCCATGCTATAAGAAAAATTACGAAGGACAGAAGTCAGGAGTTAGATACAGATACGGTTATAAAGTACAGTAATTAAATTCCTTTCTGTAGACTTAAAACTATACATTCTGTCAACCCTATACCCTGACCTTACCCCAAAAACTCAACCCTACCATAATCATACTCCCAACCCCAACACTCAGCCTTATATTTGCACCCTAAAACTAACCCTTTACTCTATCCTTAACATTCCTGTCATATCTCCAAAACTAACCTTAATTATAATCCCTATTCTACTTCCCACACACTATCTTAAAACCTCGACCCCTAAACTCTCATCTCTAACCATAATCCTGTACATTAACTCTAAATACCTTCCCTGACCCCTAACCTATAACCTTCATTTGGAAGCTAAACCTTCTCATTTAATTGACATGTAGTTCTGGGCTCAAAAGCTTAAGGTTTTAGGTTTAGGATCTGTAAATGTCTAATGTAATGATCTTTATCATTTTATATTTCTAATTAACTGTGTATGGAATACAATGCAGTTCTTTCACAAACCAAACACTTCTCTTTATAAAACAGAAATGCTGTGATACTGGAACATCTGCATATTTATACGCACACCTTTTTGATTTTATCAGCAGTGCATAACAAACATAATTGATTTGTTTGAGTATATATATATACAAACAGGTTACAAATTAAAGGAACAACCTGAATAAATGAGTGGAGGATGTAGCTGGTGGCTCAACACCTCACTATTTTTTCCTTTGTCACCTATCTGTATATATACAATGCTGTTGTACACTGCAAAAAATACAAGTCTTATCAAGTTTATCTTGTTTCCAGGCTGAAAAATCTAACCATCCTTAAAATAAGATACATTTCCTTCACAAGCAAGATAATAACACTTGTTTCTTAGAAAGTATGCCTTGAATATGTTGTATTTTGTCTTGTTCCATTGGCAGATTGTTTCACTTATTTTAAGCAATTTTTGCTTGAAATTTGCTTGAAATACGTTTAAAAATCTGCCATCTTATCTGATGTTTTGGTGTAGACTGTACTACAATATGTGAGGAGAACAGGGATGCCACAAACTATGGCCCACGGGTCAAAGGTGGCCTACAGCAATACTTGGTTTGGCCTGCAGAAGGGTATGACTTTATGAATAAAACACATTTGAAAAATCTATCCTTTAATTTCTAGTTTGGAAATCAAATTACAAAAAGTTATGTTTTCTCATCTAATGTTTTTGAAAGTTGGTGATAAGAATATTTTAAATGAGGTTGTTGCGTAAAGTTCCTTCCTGATAGGAGGCTGTTGTCATGTGTTGTGGGGTGTGAGGGACACTCATCCGTGTGAATTCAAAATGGACAGTGGAGCGAGGAAAGAAAAGTGGAGCACAGATAAGAGAATTTCAAGAAAAAGTGTGTGAAAGCTGTTGTTTTACTGACGTGAAAGATGGAGACGTTTGCTCATCCTGCTTTATATCTTTGCTCTGGAAATTATTTTGGCCCTCCTGCGTGAGTCTGACCTGAAAGTTTGGGCACCAGTGGTGAACAGGATATGTATATATATGCGGTTCTCAAAGCCTCATTCGCCAACGCCCGGTCACTTCTTCTCCTTTTAATGGTAAATGCATAAAATTGATTTATTATGACATCCTGCCCATCACCTGTCCTTTGTTTTTCTACAGGATGTTTTTAGACCTTTCGAGAGACATTAGTCACACTATGTACACGGCTTTAGTTAAAGCATAAAGCTCTCCTGCAGACAGCAGCTGATTGCTCTTTTGTGCTTGTTTGACCGGGCACATGGTCCACACAGACAGGCATATGCCAAGGCTTGGCATATAGATATCCAGGCAAGCTGAAAGAATCATAAAGTCACCAGTTCCCCGAGGCCGGATTTACAAAAAGGAAAGCATGAAACAGGATTCTTTCAACAAGCTTAAAAAAAAGAAGAGGACAGAACCTTTTAAAGTCTGATTTGCAGGGCTTTTGCAAGACCTTAAAATGTTCGCCACGCACATTAATACAGAGGCCGTCCCATCGTCACATAGCTTTTAAATCCCTGAACTGAAATGAACAAAACATGTACAGTTTGTCCCATGAAGAACACCACAGTATTTGTAATCACACCACAGTATATTATTTTTTATTTGTTTTCCTTTTTCGATTCTTGTATTGAATTCCTGAAGCTGAAGAAGTTGCTTTCGCAATAACTAACCAAACAAGAAAAGTCCCTACCGCTGCAGTATTTAAATTAAATTTAACAGTTGTCAAGAATTGGCAGCATTCACAACATTGTGTTGAAAAATAACCTACCAAGATTAAATTGCTTCAGGGTGACAATTACATGAAAACATTTAATTAATTAAGTGTTGGGGTGCAAGTTAAGACATTTTCTTAAAGAGGAAAGAGAACTGAAATATTTATTTTTAGGTTATTTTGTTCTATCAACTTTTACCATTGAATCTCTCAGATTTAATGCTCCGTGAAGCTGGGATTATTTTGCAGTCACAGATACAATGCAGTTAAAATGTCAACAGTAATAACTAAATCACTGGGCATTAGTATTCCAGATTAGTGCTGCTGCTTTGCGGAAGTCCTGACAATTAAAAAAAAGAATTAAAGTATGGCCTAATTTAATTAAAATAAATATATTTATTGTGACGGTATAGATTTCCTATCAGGAATTAAATAAATAGATGTGGTAAAGGGCCAGTTGCATATTTATTGAGTTCTGCTGGATTTTCATACATAATAGAGTCAAGGGGTTGTGTATGTTGAATGTCAACTTAATTATTTTGACTATCTGCTACTGCTTTCATGGTAAGAAGACTTCAAGGGTCTCTGAAATCTGCAGCAAAAAGTATTTATACATTTTCTCCCCCCGGCATAAAGGGAACACTTACTCAATCATTTAAGACGGCATTGGTAAACTGTGTGGGTTTTAAATAAAACATGTTTGACTGTCACATCAGGAAACGGCTTCCCAGACAGTGTGGATTCTTCAGGGCCGAAGTGGAGACTCTTAGCTAATGTTTTGTAATGTTAGTGTAATTCAGGGGAGATGTAATTATTTACCACTACTGGTTAATGCCTACAGCACTTTCTGCAGCCACAGCATTCGGCGGAGATCATTTGCCAGATGATTTTGATAAACGGTTCATGGTTGCTGAATTTATGGCTGCAGTCTCTTCTTACTCTCATAAGGAATACCCAAGAGTTCATAACTTAACCTTTGAGTTACCTGAGAAGAAATGAGAAAGCTGTGAGAAGCTAACAGTATCCTTATATATGTTAACCCCTGCATAGGCAATTGTAACGGGGCTACAGGATAAAACGTGTAATCAATTATTTTGTGCATGTTAGTCTTTTGAAAGCAATAAGATAAGTGATCAATTTGTTATAACCATCTGATGGCATGTCCACTCACTCAATATTATATCAAAGACAAAGAACGGGGATGTCACAAACAAAACCTGACTATGAGGTCAACACATTGACTGTATGGCAAAGAGTATTGGGAGCTTTTCACAGATATGATACAATTATATATACTGATATATATATATATATATATATATATATATATATATATAGATATAGATATATATAGATATATATATATATATAGATATAGATATATATATAATGTACAGTGAGGGAAAAATGTATTTGATCCCCTGCTGATTTTGTACGTTTGCCCACTGACAAAGAAATGATCAGTCTATAATTTTAATGGTAGATGTATTTTAACAGTGAGAGACAGAATGACAACAACAAAATCCAGAAAAACGCATTTCAAAAAAATTATAAATTGATTTGCATGTTAATGAGGGAAATAAGTATTTGATCCCCTATCAATCAGCTAGATTTCTGGCTCCCAGGTGTCTCTCTTAAAGGGAGTGCTCCTAATCTCAGCTCGTTACCTGTATAAAAGACACCTGTCCACAGAAGCAATCAATCAATCAGATTCCAAACTCTCCACCATGGCCAAGACCAAAGAGCTGTCCAAGGATGTCAGGGACAAGATTGTAGACCTACACAAGGCTGGAATGGGCTACAAGACCATCGCCAAGCAGCTTGGTGAGAAGGTGACAACAGGGCTCCATGCAAGATCTCACCTCATGGAGTTTCAATGATCATGAGAACGGTGAGGGATCAGCCCAGAACTACACGGGAGGATCTTGTTAATGATCTCAAGGTAGCTGGGACCATAGTCACCAAGAAAACAATTGGTAACACACTACACCTACGCCCGCAAGGTCCCCCTGCTCAAGAAAGCACATGTACAGGCCTGTCTGAAGTTTGCCAGTGAACATCTGAATGATTCAGAGGAGAACTGGATGAAAGTGTTGTGGTCAGATGAGACCAAAATCGAGCTCTTTGGCATCAACTCAACTCGCCGTGTTTGGAGGAGGAGGAATGACCCCAAGAACACCATCCCCACCGTCAAACATGGAGGTGGAGACATTATGCTTTGGGGGTGTTTTTCTGCTAAGGGGACAGGACAACTGCACCGCATCAAAGGGACGATGGACGGGGCCATGTACCTTCAAATCTTGGGTGAGAACCTCCTTCCCTCAGCCAGGGCATTGAAAATGGGTCATGGATGGGTATTCCAGCATGACAATGACCCAAAACACACAGCCAAGGCAACAAAGGAGTGGCTCAAGAAGAAGCACATTAAGGTCCTGGAGTGGCCTAGCCAGTCTCCAGACCTTAATCCCACAGAAAATCTGTGGAGGGAGCTGAAGGTTCGAGTTGCCAAACGTCAGCCTCGAAACCTTAATGACTTGGAGAGGATCTGCAAAGAGGAGTGGGACAAAATCCCTCCTGAGATGTGTGCAAACCTGGTGGCCAACTACAAGAAACGTCTGACCTCTGTGATTGCCAACAAGGGTTTTGCCACCAAGTACTAAGTCGAAGGGGTCAAATACTTATTTCCCTCATTAACATGCAAATCAATGTATAAGTTTTTTGAAATGCGTTTTTCTGGATTTTTTTGTTGTTATTCTGTCTCTCACTGTTAAAATACACCTACCATTAAAATTATAGACTGATCATTTCTTTGTCAGTGGGCAAACGTACAAAACCAGCAGGGGACCAAATACTTTTTTCCCTCACTGTATGTATGTGTGTGCATGCATGTATGTATGTATATGTATGCATATATATAGTTATGCAACAGAATAGTATGAATTAATTTATAGAAAATAAGATCAAACCACTATGCATGATATCTTTTTTCCATATGTCTTTGCTTAGGTGTTTTATTTATTTATTAAGTCTTGGGGAAATGGTTCATAAGTTGTACTGGGTCTCATTACAGCAAAATTAGATTTTCCTGCTGTGGTTATACTCCTATTGGTACTTTGCCCAGCTGTGCAGTAAAGGAAACTGGTTAATAAAGTATTAAATAACTGTAATTGAAAGAGTGTTGGAATTTTGTAATTAAAGCTGGAATGTTGAACACGGGTGTTTCTAAGAGACAGACGTGCACAGAACTAGCAATGCATGTTCAACTAGCGGCAATATAGTCATGTGGGGAAGCAGTCTGCCTAAAACAAGTTTGGTGTTAGCTTGAAACAATTGTACAATGTGTTATTTGTGATTCTTTTGCTGAACGAAATAATGTGACTATAATTTGCAAAATGTTTAAACTGGTGTTGTTTCTCAAATGATATTTGCACTATTCGTGCTTACCAAGACGTGCGTGCTAAGAATAAGAGCAATGACTAATGGTGAGATTTCCTGTATCATAACAATGTAATAAGACCTTGCTCTGCGTATCTTTTTCAGTGATTTTATCCAAATGTTATTTTGTTTTGTAAAAATACAAATGATTTATTAAATTATTATTTTTTGTCATTGGCTTTCTTTAAAAAACAACATCAAAAGTGGGCAGATTAACTAAAGAGGCAAAGTGAAACTGGTAACTGCTCTAAAGATGCTGAAATAGCAGGGTATTTTCACTGGTTTTTATTTGAAGGAAAGCTAAATCAAGCATAGAACGTTTCAGACGTTCTGTGTTCTTATTTTTAGGCTGAAGCGTAGTACACCACAGTTTTTATCAGAGACATTTTGAATTGTGGCAACGCTGAACTTCACTGCACTTCAGAAACATATGTAAACAGAAGCGTTGGGCCTTGTTGCGATGAGGTTTCCTGTTTAAATATCAGCTGTGGTGGCCAACTGCTCAGACAGCTTCCCTGATATGTCCGACCAGCATCTCTGGGTAAACCAAGCTGACGCGAGACCAGGAGTCTGTGTTATGTGATCAGTAGCCGGGGCTGAAGCCGTGCTGATATCCTGTCAGACAGTGTTACTCAGCTGGTTGGAATTAACAGGGCACATCCACAAGACACCCTGACCTAAATGTGTGTGTATGTGTGTGTGTGTATATATATATTTTTATCTGATTATTTTGTTTTTAACACACACACACACACACACACACACACACACACATATATATATATATATATATATATGTATGTATGTGTGTGTGTGTGTTAAAAAAAAATCAGATAAGATATATGTATATATTGATTTTATTTTAGAGGAAAAAAACACACCCTTACCTCTGATATGGCAAGACGGCAACAGCAATACAAAGAATACTGCAAATAATTGTAGATCGGAGTGAAATACTGATAATAAAGGCTCCAAAAAACACAGGAAACCATAGGAAGGGTGTGTCTTGATAGTCTAACCACTATTTTCTGTGGTAGTCTAATCTGAGACAATAGGTACCTTGCTGCTCTACAGTAATAGCTTTGTCTTGGGTTGGATATCGTTTTAAATGGAAGTCTATTTTTACATTACAAGATTGGTCTCTGTCTTTTACAGAGGACTCTTTAGTTGCTGAAAGTTGTAAACCAATCTTGTCCGCGCCACTTCTAGATTGTAACAAAATTTTGTTTGTGTGTTAGGAATATGGGAAAAAAATGTGAATTTAAAATAGGTGGGCAAAAGCACTGCTTCCAGTTTCACTCATTAGCTTTTTAAAAATGTTTGAGTTAAATTCAATTAAAAGCCTGAAGTGTGACTGGGACTTTTTTTTTTAAAGAACACAAAAAGACTTTACAATCTAGATGTGAAAGAATATTCTAATTTGGTTATTTTGTATTTGTATCTGAAGGCTTAAGAAAAACAGATACATCTTCTGTATGAATGAGCCCACAAAGGGCTTCGTAGTCTTTTTAATAATTCAGGAGGATCATTCAGCTAGAAGGATGTGCCAGTCATAGGAGGCCACTGTGGCTGCATCCATGAAGACATTCAGCCATCTTTAATAAGTTGGAACTGTTTAAAGGTTCACTGGGCTCCTTTTTGTTTTCTTCAGGACAGGAGAAGCTGAAACAATTGCACAACCACCACCTGCTGAACACAGCACCTTACTGTTAGAACCACTGAATATATTCTATTAAAAAACACCCTGATATCTGACTGTTCCCATCATGATCTGTGCAGGTTAGTTACCAGTTTTTACAGAGAAGTGATATTATTAAGCTTTGTTATGAGTAAATGTTTCAACTCAGATTTATTTTTGTATTTATTCAAATACATTTCCTTAAAGGACAACAAACAACTAGCAACTTTGTGCCACTTGTTCTACTTCATCCTTCATTTTCTTCAAATCTGTGAAAATCGGACTGTTTTATAAAGTGTTGCTGTACGGGACTCCCTAAAATGTCTATATTTTTGGTTTGGCTTGTTCGTTTCCTAAACAAATCAATTGTACTTCTTGGAGCACACGTCCAACTAACACATTGACTTTAATGAGCATAATTTATATGTTTATTTGCTACAAGTGTAATACATATTGATGTGTAAATGTAAAAGCACCCTAATAAATAATTTACTGTGTATTAACCTTAGGTCCACTAGTGTATGCTGACAGTTTTTTGAAATGCTGTGTGTTTAGCTGCAGCCATTGTTCTGTACTCGAGAGAGAGAAGAAATAATTAACAGAAGTGACACATAATGTGGAGATATACGGTTGGTGCCAAGCAGGTATTATTAACTTTATAGACCGGATATAATACCGATAGTCACATTAACAGGCTTGGCCTCGGTGCTGTCAGACCTCCAGAATACATTCCCCACCCCCGTTCTGTTACCACTTGCCGGCTCTGAAATGCGGCAGCCTGTCCCCCTGTTTCTGTTCACGGGACGGCATGTACAGAACCTGCCCAGCAGCCCTGCAGTCATGCCATTGCGCTCCCATTTGTTCACCGTGGCTGCGGGCCAGAGAACCAGTCACAACAATTGTCTCTGACTGCGAGAAACGAATGTTCAAGCAGGTAACAGCTAACAGTCAGTTTGTTTGCATTGTGTTCCTGAGTGTACACAATGACACAAAATCGCTCTTCTGTGTTAAAGGGTGGATTTAGCCTGCTACGGAAATGTGTACATGATCTGGTGCAATGCACATGTACTCATGTTATAGTTTCTGTTGCTCCGGTGGAGAGGGACACAGCTGATTTCTCGAAACCAAACGTGTCTGACTGCGTACTCTGCCCCTTGCAACATATTTTGACAAGCCATATACTGCCCACAACCCAGAACAGCAACCTGTGTAGGTTTGAATGGAAAAAACAGGCTGAACACACCGTAGGATGCGTTTCCCAGCTTTGATTGACTTGAATGATTTGAGTTCTTTCGATGAACCTGGAATTGCATCAGCTAGTGCACAGTGTGAGCTCTTCTGAAAATGTTCTAATTCTACTCTCTCACCTAGTCCTCCGAAAAAATATATTTAAATGAAGAATGCTAAGATGAAAGGCAAATGAAAACAGGGTCATTCATACGAGAAGCTGAGATTGCATGATTGCATATTGCTGAGGTACAAGAGCAGCTAAGAATGTGTCTGAAATGAACAACTGTGCAGCAGAAATGAGACCCTTCATACTTCTATAATGTGAGCAGTTGCCACCGACCCCAAATGGCAGGCCTCTACTGGGGAGGGGAGAGCACTTTTCAATCTCAGTGTCACAACATAAACTTACAAGTGGGAGAATGGGTTTGATTCTTAAATGGAAAAGTTAAATACCTACGTGTAGCATAATTGAATGTCAGTTTCTGTCAGAGAACAAATTTGCCGATGCTACTGCATTAACAGCTTTGATATTATCGCAACAGTACGTAAATGCATGCTGTGTCACATCACCAGAGACGTGCCGACAGCTGCAGACTGCTTTCTTTATGTGCTCAGTGTCTTCAATTGACTGCTCCTATTTACTCTTTCAGTTACATCGCACTTGTGTGGTCACCATCTGAATAATTTACATTTGAAGTATTTTTAGTCTTGTTTTTAACTGGGGTATCTTCTTATTCACAAAATACTGCCATAAATTAATTCATAATTGACGGAATGACGACGGTCCGTTTCCTGAGCTTCGTTTCTTGGGGGAATGCAGAAGTCCCTGTCTACTAGATGGTCCTTCCTTTGCACATTACATGCGGTACGATTTCACGGCCCACCTTTCAAATTAGAAACACCTGACTTGTTTAATGTAAGAGATTGCAAGTCGCTGGAATCTGATTTAGCTTTGAAATGCCTCGTGACGAATATAAGGGCGGCGAGAGCCATTATCTGAGGAAAGGAACTGGTTGGACATGGAGAAAACCCACAAACTCAGTCGACCAAAAGTTATTTGTATATGCTTCAGCTAAATTATATACACTTTCTTTACACTTGCGTAGCTTGAGTCAGAGAAACAGGTTCGAGGAAGACAGACGGTATTCATTTGCTACCACATTGCTGCTCTCCTATTTAATTAGTGCAGATACATTTGTCTGGATTCATTTGAAGCATCTCAAAGCAAACTGCTAGTTCCCCTATAAAAATTGTAAATTTCATCACCTCTCTGCAGGGGCCACGTTGCATTAGATCTGTGTTGTGTGCTATACATGGCTTTATAATCAAGTGGGTAAGTCTTTTTGAGGTTTACGTGTGTGGGGATTCGTTCTTTTTGCTGAACTGGCCCACTTGGTGTGAGACATAAAGTGTAAATACGGGATAGCTGAAGTACTCTGGTATTTGGTTGGTTCGTTCCATATTGTATCAAAGAAAGTCAAAGGGACCCCTTGAAGAGTGAGATATCCCATAATGCACTCATACAAAGTGTTTGATTGAGGGGGGCTAGGCAGCATCATATGCATTTTTATGCTGTTGCCTAACACTTGTATTTCCTATTGTCTGTGTTCTCTGGGGTTATGTGCTGTTTTTCTTTCTGCTATTAATATTGAATGCAGTTTTAAAAAACGGAAAATGTTTGAAAGAACGTTGCAACATGTAAGCCATGTGTGGGGGGTGTACAGTGCTCCCATTTCCATCTATTTAAAATACAAAGATTCTAGACTAAACCTTGTGCCACATCAATACCTCGCTGGTTGTGTCTTTATATTCCACTTTAAAGGAGTCTTAGTAGAGTGTGTTCTTGCTGGTACAGCTAAGTTGAATGGTAGATAGCAATCTGTTGAGGTTCAGTCTGTAAAATGTGTCTTTGAGCCTACACAAAAGAAACATGAAATGAGAAACAAGAAACATGAAATATGGAGGCAACCCAGAAACAAGAGAAACTGGTGACATAACAGCTCCTTTAATATTTATCACCTCTACCATATTCCTCAAAGAAAAGTCTGAGTTTTATCAAGTGCATTGTGGAGCTTTTTTGAGTCCTGAGTGCATTCTTCTGGATTACTCTATATATACTTGAAGGCTAGTATGAAACTTTCAATTGTCTAAATTCAGTTTGCTGCCAGTGGTGTTGTGTGGAGTAGATTTGTCATCATTTTTTCTTGTTTAGTATCTTAGACCCCAAGCATGTATGCAGTGTTGATATATTTGGTGGAATCTGCTTTTGAAATCCAGAATGGCCTTCTGGTACAGTACTTATTTAATTATAAGGAGGAAGGAGAAAGGATCAAAGTCCTATTTCTTTCTCCGACACCTCACCTCCTCCATTCGTCTACTGCTGCCTGGCTTGGGATTCACCAGTCACGAGTTCCCAACGTTCGTTCTGAATACATCACCTTCCTCCCACGCATGCCAATTTAATCAGCACCACAATAACAGCTCCTTTGGTATTCCAGCACCTTGGATTTCACACTATTTTAAAACTTTCTCCTCACTCTAGGCTGTGCAGTGCCTGTTTTCTCGTCCATGTTAATTTCTTGAAAGGATTGCAGCTTCCTCGAAATCGTGCGGTGAAGAACACCTCACAATGACACAAATTTGTCGACGTTCTCTCACGTCAGGGAGACCGGTTGAGAGGAAGGTGTACTTTAATTGTATTATTATCAGAAAGGTATAATTAATTCATTACATATTCTCTCTTTCACAATGAACGAGTTTCACACTCAAACAAGCACCATGGCCCACACAGAACAATGTGCTCAGTATAAATGTCAGCCAATTGTTCTGCCATATTCAGATCCAGCACCTGAAAAATACCACCACCCGGTTAATCTCTCAGACCTTTCACATCGATGCACAAGGAAATAATCTTCCACAAAAAGCTCACACTTAGATAATTTTAAAGCCTTGTCTGTTACTTGTGGTATACACATGAATCTTCCCCTTTTTTTCACAAGTACCACTTGCAATTAGATTTGAATACATCCGAAAAAACATTTTGCTGGCTGTAGAGTTGTTGATTTCTTTTCAAATCCTTAAAAAACACTCTGATGCAAAGTGTGATATTTCATTGGCTTTAATAAAACCTTCTGGTGCTTTTCACAGTAATCAGTACAAGAGTTTTTAGCAGTGTTTTTCATTTTACTGCAGACATCTGCTTCTGTTTAATAACTTGCATGAATATTTAAACATTTAGCTTTTAAAATAAAAAATTATGTTTCTCTGAAATAGTGTTTGATAGTAAACCTTGCAGTGAGTTTGTTTTAGGAGCAGTAGAAAAGTATTTACCATGTGGGTTTTGGTGTTTGTTTTCCTTGTGTCCCTTTAAAATTACAATTAATAATGTATGTGGTTGTTTTCCACATTCTTGTGAACTTGTGTATAAAACCAATTCCAGCACAGATGGGAGTATGTATATGATCAAAACATACAAATTCTGTTTTAATTAAATAGCTATTGGAAATTTCAATCAGTCACACTTTTCTGTTGTACAAGATAAGTCTCACATTGAATCTGAAGCACAGTGTAAATGTGAGTAAAATCTGTAATTCTTTCTATACATTTTCTGTTAAAAGTCAGCCAGAGCACTTGGGTAGTGTCCCAGTTTTATACAGATAATTTTCCTCCTTCTGTACAATATTTTTATATTTTTGTTTTAGCAGTCAATATTTCAACTGTGCTTGTATTGTAAATATCACAAGTTTTAATGAGGGAAAAGTTTCCAGTTAACAATTTAATGAATTATAAATAACGGAACATGCACCCTACGGCATTACATTCTCAAATTCAATGTGGATGTTGAGATGATTACTGGAGGCCTTGTTATTCATGCTAATTAAATTCCTTTGAGACATTGCATTGGTTTGTGATCAAACCTTTAACAAATTAAAGCATTCTTGATACTGGGCTGGAAGCTGTTTTGGGTGGGGTGTAGCCTACCTACTATAAAGACTGCAGATAATTGACATAGCTGTGCCCTCCTGAGCTTGCTATATTAAGCTTGTACTTCTTAGTTTAGGAGCTGTCCTTTAATACATACAGCTTTGGAAAAAATTGAGAGACCACTGCAATTGTTTCTTCAATCAGCATCTCTACATGTATGGCAGCCATTCCATTCCATTCATATTTTTATTTGGAACTAGGCAGAAATGTTGTCAGTAGTTTATAGAATAAAACAAAATGTTCATTTTACCCAACACATACCTATAAATAGTAAAACCAGAGAAACTGATAATTTTGCAGTGATCTCTTTATTTTTTCCAGAGCTGTATTATATAAATTTTAAAACACTGCTGGTTTCATGAGCGAAAACCTTATGCAGGTTTTCATTAACTAACTCTAACATCGTCAGGGCACAGGGTTTGGTTTGTGTCAGAGTGCAGTCTGAGATGGGTGTAGTCCAGTCGGTATGTAAACTGTCCGGTTAGGAGCTGTAATGCAAACAGGAGTCACAGTGGATTAGGTGCAGTCTAATCTAATGCGGTGGCATTGCGTAACTAGCAATAGTAGCGTGAGTTTCCAAACAATTGCAGGTGTTAACAGGGAGTTGTTTTAAGTATTGAAAGTAGGGCTGTGCGATGTGACGATATATATCGTATGACGATAGAAAAACGTCTTTCGTCTCATATTATGGTATATCGTTTATATCGTGGTGTCGCAAATTGCAAACTTTACGGCAGTGTTTTACGTCATTAGGACGCTTTGCGTGCTGGATGCAGGTAGAAATGAGCATCAGAAACACAGACGGACATGAGAGAGACCGACACACAATAACACACAACCAAGAGACACTGTAATGCGCAGGCGCACACGGTCCGCCCCGCTCTCGTCGCCGGGCTAAACGCGATCTGCAAGCACCCCCACCCCCGCTAATATAGACTGATATCATTTGTATAACGTTTGTTTGCATTTTAATAAACTGGAAAGCAATGCAAACATGCAGAAAGTATCATTTTCTTTTTATTAAGATGATGAAGTGGTTCAACAGTTGTATTATTATTATTATTATTATTATTATTATTATTATTATTACTATTACTATTATTATAACTATTTTGTATTAACATCGTGCTGTATTTGTAAGTAGAATCGAGACGCGACAGTCACAGGAGAAACGTCTGTCCAGCAGATGTTAATGCGCCGCTATAGACCCGGCTGTGCTCAATCTGCCTGAATCTGGACCTTTACTGCGCATGTGCTGCGTGATCACATGACTTGTGACTGGCGTTGTGTGACAGTAAGTCATGCTGTGTGTCCATGTGCTCGGAGGAAGAGAAGTCGAAACGCGTAGGCATTGTGGTCACTTTTTCTCTAATACATCATTTTTGAGACCTCGGTGAATATGGACTGTTTTTAGACGGGAGCTGCTGTCCTTCCTTCCTTGACCGGATAATTATTCTATATAAAATCCCTGGGATAAGGCACCCCACATTTCAGATTTATTAAAACTACTGTAACGCCAGCTATTTAAAAACTTGTGTGTGTGTGTGTGTGTGTGTGTATATATATACACATACTTGCCCTGTAATGTGTTGCATTCTGCATATATTTACCATGACAGCCTGCATGTAGTATTTGTTAGTTTTGCTTATTGAAGGATTAACGAAATACTTGTAGTTTGAATGTCTTTGGTCTTATTTTGTGGCTTGATTGGATAAAAACAAGAATTATCAAGATATATATCGTGTATCGCCCAAACGTCTAAAAATATCGAGATATTTTTTTAAAGTCATATCGCCCAGCCCTAATAGAAAGTGTACCTGGGAGGTCTTTATGAGTTCCAGGTTGTTATTTTTCCCTCCACGTACTTCCTTCAATGATTGGTGGGACACTTATAAAGACACTTATAAAGTACGTCTCCAGCATTGTTGTTATTTGATATTGTATAATTGTGGCATAATAACAGCAGATATAACTGTGCATGTATCTTTTTTAAACTTTTAAATAGAATATTGATCTAATACCACAATAACTATTACAAAGTCACCATTATTATCATTAACAATTCATAGTAATGTCAGACAATTTAACCGACCTTGAACTTGCAGTTGCAGCCTATTGTATTGTATCTTTCCACTTGATTGCTGAAGCTGTATTGTACTGTAATGTTGTGTTTTTTTTTTGTTAAACCACATACATTACATTATAAAACTCAACCAATTATTTTGTAAGACAAGTAAAGATGTTTTTAAGTCTTTAAATTAGTTATTTGTAAAAGCAGAATTGCTGTTGTATAGCTTTGGAAACGTAGCCTTACAATTCCCACATGCTTTAGAAACCATTCTCTCTCTCAACAGCAATGCAGTCGCAGAATACACAGCACAAAGACATGGGTCAACACCGATCCCTGTAATAGAAACACATTACATTTACTTTATTCAGACATAGAGTGGGGTACTGTTTTCTTTTTTAATTGCTTTACATTTTAAAGCAAGCTGTATAAAGCAGGGAACAGAGTCTATTGGTTGTGGAAGGCATCAGGAGTGTGACATTGGATTCGTGATTGTTTCTGCAGAAGAACAGATTCTTTTGTGCGGAGATGGCTCTTGTTGACAGCAAAATTACCTTCCCCTCTTACACACAGGGGGTGGATAATAATTATGGAACAGCCTGTGCAGATGTTGCTGTAAGTGCTTTAATATATTCAGCTAATATTCTGTTCAAAAACACAGGTGACGCATCGCTACATCAACAGCCGAGGAAAATGTAACCGATTTTAAGAAAGGCTTCAAAGGAACTTCAACTTCAAGATTTATCGAGAAAAGGTCATGCTATTATGTAGTTTAGTCATTGCAATTAAGTGAAGTGCTTTTAACTTAATTTCCAATATGTACATATATAATACAATTATAACTTGAGTTTTTTTATTATTTCAATCAATACCGATTTCTGTTTAGGAGTGCCACTGTATCTTTTGTGAATGCTCTCCCTTATTGCTTTTTAATGAATTGCCATTGTGCACTGGTCTGTGAAGCTGAAATCTTCACTTGCGCTGCATTGCTCTCCTTATAATTACAGATCTTGCTTAGTGTCATAATTTAAATCTCTGCCTTTGTCAAGTTCAGTTGTGATGCTTATAATACTTTATTAGGACTGCGCCTCTTATTGGTCCAGAGGACAGAGACACTGCAGGGTTTCAGAAGTGTGGAGCTTGTTTGCTGCCAGAGCCGGGGGCGAGGACAGTTTAAGAATATACCAGATCCGGCGCCTTATTCCTGCAATCTCCCATCCTTAACATTGATCTGACATTCAGCTTGTCTCTGTTTATTTAAAAGAGCATATTCAGCTCGTGCCCGAGGGGAACTCTTTTATGTATTTTTATGTCAAATTGCCAGCGACAATTACTAATCCTCTTTAATTTAGTAAGCGTGGAAGGAACACACTATTTTAAAAGAAAGCATAGTTTTATTATGAATTATCTTCTTTCACAGACGTAAAGTCAACATAGTAAAGTCAAATTAAATGGTTTTAATAAGGGGAAGCGAGGGGATGTGAATGTGTTTAATTAAATTCCACAATGAAACTCTAATGATCGCAGCCGAGGTGCAATTAGACTCTGTACGGATGTTTTTTACACAAAATAGTTTTTTTCACTCCAGGCACTAACATTTTGAAATGTTTATCAAGTATTGAACAGAATAACATCCTTTTGATATGTTTATAGCTAACTGTCTTTCTGAAAGAGGTTGTGCTAGGTTTACTCTAGAGTTCAATTGTGGACTCTTGGCTTATTTTTGCTTCTTTTGGGTTAATGGCAAGTCTTTGTCTGAGCATACCAGAATCTGGTCATTTAACATTGATTTGTCTCTCTGTCCCCCAAGAGCACACATTGCAATGTGCTTCTGGGTTTCACATCATACTCCTGTCATTTACAAACTCAACAGGATTCAGTTTGTATTTTGCAGCTTTACCAGCGATTGATAAAGTAAAATCTATGCTTCCAGGCTGTGCTCTGTGTGTCCCCAGTCCAAAACCACCGGGGGAGGGGGAAATAAAATGCATTAAGGCTGACTGCATAGATTACTCAAGTACAATTACAGTGCATAGATCACACAAACAAAGCAATACAACAAAGCAATACAATAAAAGAGAAACAGGTAGGTAATGCAACACTGAAGGATACAGTATGATAATCCCATCTGAGCTTGAGATGCTATCATATTTCACTGCTTTGACTTATTATGATTATATCTGATTTCTCATAGATTTTTGTGTTGATTTGTTTGTAAACATGTTTTATAGACGTAAATCAACACCCTGCATTAGATATTGCGGTGATTAGAAAAGCATCCCAGTGAAACAGAGTGAACTGGCTCGTTCTGCGTAACACACCCTTTGTGAATCACATTGGGGAAAAATGTGAGCATGTCTCTTTGGAAGGAATATCTGTAGGGCACTGAAAACAGATGCTGTCAAAAATCATCTCACACACTGAATAGCCTTTGGTTCCCTCAGTGCATTTACCATTTAGTAACAGTCCTCTTTCCACTTAGAGGAAGAATGTGCCACTTTCAAAAGCAGGCCCATGGCTTTAATCCAGAGGAGCACAGCGCAGCATGTGGACGCTGTCTTTGTGTGACTCCATATTGCGCATGTTCTTCTTTCTAATATTAAATCTGGAGCCTCATCAACTTTGCTCCGAGATATGAAACATTTATCTAATGCGTGTCTTCCCTCAAGTAAAGCATTTGACGAGTAGTTTCAGTTTTCACTTTATAAAATCCTGTATTCCTGCTTTATAGTGCTGTTTGCATGCAGTGGAGTGGTCTCTATGACCCCTTTGTGCAGATCCACTGAACAGCTGAGATTTCCCAAGTCAAGATCCCTGTAATATGTGATTGATTGGTAATGCCTTAATACTTTAGTCCTGGGTGGTGCACCCAGTAACACGAGTTGACAGTGATGTTCTTCAAATGTAGTGATGCATATAGAGTTTATCAGTTTATCAAGCTCTGTGAATCTCTGTGAGATCTTGTAATACACATGTTTGTTTTTTTCCTTCTTAAGCACCTTGGGATATGTTAGACAGTTCAGTATTAATTACAAGGAAGGAAGAAAAAAAAATGATTAAATTGCATAGCAATTCTGCAGGTCCAAATCTAATTTATGTAACATATGATTTGTATAGCGGGAGTCTACTTTCTACTTCCTATTTTTAAACAGCTGATTGTAACCCTCTGATGAACACCATCTCAGAATTCCTCACACCCCGCAATTTATCGCCATCGTTTGAGCCAAGCAGCCAGTATGCAGAGTCTACATTATTCCTGTTATGGCTACTATTTGTAGTGCAAAATGTAGTTACATTACTCAAAGCAATACTCCAAAAACAATCATTTTGTCATTATGTAAAGAAGTTACAATCCCCACAAGGTTTACTGTACATGTTTCAATGCGAAGCGCTTCTCCTTTCTGGAATAGAATGTATAGAATATTATTATGAGAGTTATTAAAAACTAAAATATACCATATTGTCTAGCATGACAATAATACAATCTGACAATCTTTTTTTTTTGTATTGTTAACTTCTGAAACTCTAAATTGAGTACACCAAGAAGAGTTTCATTTCTGTTTTCAATAATTGAAGAAGGGTCTAAAGACATTGTGTATCACTTTCTATTACATGTGAACCCAATATGAAATTAGCACTTGTGTATCATCGTATCACTTTTGAAGACAGCACTTATTTATTCATCTTCTTTGAAAACTTCTCTAATGAATGCAGGTACCTCTGTTACCTCTTGTGGTTAAGCCTAGAACATTATTATGCAAATTATATTTAACTAAAGATAATTTAAAGCTCACTGCTACTGGCACTTAGAATAATCACCGATAAGCCTTCCTTCAGATAATTAACAGTTTGTTTGTCAGTAGTTTGGCATGACCAGAATGTTTCATTTTTGTTGTACTGATAGAGCATCGGGCACTGGCAAGGACAAATTGGTTGTACTTTAAGGGCATCGTAGCACATTCATTATGCAAGCTGGAAAAGTCTTGTTTGTGAGGCAGGATGAGTGTATGTAATCACAGTTTCTCCTAATCTGTGTCTGATTGCAGAAGACTTTTGTTTTCATGGCCCCAAATGAAAGGTAAACTGGGACTAAAGCAAGCTGCAACACAGTATGGGTTTAACATATGGTAATTGATTTGAGCGTGCAACCCTTTTACAGATTTTTCCTTGTAGAAAATACAAGAGGAATATTAAATAGATCCCATCCTTTATAGAGTATTAACTCCAAATTGTAATGGATGTTATGAAGATAATGCTTTTTTTGGCTTCAGGTTTTTAGAAGTAAATATATTTCCCTACGCTAAACTGTTTGACAAAAACGTAACCACTTTTAATAATTTAATCATCAAAGTGGATTTCTAATTTGATGTCTATTAAAGATTGATTTAGATACACGAGCTGTTGTTTGTTGTGACCTCTGACACAGTGCTTGACTTGAATGTGTTCAAAGGGATATAAATACTGAATCATCTAATATTTGGATTTCTTTTTTGACCACAGAAGCAGAAGCAGAAGGTCATTATTTTTATCACGCATTTAAAAAGAAGACAGTAGCTGCTATCCTCCCACATCAAAAATGCAACTTGGTGTCCATCATTATTACAATGCTATGTCTTGCTTTCATTCTGGGCCATTTTCATCTGTTATTCTACATCTTAGAAACTCGTATTGCAGAGATACACAAGGTTAATTTAGCTCCCAAGCCCATGCATTATTGCTGAGCTGTACCGACACTTCCCCGTCTGCACTGCTAGGTGGCCAGGGGGAAGAGATTAAAGACATGGAGGGGGTTGACTGAACAGATACGGCACCACATGAAACTGATGCTGGAAAAAAAGAGAAAACCGGGATCAAGCAGACCCTTTTCACGAGCCCGGAGGCCGTTATTATTAGCAAGACAGGTTTGATTAAAATTAACATCCCACCGTATTGTGCTGGATCACACACAAGCGCAGCCCAGCAGATGAATCGGAGGACACAGATGGCGTTCACTGTGGGACTAGCTTTGTACATCCTCTCACATCGAGAGCAGTGTTTCAAAACAGAGGACTTCCACTGGGCGCCGCACAGGGGGAAAGGCATGGGTGTAATGTTTGCCTTTAACATATCTATCAAAACCTTTAGCTTGAGCGCAGTCACATGTCAATGATATTGTTATCTCAAGGTGTATTTAACCTGTTGATATCATATGGTACCGGACTTACAGCTCAAAGGGAGGCTGAAGTGTATAATATCTCAAGTGAGTTACTGTGTATTGAATCATGTTTCAGTTCCACCGAGGAGCATATGCAAATGTGGGCCTTCTTGATTAAGGAGGCATCGGATGGTTTCTTTTTTCACACAGGTTAAAGTTCATGTTCGATGATGGTCACCTTTGCAGCACTGAGGTGTATAATAGAGGCTTCAGGCACTGATCTGGATTGGCTTAGTGGTCTCCTCTTTTAAGTGTTTGAAGTGTTGGCACAGACTTCATGGTTACAAATAACAGATATTAGACCAGAATTAAGCTTTCAAACACAATTAAAATCAGCAGCTTGGAGAGGCAGTGTGTTGAAAATGTGTTTGCTTTGCAGATTAAAGCTCAAAGTTACTGCATTTGAATTGCACAGCTCTGAAACGTTGTGGTGTCTGGTAAGTTGCCAGAACTATAATTGGCCTGGAAACACTGCAGATAAGAGTGAGAAGAGAAACGGATTAATGCGCTGCAATTACTATATTGCAGGAAGAGCAAGGGTCTTTTTGGAGATACAGATATGTCATTTTTGCAATATACACAAAAAAATAAAAAATTGCCATGAGATCCATCTCCTCTAAACCACAAATTCTAGTAGTAAACTATTTATGGAAAGTCTGTCTACTAAGTAAGTCATTTAAAAAGTGAATGTTTGCTATTAAAGCTCTTAAAGCCCACATTCATGATGAAAAGGCTTCTTCAAAAACTGCGATCTCCATTCTGAAGGCATCTTTACAATCGACGACTGTCTGAAATGATTACTGAAATCACCTGTTGCCTTTTGAAATCCCGACATTTGCTTAATGGAATGCAACATGATTTCCAAGAGTCCAAAGTGCCGGGAATTAAAATCAACAGTTCTGAGCAGAGGAGCGATTCAGGGAAGGTCAACGTCTTGACGGGGTACGGGTTGGTACCGTAATATTTATACGCAAGGTCATGCCAAGAGCAACAGCCGCTTCCTGAGTCATCACCCAGCCTGTATCTTCATGAACGTTGCATCACAGACAGCAAAGAAGATGAGCTGTCTTCTCAAAAAGGCATGTTTTCTGTTTCAAAACACTGAGGTTTTATTCTTTCACTGACTATGGGCCTGCTCTCGCAGTGTGTATGTGATGAGGGCTTGTAAAAGAAATCATCTGGGTATAAATTACACCCAGACCTCTTACAGCCTGTCGAGACGGATTTTGGATTCAGGCTGTTTTCTGTAGCCAAACAAGGCAATAGAACTGTATTCACTCCCTGGAAAACAGACCACCTTTGTTATCATTGAAGTAGTTTTGGGGTTTAAGCTATGTACAATGGTAGGTTGTCAGAATTATGGGGACCCCTGTAAAAGGAAAACCATATGTTCACCCAGGGCCAGCTATATGTAACCTTTCAGAAGTGCTGTCTCACTGTTTGATGTTTTGAAATAGTTCAAAAAAGTCTGGGCAAAGATATTGTTTCCCCCCCGGACAAATACCCCATACCGTTCCCAGAATCCACAAAATGTAACCTGCTGTTAGAAGCAGAGCGGACTCTCCTTTTCAGATGTCTGTGTGGTTGCAGCGCAGGGACAAATTACTGCCGGGGGGGTTCAGTGTTACATGTTGGGGGATCCATGCTCTTTGGTAACCGGTTCTGCTTGCAGAGCTGTGGGCCGAGACTCCATCCCACAGCCCTTCTGCTATTCCCCTGGAGCTTTGTAGTTTTCATGCATCTCATATTATGCCAGTGATGGGCTTGCTTCCAGAAAGCACAGACATCCTTTCCAAACCGGAGTCTGTGCGTGTTCACACTCATTCACATTCGCATATACATGTGCACTTACACATACATCTGTAATGGGGCTCCTAGTGTGTGAGCTCATTGCGGTGATGTCATCTCTCTGAGCCGGTGATGTCATCCCCTGCGTGAAAGGACCCGTCTCTTGGTATAGCGGGATTGACGTCAAATCTAAGTACCTGACCACACACGCTATACATTCACATACGTAGCCAAAGAGAAGCATTGAAAGGGATGGAACAATACCTAACCATTGAGACAGATATTCATTTTCCAAATGCTACCTAGGTGTGCTGATCTGATTTCATTATGCATCAGTCATGTCAAGATCCATAACTGAATTTCTCCCTCTCGTCTGCTGACATCTGACATGCTAGATATAGGCCTGATCTTAAGTGCAAAAGAATGATATGTTCTGTCCTTCAGCACTGTCAACCCTCACCTTGGCGAATGCTTTTAACAAACGCACAAACCAGCAATTCTGCCATTTCCCCACCGAAGTAAAAGACATTTTTTTGTTTCGTGGAGCTGAAGGTCAAAATCATTGCCAGCTGAACATCAAGAATGTTTTGATGATTTGGATAAAGGGAGTGGGAGCAGGCCTACACACACAGTCTATACACATTAGAGTATATAAATGTCACAGATCTTCATATAAAGGTTCTATATTTATGTTTATACCGGACCACAAAACCCCCATTCCCCCTTCTCTCAAGGCAAATGAAAGACAAGTAATGTACATCCTTCAAAATAGCATGTTTAATCTATAAGACTCTTATATATTCTATTTTCTGTTTCACGAACCTGGGCCGTTATTCCTTATGTAGATAGAAAAAATAACAGAAGGAACGAGCAGAAAAACTCTCATTCTTTGCTCGATGTAGTGGAAGTGGAAAGATCAAAGCTAGGACTAATTTCACAAACGTATTGAGGAATCAAGTTAAATGTGATACTATAGCGGTTTGATGTGGAAATACAGTATTTTATTACATTTTTTATTACACTAAGTGGTTTGTCTGATTAATGAAATACCACCAACTGCATTGGTTAACAGTGTCATGTAGGCACGATAATTAGGTTTGAAATGGAACTTGTTAAGGAATGATCACAGGAGCGAGAAGGGTCTGTTCTGGCACACGCTGTCAATGCCAATTCACGGCAGCACTTTAAACCAATACAGAGCTCCCAGAATCCAACAGGATGAGGTAACAATATAGAGTGGTTGGTGAATGAGCTTTTTCCTTTGTACTGTAGCAGCTTGAAACCCACATAAAGTAGAATGGAGTGCAAAAGTACACACAACCTTTTCACTGTACATTTTTTTTTATGATGTGTCTATGATGTGTCTTTCTTAAGAAGGGATTACGTTTTTTTCATTTTATTTCAATGGGATGACCTGCCTATAACATTTTGATGTTTGCTTTTGGTTTCAATGAGGGTTTTCTATGTAGCTGTAATTCAAAAAATGGGAGCTCTAGTGCAGTGCACCAAATATATATAATTATTTTTTCTTTTGTAATTTCCATTGCATTTCTGAAGGTCTGCAGTGTTGTACAGGGTTCTTTTTTTATTATTAGATGCCGACTGAGTAGTATAGTTTCTGGTAAATGAGATCTCAGCTGTTCTTGATCATGTAAGGATTCATCCTCCTACTTTCACACCTCATGTGTTGTTGTTTGAGCATGGGTCCTTCATTAAATTTCGGTCTGTCTGTGTTAACAATCTATATTGCCAACAGTCCACACACAATTGTTCAGACTCCAGACTGCCTTTGGGCTCGAAGAATGTAAAAGTGCCGCTTAAAACAACAACATCTTGTCGTCTTGTCACCAGAAGAAAATAACCGCTAAGGTAAAATCTACAGTAATTGGGTAATTGGGATTTTATTACAATAAATGGGCTCTGACATTTAAGATATAACATTTTATCAGTGTTAGTTAAATGTTGTTTTTAACTGGTTTGGGGATGCTTGTCTGTGCCCTAACTTTATTTGTAGTTAGCACGATCTGTAGTAAAGTAATTAATGTGAACTACATTGTGCCTTGTGCAACAGATATACCTGATGTAATATAGCTCATTGGTCAAGTGTCCATTTGCAAAGTTCATCGCAGCAAAGGTGGGTTGCTGTGTGGACAGATAGGCTACCTTTGATTGTGTCAATGGAAAATGAATTATGAAAAAGAAATGTTTCCTGTGATATACACAAGGTTTGAGAAGGAGTGTGTTCACCATTTCAATCTACAGTTGTTGTTGTGATTGTGTGAGATAAGTAGCTGTATTTTCATGCCACAATGTTTTTTTTTCTTTCTGTGTTTTTAAGCTTCTTAAGAAAATGCACATTACAAAACATTTTCTTTAACTTCTTGCCTTTTTCATGCCCTGATTGTGTTTTTCCTCGTGGTGTTAATTACTCCTCTCAGATCAAAAATTAGCTCACATTTATTAATTTAATTTGCCTAATTTAGCCTCCAATGGGATATTTGTGTGTTTTGATTTTTCTCCAAAAGCTTAATGAGATGCCGTGAATAATGATCTTTCCAGTAGAGAATAGCCATATTGGGAGTGTACAATCTTTGCATGTTCATTAAGAACAAAAATCATTAAACCAATGAAGATGAAGATTTTCTGTATTATTACGATGTGAGTAGAACTAGTTTTCATTGTAGGGAGATAAAGATGAAAAATGAAAAAATAACATCCAGATATACTGTTGGAAAACTCAATAGTGTGTCACTGTGGTAAATGATGTCCCACATTGCACTTATCTGTCACTGATGAACAGCCAGACGCCACCTTTCAGATACATTTAATTCTATTTGCATGCTTTCTGTACACTCTCCTTAATCACAGTTTATGTCATGTTCACATTTCAAAAAATTAGTGTCATATTAAAAAATTGAGCCATAGCAGCTCTGCAAAGCGACATCATTCTCTCCTTTTTTTATTTGTATGTTGACCACTTCTGTAATGCCCATATAATCTACAATACCATGAACAAAATAAAATATTATTTTGATGAAAAGACACAAACATATTTAAACGAGGCTTAAGCATCGATTATTCTACCTGCTAAAAAATGCATCATGATACTACATATTAAAGTCTTTTAATCTTTACAACTTTCCCTTAAATGCATTTTTTTACATCTATATATTTTTCGATATTCTTTGCCTTTGATTCTGCTTTTGTTTGTGATGGCTTTTGACTATTTGCCCTGTAAAGGCATTATATAAATGGCTGGATGTCCTCATCCCTGAAGAAAAGGAGGAGAATACAAATGGATGAAGGTCTACGAGATCAATTCAATTTGCCAAGAGTCCACTCATTTTATCAGCCTCTTTAGTAGCAGTGAAATAGGCCTCCAGTTCACACAAATAATGTAAACAGTAATATTGTGCATAGAGCAATTTACCTTTCCTATAAAGACATTATGCTCTTCTTTATTTTACCTCACAAAGTAACTTTTCCAAAATAATTTAAGAAAGTCGATTGACTACTGGTCTGAATTTTCAGAATCATATCTTTAAAGATTGAAGGCCTAGATAACACTTCAGGCAACTCGCTTTCTTTTCCTAACTTGATGGCATTCTGGTTGCCAGGTGTTTCTGGCCTCTATCCAGTGGATTTTGATTTTCACGAGTTGTAGATTTGTGACTGGCAGGTCCTTTGGATTTATATTAGCATTAGGCATCACTTTCTAATGCTGAAACAAATCATCCAGACTTTTCACCTTATTTTGTCAAATTTTGTCAAACTGTCAAAGTATATTTGCAGACCTCAGGCAGTAGACTCCTAGCATCAGAATAATAATGTTAGCAAAAAAAAAAAACTGTCTCTTTTGAAATGTAAGTCATAACCTTTCAGAAAAAAAGAAACAAAAAGAAAACATTTGTTCCCTAAACTGCAGGCCCAGACCAAATAAGTACCTGATGGCAGATTACATAGCTAGAAGGAAGCAAAGCTGCTATTAAGTAATGTGAATTGGGATTGGCGGCTGCCTCAGTGTTGGGATATCAATGCCAGAATGATGGCTTAGGCAGCACCTATATATATTACAGGTATCTACTGAGATGTTTTTCTGTTTTCATCCTGTCTCATTAGCATACAGTATTAGACCTTTCATTAACCGGTGAATGTTCGCCTGAAGGAGTAAATGTGCTGACTTTCTGCAGGTGAAAACAGCTGACGATGAAAAACTGTCCCTTCATTCGAATTCAGGCTCAAGTAAATAGACTAGTTCTGTGGGTTATTGAAACCCAGGCACTGTGAAGATTACGCTTTTGGTTTTGAAATCCGAATGAAGGTTACTGAATGAGGGGTAGAGAGAATGGCGCGATTTTTATCCTAAATTTGTAATAGGAAGTTAATGTATTCTAAGATAGTAATGACAATATGGAATTATGCATGATATTCAATAGATCACTTATTTTGGTTGCATGGGAAATTAAATACAAATCAGAGCTAATTACTATCATTCATCAGCTTAATGTACATGTCATATTCACACAGTATTGCAATGGGAAATCCTTTGTTGTTTAGAAGGGCTGTTCCTCCGTGGAATTGTAATAATGATGTCGGCCGAGGATTTTCAGTTATAGATTTGATTAACAGCTTTGAGAAATCACAAAACAATTGAACAGTGTAAACTAAAAAGCACGATTCATGCAGTACTGGTGGTGTAGCAAGGATCGTGTAGAAATGTCTGGGTCTTAACCGTAGAAAGCCAGGTTGAAGTATAGGCTTCATTCATTTAAACAAAACAGGAAGTATGTATGTATGTCTGTCTAAAACCCCAGTTTTAATGCTGTGCATGATGGTTATGTTTGCAGCTCATGTGTGACATCAAAATTACTCGCCCGTTACCACCGAGCAGCTCAGAGTTTCCTGTGCTGGTGGTCAGTGGCTACTGCTTCCTCTGTGTGCTACTGGGTACATAATTTAAGTTGGTTTTTCATAATTTGTAAAAAAAAAAAAAAAAAAAAAAGAGAACCACTTGTATCTGTTAAGTTTCTCAGTACCTCCAGCACACGTATTAAATAATCACAGTAGTAGGTATCGCAGAAGTAGAACTTGCAGTAAAAATGTCTGATGCTTGAATGAGGTATATAAGAAGTATAATATTCTTAGATGACGTGTTTGTTCACCATATGGAAATAGTGAGTAAATCTATAAGCCATACTGACTATATTTCTTACAGGAATATGAAGTTAAGGCCTGTCAGGAGAACCCAGATGAAAGACTGGGTGTTTATATACCCACTCTCCTTGAAACAGAGTGACAAAGGCACCATCAGATCAGGGTTTCCAATCAATAAAGAGGTGGTTATATTGGCCTTTAGTGGCACAGAATTCAATCACAACTTCCTCGCAATACAGTGTTCGCCTCTCTCTCCTTGGGTGCGAGTTTCCATAATTCAAGGATAATTACTGTACGTAGTCTGTCCAAATAAATCGTCCTTGATATGATGATGCAGATTACATTTACCAAGCACAATCGGAAATTATCACCGGGGTGACGGATGTGCCTGAAGCACTTGATTGCGCAGATTGCAAATGAGTTTTTAATTAGACTGCGTAGCTGATGATTAAAATTAAAAAGGAATTAAAAAGAAAACAAAAACAAAAAACGCAAATTGCCTGGTTAGCACTATTTATGAAAATTGCACAGAACTGCAGGAAAATATTTTGTCAAGGCTGGTAATATTATATCAGAAATGTAATCATTCTGTTGGCCAGAGTTCTGCCCTACTTTTCCTTATGATTACCCGATTTCTTATGTTTTTAGTTTTTTAATTACTGTCTGAAAATATTACTGATTTTGATTACAGATGTGATGTTGTTTGTTTACTGATATGTTTGAAAACTGTATTACCATCGTATATATCTCTTACTCGGAGTGAAGCAATACTGTTGGCTTTTTGTTGACTTTTCATGTTAGATGTAAAAACTGAATGTGACCAAATTTTATTGTGGAAAAATAAATAAAATACAGTGTACTGTCATTTTTATATAGATCTCAGTTCTTAGGATATTGAGATACACTGCTAATAATAAAACTAGGTCACTCTAATAGTCTTTATGGTACACAGCTTCAAAAATATTGATTTAAAGCTTTAAATAAATACCTTCAATGTAGAGGAGATGAAGAAAAAGGCAAAAGCGAGGAGACTAGCTTTGGAGAAGTGATGTGAATTGATTAAACAGTGAGACTTGCTATCTCTAACAGTGCAGTGCAATAATGTATCGGTGTGTTATTGCTTTTCCAGACTGTTATTTAAATCCCGTTGTGTTTCTATATGCTCTTACCGCATGTTAAGAAATGCCATTCTGATTAATGACACAGGGTGTGTAGATGCAGGCTCTGTGCTCACTTTTGTCACATTACAGGATAAGAGCTTATCTCCATTCATCAAGTGAAGCCCGCCAGTTGCATGGCAATGTAATATAATTTGCATTGCATAGAAAAAAACAGTATCTGCGGATTCCATAAGTTCACAATTTTCTTCTTAAACGTCTGCCATATTTGCAATAGAGTTTGTAGGACTCTGAAAAAAGGATTATCTACTGACAGCCTGACGTTCATAAGACCGATTTCAATATGCCAGACATAAAAGCACAGATTATTGTTGTATTACACATGCAGGCATCTACTGGTGTTGTCGTGCAGAACGCTAATAGGTGCGTCCAGTTCTTTTTGCTTTCAGGTGCTTGAGTAATTATGGTAACGCGGTTTGATGTAGTTAGGAGTGTGGTTAAATATGTGCGAAATAAACCCCCGAGGGAATATCATCTCGGCTTGTTGTGATGCGTAGTACTCTGTGGAAATCGGTGAGTTATTGATTCAGCCGAGCCAAGGTAAGTGATAGTGAGAGATGATTCCGGTCCCACAAGTGTGAAAATGTAGAATCTGTCATTATAATATAGAGCAATAAATTAAGGGGGAAAAAAGAGAAAAAAATCTGTGAATTCTCAGGGTAAAATGTGTTGCATATTCTTAGAACAGAATTACTTTGCTTTGCTTTTTGACTGATTTATCCCTTTGTTTCTCTAGATGCAGAAGATTATCAGCCACCGATATGGAAATCCTACTGTGAGTATTAAATATTATGCTTTCCAAAATGCCAAAACCTTGTGCCATTTAAACCCTGGTGTGCACATAGGGCTGTGGTCCCTCTCAAAGCAGGCCTTTTCTTATATTAGTAGTTGATCCTATGCTTTGGTCTAAGAACATATCTGACCGTTTCCTAGCAAACTGCATGGCAACTAATGATATTGTCTGAATGTATTTTCAGTATTGAATGAACCCCATATCTCAAACCATGCAATGCTGGAAAAGGAAGCAGAGTTATGTTTACTTGGGTGAAGAACCAAGCGTTCAGTTGGGACACACTTAAATCATAACATCCCCAAGCTTGACATTATCATTTCACAACATTGACCTTCCTGGAGGGGTGCTCTGCTTTGGAGGAAAGTATATGTCAGGACAACTGCCATTTGCTAAAGGTCAATGGAAACTTAAATGAGTAAACATGACTTAAATAAGTTCACTGGAAAACAAAAAATGCAAAATAAAGCATTAGGAACAAGGTTTTTATATTCACTTGGACAGATCACTGATTGAGTGGCACCATTTTAAATGATGGTTTGTTTTAAAAACAACTGCTAATTTCTTTCACACATTTTATTGTTAACAAATGTTGACACGCTGCTGAAGTACAAGAATGGAGCCCCTTCAGTCGGGAATATAAGGCGATTGACTTCTTTGGAAAGCTGTCATTTAAAAAACACTTTTTTGAATGATTCCCATCCTTTGAGGTTTAGTGGCCTCTAATTACCTCCTATTTAGCCCATAACACAAGAGCATTTAAAGGTTACAAACGGGCCATTGTGTCTGTTTTTACACATGTGGTTCCTGCCAGGTTATTGATCCAAGATCCTGATCAATTCCTCCGCCTCATGGTCACATTCACAACACAATCGATTCCTGCTTGGGTCGGCTTTTCGTGTTGAGTTTGAAATTCTTGTTTTTGGTTGATATTAAAGCCAGCCAACGATAGTAATATTAGTAATATTTTCTGTGAGTGGATGTACTGACAGAATAGTGTACATCCCACTAGCTCAAAGACATTTTTTAACAATATGGCTTTGGTACTAACTGGGGACACTATCTAAGTGTGCTGCTTCTAACCTAAGTGTTGCAGCAGTTCATGTTTTTCTTTTATTGTCTTCACTTCTCAAGTTCAGAACATATTTTCTGTAGCTGGCTCCTTGTTCCCTGTCATGTATTTTGTCTGTGTCCCAAATCTCTCTGGGTAGCATGAGCTACGATGACATGAACACAAAGATGCTGTCAGGAGTCGTTCTGCTCCTGTACGGCAGGCCGGGGTTGTGACACACACTCACTCACTCGCCGCACACAAGCCCTTCTGTACGTTCCCAGGATTAGCATTGATTATATGAGACACAGACTCTTATTGGGTCAGGATGAGGGTGACATCTTGCATTTTATCCCCAGAACCAAAGAATAATGAATCACCTTATTTAAATGTAAATGGTTCTTCATTGTGAACTGATCCACTTGCAGTTTTAATTTCAACTCCAAAAATGCTAATTCAGAAATATGCATACCCCCATAAGGAAAATGAATAGTTAGATGAGGCTCCTTTAGCTTTAACGATGTTTCCCAATGAGCTTTCAACACAATTAATTAGTAATTTCTGACCATGCTTTAAGGTACAGTTGCTCCAGTTCATTCAAATTCTGAGGACTCAAATATTCTTGATACATACACATCCATAAACATACACAGCTCCAGTAAATAGTTTGAAGTTTGCATTCATTCATTATTTATTGAAAGCATTTGAAATCGACATTGTCTCTGCCACAGTAGGTGTATTTTTTCGTGGGTGGTTGAACTGATTGGTTTTACTGTAAGATGGAAATGAAAAATGAGGCATATCGGCACAGTTCTCCGTAACCACCCTTTGGATTATGTTCAAAGCCTTTTACTGTCTCATATGGGAAACTATGTATGACACAGTATATCTACTGAGGGGAAAAAAAATGTTCCCATGAGAAAAAAGAAACAGAAAATCTCGTCTAAATGCAAGGCTGGGGAATTAATGTGAAGACACAAGCAAACTGGCTAATAGACTGTGTTACTACATAGCCAGCCTTCATTGTCCCCACTTTCTCATTACTTTTTACATATCGATTTTCTTTCTATTCCTATTGATCTGGTAAGCAGCATGTAATTAAAAAGTATTCCGCAGAGCTTTCGGTTTTATTCCACAAAATTAACTAATTTGTCTCGGTTCGGAAGCGGCCGGTCTCTTTGAAAACATCTTTCATAATTGCAGAACTATTAGAAGCGCCAGATAATGAAATATGCAGCATGTGTCCTCTTTTACTGTAATCAGCAGTTAATTGCCTCCTGATTCGAACCCCAAAGCCAAGTCCCTTTCACTGGGGACGTTTGACAAAGTGTAAGGAGTTAATAATATTAGTTACTGTGGGTTAGATCACAGTGGTCCCTCCATTGTGCCCTGTGTGTAAAAAAAAAAAAAAAAAAATGCCTTGAGCCTTAGAAATGCTAAAATTGATTACTTATTAAAAATGATTAAATGTAATTCAGGCACTTGCAATCTAACTGAACTGCCTGTTGGTTTTGACAGCCTGTCTCGTTTTTATTAATAAGCTCAGAAGTTTTTGATTTAATTTGATGTACGCTGGTAAAGTCTTCCAGCTTGGAAAATTTCTCCAGGCTACCCGATGCAAATCAAGTAATGTAACATTACCAACTGTCCATCTAAATTAGCACTGCGAAATCTGAAATGTCTCTTTCAGTGTTTGCACTCGAGTTGGCTGCTAAACACCATTTGACCTATTATGCATTATACTTTAACTTGCACTTCCAGCACAACATGCCATTACACCAAAAAATAAATGCGTGTAATTTATTTGAACATAAATTATGTCCACTAATGTAACTTTAAAATGTTTAAAAGGGGTTCGACACAAACATGAAGCCAGTTATGTAGTGGTGAAAATACAGGATAGGAATTGGAAATCAGACCCACATACTGTGTTATTACGGAGAAGTTACGATAGAAGAGGAATCAGGAATTACACTCACAATTGTGGTTGCGATGGAAGGAAATTTGATACTTTCGTAAGAATGTGGAAATTCATTGATCATTTCAAAACCTTACCTCCATTATTGACCTAACTTAACAAAGACAAAAGAAAATCCTCTTTTGTATGTAAAAGGAATATATATTTGTGGATCATTAATAGATGCTTTTATAACTTATTGACAGACTATCTGGCCATAAATATATAACTGAGTGTATACATCGGTCCAGATCCTTGAGAGCTCAAAGAATAACCATATTTATACAGGATTTATAAACTAAAGGTCAGTTTCTTGAATAACAAGAAATCGTTCCCCAATGGACCCCTACTCCGACAGACTAGAATAAGTTTGCTTCAGGCTTCATGTTCTGTCCAGCACCTTCAGTTTAGTTTCCCATCATGCCAATGTTTAGACTACATTACAGGATAATTGGTCTCTTTTGAATTGATCTTTTTCTGTCTTTTTTATCAACAGTCTGAAAAGTTGCATCTACGGTACTGTATTCTAATACGATTGTGTGCTTTCTGGAGCTAAAATGAATGTGTTGTGCTTTTGTGCTATAGATTTTAGTTCCAGGAAGCGCAGAAGCACAATTTATGCAACAACAGGCTGTATCCCATAGTATCTCTGTGCCCAGTTTTTGCTGTGATGGCAGATTGATTCAATTACATTAGGACAGACCCTATGCATCGCCTACATTCGTGTTTAAATTTTGACACTGTTCCTCAATAAAGCCTTTCAAGTGTTTTTTCCCCTTCTTTCATCCATCCCATTCTTCCATTCCTTTCTTCTCTTTCCTGACATCTTTTCGATTCTGAGCAGATGTGCTTAATTCACACAGTCGAGACGCTGACTCGTGGTGTTATAGCAAGAGCTGAGAGAATCCAAGTCTGTGCTCTGAAGGAATGTTTCTTATTTGTGTCCTGTTTGGTTTGAGAGATACATCTTCTATATTTTCAATATCGCCTTCCAGAATATCACTCCCCAAATAGTCTTGCTTGACCAGCAAGTAAATATACAGTCCCTCTCTTTTCTGACACTGATATATGTCATGTGATGAAATTAGTTGAGCGTATAATTCCACTCACGGGCTCCCTATATTTCTTCTAAACTCTTGATATCGTTAGCCAAATTAAACAAATCAAGCACGAGTGACTTGATAATGGTGCTGAAACACAGAAAATGTGAAACAGAAATAAACAAGCAGCTGGAGCAGAAAATAACTCACATAAATCTCAACCTTGATTATTTTCCTTGCTAATGTTTCCATTGAACAGCAAATCGCAGGCTTATGAAAAATACAGCATTGTGCATCACCTGCTGTTGTTTCAGCTGTCCCAGTAATATACAGACAGACAGACAGACTGACTGCCTTGGGGACACATCCTCTGCCTGAATGCAAGATGACACCTTGAGCATGATCACATTACATTCACAAGTTATAGGTTCAAAGAATGTGTTTGAATGTGTACAATTAAAATAAAAAGCACAGGCATGTTACTAAACAGCTGAAGCAACATGTGGTAATAAGGTGCTGTATTATTCTGAATTATTTGTTCTTTCAAGGAGGTATTTTAATTGTCCTAGCTAATTTGTGAAGCTTATTATTTGGTAGTAGTCTCGTTTCAGCAAAAAAAAAAATGTAAAAAGAGGTATTGGGTAAAAATAAATAAAATCACAATAGTAAATGAATACACAGGGTACCTGTCACACAAATAAACTGAAGGAAAGTAGTTTACTGTCTATTTCCACTGATAAGCTCTTTGTTTGGCTTCCACCCGGCTGACACCGCATCACGAGGATGCAGTTAATGTGATGTGCGGCGGTGTCTGTACACTGGAGCAGGCCTGCAACATTTCTGCATTGTGTTTTCATGAAAAAGGCATGAAGAAAAGTACAGTAAAGAAGAGAACCTGCTGTATACAGTAAATGTTTAACATGAAATTTCAACTTTGCATGTTGAGCTGCTCTGCTGGTGAAGTGGTCGTGTCACAATAAGAATGATGATATGAAGTTAATCCTTTTTTGTTTTTCGTGCAATATGGGTTGACAATTCATGAGTGTTTTTGTTGTTGTGCAGTGTACCAGTTACAGCAGGAGGCCCCGCGCCCCAAGAGGATTATTTGTCCCAGAGAGGTGAGAAGTAATAAATCTAACGTTTGTTGCTTTATTGTAGAAATAGGCGCACACGCACACGCACACACACACACACACACACACACAGACATACATGCAGATATATATAGGTTTGGTTTGGTATGTCTTTTGGTTGCAACAGGTTCCCATGCTTATGCAAGCTTGTGTACGTCTGCGATACAAATTGCTTTCACCTGTAGTCTGTAGGCGCGATGGGGAGCCACAGCCGCAGTGTAGCTAGTGACTCTAGTGGTGGATTGCAGGGGACGGCGCTGTGCTGAATACAATTATTTTTATTATAAGTGACATCTTAACCGCAACAGCATTATGGGAAATATGATTCTACTGATGTTGCAGGGATATGTAATCAAGACCACTGGAAAAATTTGAATCACAGGGAGACCTGCACATTTTGAGTTGACCAATAAGAGATGACATTCTGTGTAGAACGAATGCTCCATGGTTTTTATGCAGTTGGAGTATTCAGATCCTTTATTTAATGCTTTCAATAGTACACTAGACACTAGATCTGCCTGTGGCGGTCACTATATTTGTTGACTGTTCTTCTGTCTTTCAAGCTCAGGAAAAGTGACTCATTTATAAATCGGGTGTAATTGGAAATCCAGTCTTTAAAGGCAGTTTTCCTCGTCACAGCCGGGTTTTGCATCAGTGTTTACAGCTGTGTGTGGCGTGATTTGTGTTAAATAACTTTGTCAGTCTCAATAGCACAAGACCTCTGCCTGTCTCAGGGATTAATTTGATAAGTACCTTTAATGATGCCGTCCATCAGTGAAAACCCAGGTGGCTTTCGTTACACTATCAACTCATATCTCCCAGCCCGTGGAACCACCAAGGCAGAGATGCAGCCATTGTTTTGAAGTTCAGATGTTCAAAGTTTGTTATTTTCCACTTATTTTCACTCGTGGGACACGCAGCTCCTCCCAGCGTGCTCGAACAAACAGAAAATGGAAAAACTTAATCCCACTGACAGCAATCAGCCAGCAGCAACAGCCTCTAGTGGGATTCCTGGCTTGTATGAATTTAAATGAGATATTTTTCACTATTTTTTCTTTTTGTTGCCAAAGACCTATCTGTAGCATTTTAATGTGCCTTGGCTGGTGGCTCTTAAAGGGTTTACCTACTCTGTTCTGAATGTAAAATGTACATTGTGCTCACTGGTTACCCACATGGAAATCCAACTGAACAAATACAATTTTTGGAAACCTATCACACTTCTCTTATTTTATGCAAAAATTGTTAGATAGAAATGGAAGAAAATATTTGAAAATTAAATGTGTGTGTAATATTTATATATATTTTTTATCATGTACACATACTGCAAGTTCTATGTTTGTAAACAAAATTTACATTTCACAGACAAAGCATTTTGGAATAATGTTAGGCTGTCTCCGCTGTGGGCAATTCAGTGTTTCAAAGGTTACCTAGGTACCTAAAATGTCAGGCACATGACAGTGTCTTGCTCTGCAATACTAAGTGAATTCTGTAATGAAATTAATTCAAATGATAGCCAGCCGTGCACATGTCACACCCAGAATAGTCAATTAGCTATTTCTGTTTTAAATATATGCTAAGAATAATTAATTTTGTCTAATTCTTTCCAGGTGTATTTATTTCCTTGATTTACCTTTCTGCACTGTGATTGTAATTTCATTGTGCTATTACTCAACTGACAAAGTTAAATACATGTAATAAACAAATGACTAAAGATGTAACAAAGTTTAACAATAACTGAAACCATTGAAAAGATTCAAAACCTTAAAAATTGGCAAAACAGTGTCTCGTGTTTAACTCAACTGCTTTACTTTATTACAAAATCATGACATGGATGCCTTTTTGTCTGTTGCTTCCATAACTCACACAACATTTGGGCTAATTGACCAAATTAGTTTTTAAACATTACAATTTCAATTACATTGTGCGTTACTGTGGATTTGTGTAGAAAACTACTATTTTAAGTTAATTGTAGTTCATAGAACGGACAGCCACAAGTGTATCACTAGAGCACCTAATTATGGAGAGCAGATAACCCTGTGCTTTTGAAGCACGCTGTGACCTTATTATCAAATGTAAGTTATGAATGAATTATGCCAGTACTGTGTAGAAATTATAAGGAAAATGTTCAGGTTCATTTCTGTCGACCAGCTTATGATAGAAACTATGCAACAGAACCAAAAGCAATCTGAATATGAGCACACAGCACTGCAGTATTCTCTGGCTTCGTGTGAGATCGCCCCCTGTAGGCGTGTTGCAGTAATGCTTGTGGAGCTGAGATTGCTTTAAATGTCTTATGGCTATTTCCCCCATAATGTTAAATATGATCACTAATGTTTAAGAAACTGTTCAAGATAATTTTTTTATCTGCATTTTTGTTTAATGTTTTGAAGATTGGCTTTGAATGTTTTATTCACTGCACTGAAGTCTGATGTTTCTTACCCACAATCCTTTACTCCTTCTGTAATAAAATCAGATCTAGAAATAGGTGTAAAAACATCATCATTACCATCTTCCTCATGAACATAAACCATATGATATCCCTGGGTAGGTAATGGATTATAGGGCCACCTGTTGTTATAATGCAAGCAAATATGTTTTCTCTGCTAGCAGAAAACTGCACATTTGACTTCATCTTTCTTGTACCTGGAAATAAAAACCCAGGCAGCCTGCCCAAGTTCAAGACCCAAAACACTCAACTTTGATATCATTCGGACATGTCTATGTGGAAAAAATGTAAATGAATTCAAACTAAGATTCAGAATGTAAGAAATTGTACAAGAATGTAGAATCTTAATAAATCTATTGATCTATGACAGCTGATAACATTAGTAATGATATTTCCATTTTCAAGGCAGCTAAACTGGGCTAGAGTTAGAAATCGGATAAGGAAATGAAATTGAAATACACATATTTATGCTTTGATAGCTCCAGATTTTGAAGTAAACTATGCTGTGGTGAAAATATTGACTAAATGTACTAAATGTATCCTTGCCATTTTATTTTCAGGTTGAAAACCGGCCAAAATACTATGGGAGAGAGTACGTATACTATTTTAATATTTTGGGTTTCTATGCTAATCCAATAAGTGTAGACTTGAGTAATGAGGGAGAGCTGGGAGGTGAAGGTGCCATCTGGAGAAGTAGATTAAATGTGTTAAAGTTGCAGTTGGGTGTTATGTATGTATTTGTGGATTTGTGTTCTTCCAGGCCTGTTATACAAGTAGTATGAAAGGAGATGAAGATGTGAGAAAAAGCAGAAAGGAGAGTAATGTGATTTGGAGCATCATCAAATACATTTGAGGATGTGTTTCCCACTGTGTGAAGCGCTCCGTGGCAAGGGGCGCTACTCTAACTACACACTGTCTCTTTTTGTGAGGTTCCACGGTATGATTTCCCGGGAGCAGGCCGACGATCTCCTGTCCGGGGTCGAGGGGGCCTACCTGATCCGGGAGAGCCAGAGGCAGCCTGGCTCCTACACCCTGGCCTTAAGGTCCGTCATTTCAATTCACTGCTCCAAGTGTCAGAACAACGTACCTCAGTTCCCACCTGTTCTGACACTGCCCGATCATAAAACGCTGTTTTCAGACTTTGCCTTCTCTCCCCAAAGCCCCTGTGGACCTTTGTGACTTTCTACCAGATCTCCCCGAGAATCCCAGCTGGCTCATTTCTCTCCTTTTCATGAAACGGTACTTTGGGACGCAGCGGTGTAGAAATAAACTTGGCTATTCAGACGTTTAAAAGATTTTTTTCTTTATTATTTCCTTCAACACAATTACAGGGAATTAAACAAGCTTCCATCCTCGAAGTGCTGAGCGAACTCCCTCGGCTCGCGGAGATCTCAGATTATTGAGATTTTATTCATCTGCCTTCAGCCGCAGCAGCTTCAAACTGGAAGACAATTAAATACGAATTAGAAAACACTGTGGGGGAGATAAAAACACAGGGAGAACAAATCTACAGTACACACTCCACATCTTTAATGAAAAGTGTTTTTGTTTTAATGTAATGCAAAAGGATATTGTTATACTTTAAATACAAACTGAAATGTAATTCTCTTCGGTTGCATTCGCCTATTTTGCCTGGTGAATGAATGAAACATTTACATTGAAACTTAAATTGAAGGATGTATGGCTCATTTGAGGCCATGACTTCTTATGAACTGTATTTAAATTTTAATCACATACAGACGGGTGACAAATACAAGTGTCTCAGTAAGGTGCACCACGAGCCACCAGAACAGCTTCAATGCTCTTGGCACAGATTCTACGAGTCTCTGGATTCTACTGGAGGGATGAACACCATTCTTCCAAAAGACATTCCCTCATTTGGGGTTTTGATGATGGTGGTGGAGAGCGCTGTCTAACACGTCGGTCCACAATCTCCCATAGGTGTTCAATTGGGCTGAGATCTGGTGACTGCGAAGGCCATAGCATATGATTCACATCATTTTCATACTCATCACACCATTCAGTGAGCCCTCGTGCCCTGTGGATGGGGGCATTGTCACCCTGGAAGAGACCACTCCCATCAGGATAGAAATGTGTCACCATAGGATAAAGGTGATCACTCAGAATAACTCTAATGATTTGCAGTGACCCTTACCTCTAAGGGGACAAGTGGACCCAAACCATGCCAGGAAAATGCCCCCCACAGCATAACAGAGCCTCCGGACCCCCTCACTGTAGGGGTCCAGCAGTCAGTCCTGTACCGTTCTCTTGGTGTCCCACACATGCACTCGCCTACTTGTCGAGAACACGAGCCAGTTGAGCGTCTGTGTGACTGAAGCTCCTGCCTTAATGACCCCTCTTTCAAAGTCACTTAGATCCTTTCCTCTTGCCATCTTGATCCAAAATTGAGGTCAACTGGGCCTGCTCAGCATTTGTATACATGCCACAGAGCATGATAGGATGTTAATTGTTTAATTGTATCATGCAGTACACCTGTTTGCAGGCATCTGCATTCGTTATGTTCCTCCACTCATTTATTCATGTTTTTCCTTTAATTTGTCACCTGTCTGTATATGCATTTCCTATTCAATATTCAATAAACTACCCTTTGCTTACAAAATTGATTCCTCCTGAAAGGTTTGGCATCCAGACCTTAAACTACCGGCTGTTCTACGATGGGAAGCACTTTGTGGGGGAGAAGAGGTTCGAGTCGATGCACGACCTAGTGACGGACGGACTGATCACACTGTACATCGAGACGAAAGCCGCCGAGTACATTTCGAAAATGACGACAAACCCCATCTATGAGCACGTGGGCTATGCGACACTCCTCCGGGACAAAGTGTCGCGAAGACTGAGCAAAAGCAAGCAGGACTCTAAGAAGGTCACGGCCCCCCGGGAGGACTCCAACTCGGTGGAGAAGGTAAGGATGTCTGGGCTTTGTGTCCGATCAGCTTATTATCCATTCCAGGTAATGGGACGAGAGCTCGGTGAATGCAACAGCTGGGTCTCCTTTGTTGTGTAACATAAGGACGATGTTAGTCGATTCTTTTGCTATTGTCCAGACTCTTTAAAGTAGTTTAAATAGTATGCACTTATGTTCATCTAAGGGATTCTTTTTATGATTAAATGTATTTGAATACAGTCAAATAGCTTTTAGAGTGGAGGGAAACTTGATCATGCATTGGGATCCTTTTACAGTTGTGCTACAAATGAAAGCATTGAGCACATATCACTGGGTGTACAACAATAGAAACGCAGTCTGTACGCTGTTATGTAACCGCCGCCTGTCTTCGAAAGCTCTGTTTCATAACAGAGTAGAAACTCCGTTCATCAGGTGGCACAGGCGCCCTTTGCAATGAGAGTTTGAATCCCAAGGCTGCCGAGTGACCGTTCCCCCACATTCAATCTTATTCACAGTGCGAGGTGGCAAAGGATGTCAAGGTCTTATTGTTGGCCGTCAAACAGAAAAGGCCCGTTTCCTGATCTCGCTTTGAAATCATGAAATAGGTCATTGCCAGTGCCGCTGAATGAGAAAGTGTGCTTTGAGATGAATCCACAAAGAGAAGAAATGAATGAATACGAGATTTCTGTGATAAAAACAGCAACAACTGCAACATTATGGCCAGCTGATTGTGGGTGACAAATGCCGAAGCAATTTCTGCCTTATTATCTAGTTGATTGTTTTTTTTTTTAAATGTTAATCGCACATTTTGATTATACTCACATTTTCTCTCTGTAAGATTGCATTTGAAGCTCTTGCAGGAAAATAAATGAGACTCCCATTAGGTTGTAGCTTTTAGGTTTTAGAAGATATCCCAAACTTGTTACTTTATTGCAAATATATTTACACATTAAAGGTAGCTAGAATGTCTTACACATAGAAATGATTCTCTTGTTTAAAAGTTGTTTCCTCCACGGTAGAAACTGTAATAAAAACACACAAGAAAACACTCTGACAAGGTTTGATCGTGGGACCACCAGGGTCCCGCTGCCGGTGGCGAAGTGACAGGGAGTCTCAGTCATCCCCAGTTATAGAGGCCTGCCTGTGTGTGAAATATATTGGATTGGATGGATTGTCGCTGTACCGAGACGTTACGCTGCACAGCGCCGCGGTGGGCCTCTCTCACCCACGCTCTGCAGCGCACATGTGCCTGCTGATGAGACGCGTGTGGCGCTGAGAGACCGGCGAGACGACTAGACCGGAGGACAGGCATTGATCATCAGTCAGTTTTACTCACACGTGAGCCGCAGCTGGGGGCCGAGGTGACATCGGAATTGAGCGACCTAGACAGCAGTGGAAAGTCAAGGGAAACCACAGAGGCATCAGCACCAAAAGGAGAATAGTCTTTTTGTTTTTGAAAAATCCACTAGTGATGAAAAAAGGAGTTTACAATCTTTTTCATTTTCACAGGAACAGTCTTCTACATTGGTCATGTAATAATTTTATGTTAAAAGTGCTAAAAGGGTTCATATATTTCCAGCCAGTGTGTTTTAAAAGTATTACCATAGAAATATTGTGATTTCTTTTTGAAAGTGCTGTCCTGTCAGCTATCACGTAAGTCTGAGTTTTCAGTTTCAATCACTGGCCACTAGAGGGCAACCTCATAGTGCTTTTGATGCCTAATTTTAAACTGCATCCAACCTGTGATATTTATATTCGCTTGCTTGGAGTATTTCTATTTCTTCATGACCTCATAGTGTACTTTCTCTGTTTGTACCCATCATTAGCCAGCAGGCAGCGTTTACAGTCATGTGGATTTCCAACTGTTAACATTTGTTTCATATTGTAGACCTTTGCACTTTCCTTCTGACCTCTGATAATGTTTGACTACACAGCAGTAAAAAGATAAAAGACTGGTAAACGTGTGTAAAGGAGTGTTAAAGTTCAAGATATGCTTTGCAGGACCTGAAGTGTGCTAACAGTCATGAGAAAACCCAGAATGGTTTTATAATCACACCGCCAGATTTCCCACACATGACGTCTTGCGTGCTTCAATTTTCACAGTGGTATTGTGTTGTTCTGAGACATCATCCTCCGTTTATTTAGTCCCAGTACAGTTTTGCCAGCTTTATTCCAATCCTGAGTTGGGGATATTGAGAGCTATCTTCCTTTGGTCAATTTCAATTTGGTCTGCACTGAACAAAGTATGTTTAGGTGTTCCAAATGTAAAAATCATCCATTATCAATAACCGTGAAGCTGAGGGAGATTTGAACAAAGCTATTCTAATCTAAACCAAGGTCACGTTGCTATTTAATATTATAAACATATGAGCTCTTTATAGTCAGAGCATTTTGAAACAAAGAAACAAAACATCTATAAACTTCTCCTAAAGCCTGCCTCGTGGACGATGCCACCTCCCACGGTTTCCCAGGATGCAACTGCACAGAGGCACAGAGGCTCAGAGACCGGCTGCATTGTTTGCCCTGCATATACTGTATCTCTCCCAGACAGGCCAAATATTTGTGTGGCCTTTCACTTGATCTCCCGTAATGTCCTCAGACAATATAAACACTTTTGTTCTGGGACATAAAAGCAAGGGCTGAGTTGAAGGAAACCAATGGTGATGGCAGACTTTGATCAGTCATTGCTGCTGACTTGTCCGGGCTTCACCCGCATGGTCAGAGCAGTGACTTTGTTTTAGGAAACAGCAGAGAGACATTCAGATTTTACATTTGCGTTTATCTTTGTCTTATTTCTAAATAATGCCTTAATATATATAACCTAAAAGCAAGGCAACATTTATGACAAAATCAATATAAGGTCTATATAATATTGAAATAAATGGCACTAATATATAGTTACTGGAATATTAATTTACATGCTGTCCACTACACTAATTTAGACGAATAGTTTGATTTAGATGTTGTTTAAGGAAGCCATTTGCATTGCTGTTTTCTTGTAGTTTATTTTGTATTCAGTGATGTTGTATTCAATTTAATAGATGTACAGTGAGGGGAAAAAAGTATTTGATCCCCTGCTGATTTTGTACGTTTGCCCACTGACAAAGAAATGATCAGTCTATAATTTTAATGGTAGGTGTATTTTAACAGTGAGAGACAGAATAACAACAAAAAAATCCTGAAAAAAGCATTTCAAAAAAGTTATAAATTGATTTGCATGTTAATGAGGGAAATAAGTATTTGATCCCCTATCAATCAGCAAGATTTCTGGCTCCCAGGTGTCTCTCTTAAAGGGAGTGCTCCTAATCTCAGCTCGTTACCTGTATAAAAGACACCTGTCCACAGAAGCAATCAATCAATCAGATTCCAAACTCTCCACCATGGCCAAGACCAAAGAGCTGTCCAAGGATGTCAGGGACAAGATTGTAGACCTACACAAGGCTGGAATGGGCTACAAGACCATCGCCAAGCAGCTTGGTGAGAAGGTGACAACAGTTGGTGCGATTATTCGCAAATGGAAGAAACACAAAATAACTGTCAGTCTCCCTCGGTCTGGGGCTCCATGCAAGATCTCACCTCGTGGAGTTTCAATGATCATGAGAACGGTGAGGAATCAGCCCAGAACTACACGGGAGGATCTTGTTAATGATCTCAAGGCAGCTGGGACCATAGTCACCAAGAAAACAATTGGTAACACACTACGCCGTGAAGGACTGAAATCCTGCGGCGCCCGCAAGGTCCCCCTGCTCAAGAAAGCACATGTACAGGCCCGTCTGAAGTTTGCCAATGAACATCTGAATGATTCAGAGGAGAACTGGGTGAAAGTGTTGTGGTCAGATGAGACCAAAATCGAGCTCTTTGGCATCAACTCAACTCGCCGTGTTTGGAGGAGGAGGAATGACCCCAAGAACACCATCCCCACCGTCAAACATGGAGGTGGAAACATTATGCTTTGGGTGTGTTTTTCTGCTAAGGGGACAGGACAACTGCACCGCATCAAAGGGACGATGGACGGGGCCATGAACCGTCAAATCTTGGGTGAGAACCTCCTTCCCTCAGCCAGGGCATTGAAAATGGGTTGTGGATGGGTATTCCAGCATGACAATGACCCAAAACACACAGCCAAGGCAACAAAGGAGTGGCTCAAGAAGAAGCACATTAAGGTCCTGGAGTGGCCTAGCCAGTCTCCAGACCTTAATCCCATAGAAAATCTGTGGAGGGAGCTGAAGGTTCGAGTTGCCAAACGTCAGCCTCGAAACCTTAATGACTTGGAGAGGATCTGCAAAGAGGAGTGGGACAAAATCCCTCCTGAGATGTGTGCAAACCTGGTGGCCAACTACAAGAAACGTCTGACCTCTGTGATTGCCAACAAGGGTTTTGCCACCAAGTACTAAGTCGAAGGGGTCAAATACTTATTTCCCTCATTAACATGCAAATCAATTTATAACTTTTTTGAAATGTGTTTTTCTGTTTTTTTTTGCTGTTATTCTGTCTCTCACTGTTAAAATACACCTACCATTAAAATTATAGACTGATCATTTCTTTGTCAGTGGGCAAACGTACAAAATCAGCAGGGGATCAAATACTTTTTTCCCCTCACTGTATACATTTCATAGATGGAATATGTGTTCTATAAGCTGAATATATTTCCAAACAAAGCATATTTGGGAAACTAATGGAAGATTTATGTCCATGTTGTCTAAACATACTATTATGTTTTCTTATACACCCAGCCTGACTTACCTGGTTACAATAGTCTGTAGGGCTGAGCCTAAAAGCAGACTCCCTGGTTCTCCTTACCGCACCTTTAGTAACATACCTGACATTTTCAAATGATTGTGCTGTACTTGACTGGTGTAATTAATCCCCCATTACAGTCCGTGCTCCTCAGATTGTTTACATAGCGTGATTCATGAGCATGGCATCGCTTGGGACATCATGAGATGTGCAGGGTACTGTTTGAGTTTGCGGATTCAGTTTTCCCATCAAACGTCTTCTTATGATATCCAAACAGTGTAATTAATATCAGTAATTTAACCAGCATCCCTCTATGTAAAGTATTCACTCAAGTAATCCACTCAGATCAAATGTTTTCTCACCTGTCTCACTGCCTTTTGTTTGCACTTTTATCAGACAGGTGCTCCTTTTTGTCCATGCTACATTATGTGAAAACGAAATTCTCTCCTCACGACTAGATATAACTGAATGAAATAATGCAGGTAATACAGGTATGTTCTTATGTGTATAGTACAGGTATGAGTACAGGTATAAAGTCAGGAATTCGAAACTGTCATTATGTGTGATTGCATGAACTGACATAAATAATGTAGTTGATTAAAAATGCAGGAACTATCTGTCAGTGTATGATGGATGTAATAGACAAGCTTGGTTTATTTTTATAAAAGTTTTCAGAGCAAGTGTAGCAGAGAAGCAAAATATCCTCAGGCCATAGCAAATCTCCTAAGACCTGTTTCCCTTTAAGCCATTGCATGTAACCTGTACTCACCCTGTATGCTATGCAACCATATCTTGGAAACAGCTCACTTTATTTCGGTCTGTTGTGATTAATTCTCTGAAAAGGGTTTCGGAACCGACTTTACCAGTTCGACAGCCTTCACTAGACACTTTTGTTTCACAAAGCCATTGAGCACAAATCTGGGTTTCTCAGAAGTCGTAAACATAAAATATCTGTGCTATTGAAGCTTTGTTAGTATTCTCCTGATAGCACAATGTTATTTTTTCCTGCTCAATTTCAACAGGTCAACATAAACTGCAGATTATTTTATCATTCTTTCAAACTGAACATATTTAAGAATGTTTTAGTACCTTGTACACACTACCAGACAGTATATAGCAGGCATGGGACATCTTGAAAATGCAGCAATTTCCAGAATATAAATAAATCCTTTTGAAGATTCAAAAAATAAAAAACATCAATTGAGATGTCATGGACACAGAGTTAGGATCTCTCAAATTTCCGCTTCCAGATTGCTAAACAAAAAAATATGATTGTATTTTAAAATCAAGTTTTCTTTTAGGCACTTTGCATCCGGACAGGTTAGATATTATTCCCTTCAGTTTATAAGAACAGGAGATTCTAATCAGTAAGTAGCTGATATAAAGCACTCACTTCAACCCACAAAATGTATTATAATAGTTCAGTTTAAGCAAAGCAGTCCGATCTTCCATTTGTACAATTAAAACAAGTTTGAATAAACTGTGATAAGCCATAGTAAAACTGACTTTAGGACATAGCTGATCTCTCCCATGGGTCAAACACTTGTGGATATCCTGTCACCATTGGAATTGACTTCAGAGATGCTAGTCTGTTTTAAAATGTCTTCACGGTTGCAAGCTTCAAAACCACAAGGACCCGAGGCTCCATCCACTCGTGTCTAAGCTCTGTCTTTGCTTTAAACAGTGACAATGGGCATTTTAAGACCTGAACTTGGATCATTTCCATATATATGGCAGGCTTGCACAGCACCAGAAATAAAATGCATAATTACATCCCAGGCACTGATCTGATCATCCCCTGCTCTTCTATTAGAAGTTGTTTTTACAACACGAGTGGAAATCCTCTTATACTTCATGAAGCTGCTATTTTTAGGGATTAGGAAGGCTTAGTTCAAGTCACAGGGAAAATGGAGCATCTCCAAAACACCTGATGAAGAGTCTCCTCAATGCATCTGAGTAGGGTGACATAGAGACATGTTTTGAAAGATGCTTTATACTTTCTACCACATTAAAGCTTTTCTCCTGTCAGACGATATGCAGCTGAGGATCTCAAAAAAAGAAAAGAAACACATGCACAGATTTCAAAATTATGTTTTGTTTGGCAGTGCTTTAACACAGCTTCAAAATATAAAGGAAATTGTGTTTTGCATTAATATACAATGTGGAATCAATTCAACCCTCTAAATGCTAATGGTAACATTTTGATAAGCAGTACCTACATGCCGTGGCAGGGATTTATGTGTGTTTGTGTGTGTGTATATATACAGCATATTGATATCCATAAAATGGATTCAAATAATCCTTCTTCATATCAGTCTTTCATGCATTATATTGTACATCAAGTGCTCTTTAACACTACTTAGTCATGTGTACAGTTCAACTGAAGAAGCCGAAACCACCCGGAAACAATTATCTGTTGAAAGGATAGTGTGACCACAGACATGAAGACATTCCAGACTGAAATCACACTAACCAATAGCGTGTGTTTTGCCAAAGGCTGCTTCTCCCTCTCTGGTATCATATGCATACAAAAATAGTTATTAAAATGTTTGTTGAGTTGTTTAATAACTTGTGTTGCAAAAAGAAAAGGGGACAGAGAGCAGTAAACGAAAGGAAGCGCTGTTTGTTCTGAGCATGTGCAGAACATGGGTGAGAGTAAAAGTGCGATAAAGGCTACAGAGTTTAATACCCCACTTTTACCACACTACTCATAGTGAAACACTTCTGAATGGATTATGACCTTAATCTGATGCCAGCGGAAAAGGCGTCAGAGGCGGGGAATTAAAGGGAAACTAGCATAGTCCCTAAAATGACTCGTTTATATGAGTACTTATATGAGGTATTATTTGTGATTTTTCCATTCCATTCTATCATTTTAGAAACTTTTAAAACTTTAAAGTATAACATTTATCAGAAAAAAGAAAATACTACATCTAAAGAGTAGGGGATTGGTCTTTTTATAATGCGTTCTTATTCGTCTATATTTGTGTTCCATTATTATGGCAAAAAAGTTGTGGTTTCTCTCTCCTCAATTAACAATACAATGTAATTACTCACTGCACGCTTCCATTAATATGATTACATGTAGAGTTTATAATTATCATTTATTATTAATTAACAAAAGTTGAACAGCAACTTTATCATATTAATAACACCAAACAAATAAAGAAGACAAATATGTGTGTGTTACGAGCCTGTACTAGGTGTAGTTATTTCAGTGCAGCGGGACTCAATTTGGCAATGGTGTAAATAACGCCCAATTTAAGATGTTAAGTGTTGAAACATTAGGCCTACATCCCGAAACACCGAAGATCAAACATTTGGGGTATTTACACTAGCCATGATTGTGATGAATATTATAAAAAAATATTATATAAAGTTTCTAAAGTGATAGAATGAAACTGAAAAATCACAAATACTTTACTTAAAAAATACAATAATACAAAAAAACGAATACTTTACTTATACACTACTACTAACACAAGAGTACATCTAAACCAATCATTGTAGGGACCGTGCTAGTTCCCCTTCAAACAATGTGTTCAAGACCATTCATATAACAATAGCTAATCATTGAATACCATTGCCACTTTCAAAAGGTAACATTTGTACGCACAGCCGTACATACCTTATATAATACAGCTTTACATGTTTTTGGGTTCAAGTAGAGTTAATCTGTTGAATTGCCACACTGTGTGCCTGCAAAACAATGGCAATCTTATTTATATAGTATTAACGTATCTAATATCAAAGGTTATCCAAACTAAAGTAGAATTTGTTTATTTCCACAGCCCATAAGGTGACGTAACTCTGAAAAGTTAGTACACCTGTTGCAAATGATTTGAAAGTGGAATACCTTTGTGATATTACAATGGAAAAGATATTGTCATCACCAGTTTATCACATTAATTAACAAATGCTTGCACACCAGTTAATTGGGAAAGGATTTGCACTACAGTTTTACAAATCACAGTAGATTAATGTGTAATGGTAAATTGTTTTCATTCAAAATGTTAAATAATTCAAAAGATTCATAAACCCCTAGGTGTACATCTCTTTTTACATATGGGGCCGGATTAAATCATAACTTTGACCCACCCGCTAATAGCAAACTACAAACCTGTTCATCATAGCGGTTACATTTATGATTAGAAGAAAGTGGCATCTTACTAAAAATGAAGCCGCAAATGGATACAGTTCTGTAGTTTTCTATTAGCGGGTGGGTCGAATTTTTGATTTAATCCCAGTCATAGTCTTTCAGGAGAATATAAAGCATACAGTTTAAATGAGCTCTGACTGTATTTTATCGAGATCTGTAGGTCTTTATATATGACAGGTTTAATTTGTCATCTTTCTGTTAACACATTTTATCAATTTTGTTTCGCACTGTTTAGTTATTCATGCAGACAGTTTTTCATTTGTTTGCCCAGATTTTTCATTTGTTTGCCCAGTTTCTCAAAAGTCGCACAAAATAATGAATAAAGTGTATGCCCAAACTGATAAACTGTGCAACAGTTTGAATAAACTGTACAAACAAATTGATAAAACTGTGCATTAATGACTCCAAATGTATTCAACTGTAGTGTGTAATCTTCTGGGCTGCATAGTACTTCACTGAAACAGTAAGTATACAGGGCTCATAGACTCTCTAATACATCATTAGTTTCAGTTAATTTAACAATCACTGCACCATCCACTGGAAAGTAAACAAGGTGTTTTTACTGTGTGTCGCCAAAACCCAGAAGACTTCAACTATTTATAGCACAAGCTGTCTTCTACTATCTCTGCATTTGAAATGTTTAATTTATTATGCATAGCCAGAGATGCAACGATCAGTGGGCTACAGTTTGGGGGTTTAAATCTGGATTGTTGCTTCCTAAATATTTAAGTATATTATTTGCAATGTTGGGGATTTAAAGGCACCAATGTCTTGAAGTTGTGTGGCTCTGGTCTGTTCTCTAGTTCCTGTTCCTGTATTTTCAGCTATGCTTTTTTTTTTTCTTTCCTTTATTTTTCTTCATACTGCCAAGCAATAAAATGTCATGGAGAAAGAACAGGGCAGAACTCGAGAAAGCTTTTGTTCCGTGAAAGTCTTTTGTGTCTTTTATTTCCTTTTTTCTTCTTCGGCCTAGTGCTTCTGTGGGACACAAGAAGCCATCTGCCAGGGGAACAACTGCAGAAGTGGCAGCTGAACCTGTTGAGCTGTAGATGAGCGAGGTGTCACAAAGTGTGCCAGCCCAGCGCTCTCCGGCACACAAGGCACTCGCCTGCAAGTCACAGAGAGGATTGAGGGTGCCCGGGGTCAGCTGACGCTTGGTGTTCAGCTTAAAGCTTCTGCAGATCTCCATTATCCCATTAGAGCAGGGGCTGTCACATCGAATAGCACCACAGCCGCAGCGTGCGTTCGAGCTCTTTCACTTCAGTATCCATAGAAACCACGCTTTGCTCAATATAGAACCTGTAGAGGTATAAATGTGGTGTGACTTCATATATCTAACCCTGGCATGAATGAAGAGATATTATTTTTCTCTCTTAGAAAAAAGATACATGCTCAGACTTTTTACAACTTTGGACATTTAAAAAGAATTGTAAATGAAGCTAATTTTAGACTTCAAAGCGTACAGGAGGTCTGTGCTTTTGCACAACGGGAGGTAATTTGAAAAGTTGTCATAGAGGTGTGGTCGGTATGTCAAAGTAACCAAGTTTCATTCTTGCAACCGTGGGAGCCACTCCTTAGGTCATTCGAATTTTTCGCCTCTGCTGGATTATTATGTGTTCAAATCCATGCATCACTGTTGCAGTCCGAGAGACTAAGCAACATTTTGCAGCACCCTGCAATGTGCAGTCTCCATATGTCTGTGTTTTTCTCCACAATCCTGTACACTCAGTTTCAGCTTCAGTGCACAGGGCATGGTAGGCCAGTACCCTGTGGTATCCCCAACTGCGTCTACATCCTATTTTCACACAGAGAAGTTAATCAGCGCAAGTTGGCAAGCTGCTGATCCCTGGACAGCTGAGGCTGTCTCTGTCTAGAGTGATCTTCACAACGCCTCTCAACGCTCCTGGCCAGCAGGGGTGGCTGTGTTACAGCGAGGTGAATTCAGGAGATTTGCCCTTCCTAACCCCTGCGCTGTTCAATGTGATGTGCTAGCTCCCCAAGGTGCTCTCTTCCTCATACTGTTGTGTTGTATTGATTGTATTGTTTGGTTTTGATGCACGCTGTTCTGCATTCTGTTGCACTCAGCGGTTTGGTTTGCAGGAGAGCCGGTGTATCTCTGATGTGCATGTGCAGTTCGAACCAGATGTTTTATCCATCTTAATCCTCTTATTACATTGTCGAATTCATAAAAGCACAGGGAATTATACTGATGTATAGACGAGCATTGTCGACACACAGAGCTGTTAGCAGCAAACATGAGTAATGCAAAGTAAATCAGTAGTATGTGTATTTTGACACATTGCCATACAGGCTTTAGATTTTTGTGTTCGTAAGCGTCCGCCTGACTTCACGGCTAAATGTCTATCCATCCATTTCTATTGTCTGCCTTTCAGTCGTCCCAATACAAATTATGAACACTTCTAAATGTACCCAGGGGCCTTAAGTGCATATGTCACTCTTCATGTCGATAATATACATTTTATTTATAAATAGCATTATTCCTATTGCGATTTGTAAACAATTGTGAAGTCTGCTTACGATTGCATAAGTCTCCGGAACCTTTGCCTTTTTTATTTTTTACTATTAGAAGACTGTTGTCTTTTGTAGCTATGGATCTGCGGTATAGACTTTCCTTCATCATTGATAATTACATCTTTCTTTGACATTGAGAATGAAGACCCACATAAAAATGGTTTACGATTAAATTGTGCCTGTGGGTTATTAGAACGACGAGCAAAGCAATGTAGCTAGGACATTGATACAGAAAAGCACAGGATTTGTAAGACTTGGGAGATGTCTTCAGTTGAACAGTGCTGCCTGCTGGGTGACCTTCGCAGTTTCCTTGATCTAAATATTTAATGTTTCCTGCTCTGTTATGATTGTTTTTGCTTTTGCAAAATATAGGATTGGTTTACGCATTATAAAAATGTTGATGTTTTCCATATACCAAGACAAATGTGAATATGTGCATGGGATGAAACATACCTGGAATTATTTCAAGGAATTCCACATGGGAAGGAAAATGAACTGTATTTTTAATATTTAAATTGTCCTGACTTTGTCCTTGAGAAATACTTAACCTGAGAGGTTCTAATCACACAGTTAATACTGTCAGCAATTTACTACCCTGACATAGAGGGGGATGATAAAAAAAGGCCTCCTCCCTGCTCATCTCTAAGCTGTGATAGTGTGCTGAAGCCGGCATCTGTCTCAGCGAGGGCCTGTTTTAAATCTACTCTTTGTCTGCTGTTCACATCAAAGTCAAATGTTTTGGCATTGTCAATCATTCTTAACAACCAGATGTAGGAGCCTTTATCCCCAGCACGACAAAGATCATGGGGGTCCATCTCAACGATTGTGCACATTTTTATGTCTACCAAAAACTGTGCCATCAAGACAACAAAAGAACAGCCCACATAAACCGAAACCAAAATGAGCTTTTGTGAGATATGTGATTAATCCTAAAATACGTGAGTCTACAAGCTTTAACCATCTTTTTTTTGTTTTAGCTGTAATCTGAAGTTTGGTTTAATACCAAAAACGATTAAAATCTAATTAGATGCAGAAGATTTGATTAATCTTGGGTTATTAAGATGTTATCTTTAAAAAGAACATTATCAGTGGTGGGTTAAAACCTTATTATGTCTCATTGGTTTGGCTAATTGAATAAGGACATGCTTAAGTAGATATGAATTTGTAAAGATGTCACCACTGTTGATACATTCGAATAATTTACAGTGGAGTCTCTGTAGGTGTTGGATTTAGACAGACCCTCAGTCCTCATTAATTTCCATCTTTAAGTTACAAAACTGACGTCTCTTGTCTTGAAGTTGGCTGTAAAGTGGTTCCTACAATCATTTTGAGGCACAAATCAGCACCAAACCCTTCTAAAGATGTCAGAAATCAAATAATTCAGCTTTGTTCAGTTTATATAACTGCAGGAGAGACGCTTAAGAGTTTATTCCATTCAGATGGTTAGCAGATTGTTCTGTAAAGGGGAATTTTCTTACCTCTTTAAGGCAATTCCTGTTTATGGCTATCCAGATAACTTGGATGGATTTTGAAATGTTTGTCATTTGGTATTTGATGTGTTGGAATTTTTTTTCCCCAATATGTGTTTTATGTTCCGTAGTGGTTTGTTTATAGTCTGTACATCCAGGGAATCTTGTAAAAGTTATGACATTACTATCTGCCTATCAGACTTATAACATACTATTGAGGAAAAGATAAAGTACTGTACATCAGTTCATGCATCTTTGTTGCATAAGATATTACAAATAATACTTTGGGGCAGTTATTTCATGTGTAAAGCATAAAGCTGAAGCTGGTAAGTGGATGTCGAGTGCCTAATATGGAGTCAGAGAAACAAGGCAGTGCATGTCAGAATATATTTTATGCCCAAGGGCTGTTATTATAGAGTACTCCGTGAGTATCACACTATTGGTTGCATCATTGTAATTCATTACAGTATTTTAGATGTGAACTGTGAACTTGGCAATATTTTATAGCATATGTGGAAGATACAGACCAATCAAAGAGCATGTCATCCGATTAAATCATATGAAAATTATACACTTAACTTACATAAAGCAAAACTTAATCTACCTGGGATAATATCTCTTATAAAATAAGATATCATATTTTCATTACATAGACATGCTGCTTTCCATGAGTTAATAGTTTGTCGAGCAGTTTGGGGAGTGATTGTTTTGACACACATCTAAAGTGAGTGTGTGGTTTTTGGATTTGTTGTTTAAGTAACACAGACCATGATAACAAAGGTTCCTACTTTCTGAACTTTAGGCACAGCAAAAGTAGACCAACTGGCTAGGCATCCAGTGTTGCAACATCTCACCATGTGCAAATTATATAAAGGTCCCCTTCACAACTCTTAACCTGATTATTTATTTGTATCATATTCTGAGACGATTGGTGCTATTAAGTTCAGTCCCGCACATTCTGAGTGATTCGTAATGGCAGGTCTGTAGACACTAGCAGGGTTTTATTTTTAGCCCATGGTATTCTCTCTGCCCAGAATTTATTCAGCTGCTGAAAGACTGCATGATTTAACATTTAAAATGTCATAAACTTGGATTGGGCCAAGGTCATTCGAAGCAAGCTTTAGTGTTACGATTTAGCTTGAATTAAATACTCAGTTAAGCTGAGTCTCTCATGTATGAATTCTGAACAGATATCAGTTTTATGTCCATTCTAAAATAGCCTTAAGGGGCATGTGGGTGTTAATTAATATCCTTCATTCATTAACTCGGGCAATGTGAGAGAAAGTTGCTTAAAAGTGTCTAATGAAGCAGACAAAACACATGCTTGAAGTACTTTAAGATCTACCAGTTCCCAGACACTCGTATTAATGGTGCCGTACAATGGCTGTGACTATATGTGACACTGTGGACGTCTAATTGTGTGATTCTGTGTGTACAATGTGTTGATTATTTCCTCATATTTTCTAGAACAATCACAGAACTGCATGTTGAAATACAGTCCTAACAATAATGGGAGTTAAAGTTAAACCATTCCCTTTTTCCAGCCACCCACTTATCAAACATTTTCTTCCCCACTAGTGATAAATTGAGCTTTGCCAATGTCTGTAATAGTTACAGTGCACATGTCAATTCTCATACTGGTGCAAATGCTAGATCTGCTGCTGAAATAAATCCATGTTTGGACCACTTGTTGGCATCGCTAGCCAGTCATATCATATGTGATTCTGTTCTGTGATATTATGTGTTAAAAAAAAACTGTGTATACAGACTTTTGACAGGGCCACCTTAAAACAGTGATGAGAGCAACAAGATACTCATTATATCTCGTGCCTGGATCTGTATGAACATACTGATAAAAGTACATGCATCACATGTGCAGCTCAAATAAGTCTGCAAACAAAATGCAGTTCAGATAAATAACCTGGCTATTGTCTGTATTATTTGGAAACCTGCTATCGCCTAAGAGCACTCCACCTCTAGTTGAACTGTGTTCCTCTGGTGCATTTTAACCCCTTCTTACAACCGTAGTTAATTTGTCAACTTGAAGCAACAGATTTTAAAACATTCACTTAATAACAAGAATGGTGTGCTAAGAAATAAATAATACTATTAATCAAATAATAATAGCAGAGCTGAAACACATTTTCACTAATAGCGATTAATTGCATATTTAAACAAGAGGTTGCCATAGTCTCGAGAGATTTCTGCTTTTTCATTATAAATGTTCTGAAAAAGGTCCCCTGTAAATGCAGTTAGAACATCAGAATAATATAAATAAACTGAAAAACTGAATAAAGTTAAAAGAAAATCTGCACTGCATGTTATAGACTTTAAAAGGCATCGGCTCAATATAGGAACTAAACCCATAGTACTGCAGGACACCTATTTCTTCTCACTGAGTCAGTTGCTCAGACAAACTAGTCTGTTAACATTTTTACAAGATAATGCTGCTCTCTTGTATATTATTAAAATAAAAGCACCTTAACTAGCACTTAGCACATTTGGCTTTTAGGTGATCGATCAAACTTGATGTTCTTCTCCTGAAATTCACCTTCACAGAGATTACACATCACTTTGTTTTTGTCCCTTGAACCAACCTGAAAGTGTTTTAAAATGGAAAAAGACATTCATTAATCCACCTTTCATCTCCATCACGATCGCCTCTGTGGTTCAACTATGGATGTACAGAATGCTCCAAATAGAGATACACGATTTATTTGCGTTAAAAAATATGAAAACTTAATGCATTAACACTATAAATATGCACACTAAGATGCTGGAATTAAAAGCTACTTCTCAACCTCCTGAATCAAGATAATAATTTAGAGAGAATTATCCTTCACAGGACCAATATCACATGTCATGTGCTTTTTGCCGAGTCATCAATAGCCTGCTGTGTGTGCATTCACAGGGTGATTATTCACGCTTCTCCCTCGTCGACAAACAATTCTGGAGGCAGATAAACTAACAATGGGACGCCCCTCCCCTTAAAAAAGAAAAGGCAGAGCACAAAACAGATCGGATCCGATCCACAAGCACTGACCTGTTACACTGCTTCAGACAGTCAAGGTATTCTTTGTCCCCGACTGTATCTTTCGTTGTGGCCAAAAATTTACAGCAGCCTCACTGACCTAAACTATATACAGTTAAGCCACATTGCACTTATGTGTGGAGGATTCTGTATGTGACCACAAAATGCATGGACATAATCTGGTTCTTTTATACTAATGGAATTGTCTTGGTTGACATATTGCATTAGATTAAATAGATGCCTGTGTTAGGATTAAACCCAGATGCTGTAAATTGTTGGGATTTCAATGCGAGGCACGTCATGGAGTTTCACGGACTCAGTCAGTGCAGGGGGTCTTATAGCTCATCGTGCTTTTATAATAATTAATTATAACTATAATTTGGGTGAATGAATTATGTCTTCTCAGGAAATCCTACATTTTGTGCAGACATTCTTCCGTTCTGAGCAACTCTGCCATAGACTCTTTTAACAGTTTGCTGAAAGTACATTCGGAGCACCACCGTGGGAGGTTTTAGATCAATATTACTGTGACAGAATTGTTTGCAACCTAGGGCCAATACGTGATGTATTTCTAAAATCAAATTGTAAATGGCTCATTCGCCTATGTGCCTGGTGACCTTTCCTTTGCCGTTTAACGTTATTGGTAAGTAGTTTCAGATGTGGCAGCTGTAAACATTACAAAGTGTCCTTTTACAAAAAGAAATAAAAGACCTCTGGATTTGTTTGAGTCTGAGCTTTAGTGACTGCCTGCCCGTGCTCCTGACCTAAACTGTAATCACCTGTTTTTCAGCACCACATAAATTCCTTTTTATTTATTTAGATTTTTTTACAAAACCACAGTTTTCTACTTCCAGCCCACCCCCATTTGAAATAGTTTTGTAATTTCACACAATTCACATGGGATATTGTAACAGGTTCACTCTTAGAACCCTTATAGGAGCGGACATATAACCCATGTTGCTGGTGGTAAGCATTGTCTCATTTTATACAGACAAAAGCCTACATTAACAAAGCCTTTATGGAAGTTCTCAGACCAATCTGAATATAATAACTAAAGATTTGTGTGTTGCGTTGAGTGCTTTCTGTTAGACATACTGTAATTCATCAGCAAACTGGAGTTTGTTAAGCAGTTTTTCAGCTTGGGTATTATACCAGTCTATCTGTGTTAGTCAGTCCTGTCTAATGAATAACACTAAATATATATTTTGTTTTTGCTGCCTTCCAAATAACTGACTTTCAGGTTTTCTCATCCCACCTAAGATCTGACATTAAAACCCCCTCACATGTGAAGTAGAATATGAATGAGTTCAGACGAATGGTTTTGTTATTGTTTGAACCTTATTTTATTGTTAGAGAACACCTCTGTAATTTGCTGAATGTTTTGTCGTAAATGTCAGCCAAAACAAAGAAAACAGTGTCCCAGCCCCAGGGCCCTCCTGTCCAATGGGCAGAACGCAGGATGACTGCCTTTAAAGATGGAAAATTTAAATTAAAAAAAAAAAAAAAAAAACTCTGATAGGGACCTCCAGAATATGAATTTTCCTAGGCTATGACCAGGGATTTCCAAGCTGTTTGATTACACTGTCAGTGGGGCTTACGCCGTTTAATCTCCTGCAATCCTAGACCAGATTGTCTTAAAGCTCCTGGGTTTGGTCCACAGAGTAATTGGATGCAGCACCAGCCTTGGAACGACATCCCTGCCTCCCTTTAATGTGGTACCAAGCAGAACTGATCTTGCCTTTCAAAGCTGGAGTGCTCTCTGGGAGTCCGGGTGGCCACCCCCCGCCTGCACTGCTCTGGTCTAGCGTCTGGCTGGATACGGTTGCCGTGGATTTCTTTCTCTTTTTTTCTCTCTCTCTTTTTCGCCCCGCTCCGCGCATGAATGTGGGCTATTGTCTGAGGCACGCTTTTCCCCTAAGAGCTGTCTTTAGCACAGGCTCTTCCTTATTCAGATGCAGAAGCCCCTTCCATCACACAAGACAGCCCATTCAAATCACATGCCAGAGGTCTCCGCAGAATGGAGCACAGCTGCCGCGACTTTGCTGGCTGCTTTTAGAAGACGCTTGACAAACCTAAGGGCTCCCAGCCTCAGCGGCTCGGGGGAAGAAATGGAAAGGCTCTGGGACCCAAACGACATGCCCTCTGAGGAGCTGTGGTTGGACACTGAGCAGAACTGCAGCCTGGTGCCGCAGAAGTCCAAACGGGACAGGAAGCGGCAGGAGCTGCTGGCCATGGCTCTGGGGGTGAAAGTCAGCGGCCGCGGGACCATGTTGTGGCAACCTCTAAAACTCTTTGCCTATTCACAGATAACGTCGCTGGTCAGGAGGGCCGCCCTGAAGGAGAACGAGAACCATTTCAACTACGAGAAGGCTCACAACTTCAAGGTAATCTGCTGTTATAATTGACTTCTTTCATGGCTTAACCGTGTGGACCTGTGTGTGCCATGCATGGGGCGATTGTGTAATGACAGTTGTGATTAACTGTGATCAACAAATGTGTTACTTTGGCTCTAACAGGAAGTGCCACCACATTTCAGACTGCTATTTCCCTGCTTTCACAAATTGATATCAGATGTTGTCATTATTATTCTTTCTAATGAATGTTTATGTAAAATATTCAAATCTTCTATTACTACATTTGGAATCTCATCTGCTATACAAATTGATCACTTTACATTTTGATTATAAAGTATATTTCCTAGTCTGGTTGTTTTTGTCTGAAATTAGTGACAGAATTGACACTTGACTTTGTTTTTGCTGTGTATCTTTGCTTTTTCACATTTTTCCTTTTTTGATGCATTGACTTTAATTGCAAAAACTTGTCAGTAACTCTTTGTAGGAAACAGCAGCTTAATCTGTCCCTGACAAGAAACTATTTTTATAGCACAACATGGCACTGTCACAAACTGGTGATTTGTGTTCAAGCCCTTGTTTTGAAGGCGGCCTCAACTGATAATTAACTTACAGGGTGGATTAACGTGAAGGAAACCAACATGGCTCTTTCAGTCAGATTCCTTATGTTTGGGACCATTTCAATCTGTAAGCAACATCATGCATAACAACATGTATATTCCTCTGTAGTGGAAAAGAAGGGAAGAATGAAGTAGCCTGAATTCTTCAAAATTATATATACACAAATATATGTTTGTTTCTAAACGTCAAAACTTATTAGGCTTCGGTTTAAACCCAGACTGTTACTGCTTTCATTTGAAAAGCATGTAATCCTCTTAGTGGTTGTTGTGGACACATTTCTATCTGGGCATCTCGGGCATCCATGTTTCCCTCTTGGCACGTCTTGAATGGCTGCCATTTCCATTTAGAAAACAGGTCTGCTGGAGAAAAAAGAATGAGAGGCGATTGTGTAATCCTTCATTAACTCCCTCTGAACACGTGGGTTACAAGACGCAAGATCTGTGCCATTGAGTGCATTCCAGGCATTTTCTTTTCTGGTTTCGGTTAACCCTGTGGTTGCGGCACACTCTTATATTCCTGTTCCTTATGACCTGATACAGGGGGAACTATATTTTGGTGCACGTTAATGTTACTTTTATTTTACTACATTAATTATTTACTTTTTTTATAGTTGATTTACTGCTACTTGTTTCTTATTGTTGTAAGTTTATTTGTAATTCTTGTTGATTTATTCAGTGTCTCAACATGAGGGGTTGTCAAGTATCAGTTCAGTACATGCAACAAAATACAGTGGCACTGAAAAAATAACATATAAACATTAACCTAAACATGACAAGCACAGCACTGAATGTCTGGGGTGAGCCTTGCGTCAGATGCATCACTGTCTGAGTCGAGCAATGCAGAGCTGGCTGACGATCCTCTAGCTGTAGGGGAGGAAGTCTGAGGGGGGTTAATTTACTGTTGCGATGAAACTTGCTATGCTGCAGAGATGGAAACCTCCACTGTCATTGGTTGATCTACATGGTTACTTGTACACAAATGTACAGTGAAAGATATCATTCTCAAGCTCCAAGGATTACAATTTTTGTTCTGAATTGAAATTTTTCAGATGTGCGTCAGAGAACCAAACAATTCTGTACATAAGGTTTTGCACAGTATATTTTTTAATCAACTTAGACCATGAATAACCTGTTTGTATAAATACCATAAGCACACAGATGATGTATGCATCTCAAAGAGAAACTGATTTATTTAGAGGCTTGACCTAGTTTGTTACAGATATAATTATATCCTTTCTGTTTTACTTGGCTGTTTCCTACAGGACATATAAGGCTTTAAATGGCTCCGTTTCCTGAGCAGGCTGTGAAGTCTTCAGTGGGGATGGGTGTAGTTCTGCTCAATGTCTCCCGCCTTACGTGGGCTTGTGTAGAATTATTTGACCGGTTTAAATTGTTCATAATTACCTGTATTGTAGCAATATCAAGGCAGCCTTTATTGCACTTGCATGCATTTTTAGATTACAGACAAGTTCCAGGTTACGAAAGAGTTGCGTTCTTAAAGGCCTTCGTAAGCCGATTTTGTACGTAGGCTGGAATTTGTACATTTATACCAACATAATAGTCTGTATGTTGACCGAATACCTTCCGTAAGGTAGCATAGATGTTCATAAGGTAGCCTATGTGCATTAATTTGTAACCCGGAACTCGTTTGTATTATTTAATATTTGTATTATCATCCAATGTGCAATTCAAGTCCTGCCAACAATCCACGCTCTCTGTCCTCGTGTCCCACTTCTGGGGAGAGACTTTAGCTTTTGGTGGACTGTTAGAGCCACCATATCACATTAAACTAGAATGACACAGCAGACAGTTCAGTATGTTAATATAGTGCATGAACAAGGTCCTGGTCGGGGGATGCATTGTTTATTAAAGACCAGAGACCTTTAGTTTAGTTGGACTGCACTGTCATTAACAACCCCAAAGCAAACTAGTGAACGGGAGATCAATACTAAATAAATAAATTATCAACCATTTTGCATTATAATGAACTGAGTAAATCAACAGTACAGTATACAGCACATATACAAATATCAGTGGGAATGTACAGACTGGATGCAGCAGATTTGTATCATGTAAATATTCCAAACAAAAGAACTACCAGATGTGATTTTGTATATATGTTAAGCTCAGTTATGATAAAAATGCTTGTGCCCAGCATGGGGTACACACACAGTTTATACCCTCATCCCCCTACCCATCATATTTGACTATAGAGGATTAATACTGATTTACTTTCTGTGAAATTCCCTTTGATGTGATTTGTCTACCCTGCACTGGCTGATGAAAGTCAGATGTATGCTGTGCGGCTCCTGTATCAGGAGAGCGGATACATCTCCTTGTTAAGCAGCATACATGAGACGCTTGCTTGTCTTTTACCCATGTAGCCGCAAAAATCTGCGCTGTGGGAAAAGTACAAAGTACAAACATTCATGACATGCATGTAGGAGCATCAGTTTTAATATCCATTTTGCAGACTTTGAGGCCAACACATACAATGTTCTGCGCTACCTAAGGACAGGAAGAATGAAGGTCTGAGGGAGGAATCACAGCAGGGGTCAGCTGTGGTGTGGTGTGTGATGCCGGTTTGCAATATTATGATTTACACCAATTTTTGCCTTGAAATTAATTAAAATTAGCAGCTCTAAATACCGAATTAGACTCGCAGCTTCACATGTCGATAAAACTCCACTCAGGATCACTGTAAGTCGCCCACATTCATTTTCTGGTCTGTCAAAAGACGGCCGTGCAGACTAACCAGTCGCCAGAGGGAGAGCAGGTGGGATAAGATAAGAGAACTGGGAATTGTGATGAAACCAAATTTTTAGCAATTCGTCCATCTGTGCAGAGAATCAAAGAGCAAGTAGCAGGGTTCCAAAGTCCTGGCCTCCCCCCAGCAGTTTAAGTCTAGTTCCTCTATTTCTTTCCCTTCGTTGTCCACATCCTGACAAGTTATTAAACGTACAAGTTGAAAAGTCTTAACGCAAGGTGAAGGTGTCAGCTTGCATCTGTGCGGGGGATGTTTTCTGGAGGCTGCTCTGTCACACGTCACTCGCAGCTGCTGGAGAAATGAGTTGCACACAGGTCACCGCCAGCTTACCCTGAGCAGGCTGGAAAATGTTAAAATGAAAAGGAGCTAATTGGCAAACTAAGGACCAGGAATTTCAGGTGACATTCAGCGATCATACACAAAGGTGTGTAGTCAGAAATGAGTGAATGCCACTGAGAGACCAGTCAAGCCAGGAAAAGGTTGAATTCCTTTTGTTTTAACCCGTGTTAGAAAACAAGCCTGGCTGTGGGAGTTTGGTTCCTGCTCAAATGCTGTTGGAATACCACATAATCCTGTCAATATCAAATTCAAACTACAGCCTTCCTCATGCCATAAAGCCTTCATATCATTTGTACAGTTAAACTGTGGGGGTTTCAAACTGCTGTCCACTTCTTGTCATTGGCAGGAGGGTAGCAGGATATTATATCCCTCAGCTATGGTAAAAATGTTGTTTTCTAATAACAGCTGTCTTCCTCGATATACGATGGCTTTGGATAGGATGGTATAAAAAGCCCAGAATCGCACTTCCATTTTCTCCCTCAGATGGATTTTGTGGAAGTGGGTGAAGCTCATTAAATTATATATTTTTTATTTTGATCCCCACTGGGTTGTGAATTCATGTCAAAGCCTGTTGAAAGTGTATTGAATAAACAAATCTATAGTTCAGAGATTTTGACTTTCCTGGTGTTTCCAGGCAGAAAAATGACCAGTGTTGCTGCTGTTATCTACTTGTTTTTTTAGCTCTCTAAATCAATTACAGCCCCCCAGGGTAGCAGAGCTTGAGTCTCTCACTAAGGCACCAGCTGTTGCGTGTCTAGGCGCTTGATATAAGAAGATGAGTTTCAGCTCTGAGAATCGCACAGCAGATACAGTAAGCAGAAATAGACACAAAAATGGGTACAGCAAGAATGTAGCTAAAGAACAATAGGCTTTTCGTGCTAATTAAGCTTGTTTTTGTTTTTGTTTTATACACGGAACATACCATTTCCCTTTCTAGGTTAGGTGTATGCCTTTAATCCTCTCCTGCCACAAAGGAGAGTCACGTATATTAGTTTAATTGTCTAAGGGCTTATCATCACCATTGACTTTTAAATTCTGCATTTAAAATTATATAAGGAGATTGATTCAACATTGTTTTAGTAAACCACCTGTAGCTTGTGATTGTGGTGTATTGGTGTAATCATTCACTGAAGACTGTTTTAATTGTTTAATTAACAAAATGTATGCCTAGATTAACTGAACATCAGTCAAACCTATTCCATGTTCAGTTTTCTGACCTATATTGGTCTACAATTCCATATTATCATTATTTGCCACTCTGTGTCTTTCTGGGGATTATATGCTTTTTATTGTTTTGTTATTGATTGTTTTATTGTTAAACTAAATCAGCATTTGCTTAACTGGATCATATCTTAAAACCTCCACTCTCATGAAGACAGTTGTTTAATTTAAGTATCAATTTTCTTTGGGGAGATATTATTAAAACTACAAACTATCTACACATGAAGATATCAAATAAGTTGTTTTGTTGACACGGATGAACATTTTTTTGTTTTTGTAAGGGTCAGAGAATCTTGTGATCTGTGTCTTCAGGCACATAGCTGGTTTAGTATCTGTTTAATTTGTGTGTATAATAGATAATTTGCACGTATTAAAAAAAAAAGCTGTTCTAGAAACCAGATGACATGGTGCAAAAATGCATTCGCAGGCTGACCGAGCCATTTCTGTGTCTTTTACCGTTAAAACCAAATGGTTTAATTTGAAGAGCAACAACTCCTTGACGATTCAGCGACACTCTGTGAAATGCACAACTGCGGGCCATTTCTTTTCAGAGGCAGCCCGTCGCGAGGCAGATTAGGAGCCCAGTCCGTGCCCTGTTCGTTGTGTGGCCACGAGGTTCCAGCTGAGTGGCTTGCTTTTGTTATTCTTTGTTGTGCTCCATCTGTCCACCCTTCTGTCTCACGGCCCTCCCGTCTTGTCTCCTTCTCCTTGCAGGTCCACACGTTCAGAGGGCCTCACTGGTGTGAATACTGTGCCAACTTCATGTGGGGACTAATTGCTCAGGGAGTCAGATGCTCAGGTAATGGTCTTATGTTCTCACAATGACCGGGTTTTTAGAGTAAAGCAAGTCTGCTCCTGCACCTGTTTAAATGTGAGGCCAACAATGGAGTCCAAAGTGAAGTCCAAAGAATATTATGAATTACTTGTTTATGTGATATAAAGGTGCAGTTTTTAAAAATGGTTTCTTATTAAAATAATTTGAGTTTTTTTTGTGGTTTTTAATATACAAGAATGAGAATGGATTCAACTGGTTTATTTATTTATATGAACTCTAGGATCTTGTTTCCTTTCCCCAGGTTTAGACCTGTAACTATTGTCAAAGTCAAAAATGTCAATGTCTTGGTGGGGTCATGCTCTGCTAAAGGCCATGAAACCAGTCTACTTCATTTTTATGCAAATGTAAGTTTTACACCGATCAGTTATAACATTATGACCACCTGCCTAATATTGTGTAGGTCCCCCTTTTGCCATCAAAACAGCCCTGACCCATCGAGGCATCTGACCTCTGAAGGTGTGCTGTGGTATCTGGCACCAAGACGTTAGCAGCAGATCCTTTAAGTCCTGTAAGTTGCGAGGTGGGGCCTTGTCCAGCACATCCCACAGATGCTCGATTGGATTGAGATCTGGGGAATTTGGAGGCCAAGTCAACACCTTGAACTCGTGGTTCATCAGACCAGGCCACCTTCTTCCATTGCTCCGTGGTCCAGTTCTGATGCTCACGTGCCCATTGTAGGCGCTTTCGGCAGTGGACTGGGGTCAGCATGGGCACCCTGACTGGTCTGCGGCTACGCAGCCCCATACGCAACAAACTGCGATGCACTGTGTGTTCTGACACCTTTCTATCAGAACCAGCATTCACTTTTTCAGCAATTTGAGCTACAGTAGCTCGTCTGTTGGATCGGACCACACGGGCCAGCCTTCGCTCCCCACGTGCATCAATGAGCCTTGGCCGTCCATGACCCTTCACCGCTTTTCCTTCCTTGGACCACTTTTGATAGGTACTGACCACTGCAGACCGGGAACACCCCACAAGAGCTGCAGTTTTGGAGATGCTCTGACCCAGTCGTCTAGCCATCACAATTTGGCCCTTGTCAGAGTCGCTCAGATCCTTATGCTGCCCATTTTTCCTGCTTCTAACACATCAACTTTGAGGACAAAATGTTCACTTGCTGCCTAATATATCCCACCCACTGACAGGTGCCATGATAACGAGATTATCAGTGTTATTCACTTCACCTGCCAGTGGACATAATGTTATGGCTGATCGGTGTACGTTTCTCAGCAAACCAGAGTCCATAATGTTTTGTCATTTAACATTCTTCCATGACACAGTGTACAAACCAGTTCAGCTCCTTTTTAGCGAAGGGTTAAATGCTAAACTTAGCTATGAAACCCACAACTGACACTACACTGATTTGTGATGCAGTGGGACACACCCAGGGGTGGTGTGTGACGTTTTGTGTTTTGTTGCTGGTTGTTTCATACATCAGCAAAATGGAGTGGCCTGGCCCATGTGCGTGTTTGTAATAAATATTTCCTCCACCTCACATTTTTTCCCCCCCACTTGTCAATTAGTTTTCCCAAGTCTAGATTGAAGTGTCTTGCTAGTCACACAGTGTGCTGTACCGGCACAGGAACGGCACAGTCCGCTGTAAATGATGCAGAAAGTGCACAATGTTTGTAAGAAATATCGGCACCTTTCATTTGAAATAATGTTATTCACATGACATATCATGCATTTATGCACTTTAAGTATGAATTACATCTAGATAGGAGTACATTAAATTAATTAAAAACTTAAACTCCAATTTGACAGATGTACTATAAATGAAAACTACAGATACAGGTTAATTTAAATCAATATAAAATGTTTCCCAGACAAGATCTTCATTGTTAAACCTTATGTAATACTTTGTTCTCACAGAATAAGCTGGGAACAAAAGAAAATACCGTAGCTCACTAAAGGTGAGATTTAAGAACCCAGCCCAATAAAAAGACAACATTCTTTAGTTTCTCCACACAGAAAACCACACACCCTCTGAACCTCTTGCTGTGCTTCAGCTTTCCTCCGTCAGGACTGCTACCTGTTGGGTATGGTGAAAAACCAAACACAAAAATGGAAACAAAACAATACACAATGAACCCAGCCTTTTCACATCAGAAAACACCAGTTACAAATCAAAAGATGTCTGTTCTGCCAGCTTCATTCTTGTTTTTAATCAGGCAGGTTTCTCCAACCCGATATTTCTGGTGTGTAACATCAAAAACCTTTTATTCTATCAGTAGGCAGTTTGTGAGACCAGTCTCAAGAGCATAACATTGTCTTTCAGTCTCTGAATGGTTTAATGGATAGAAATAATGTTCCTACAGGTTGTAATGTGATTTATAATAATATCTAACTAATAAACCTCTGTGACCATAATTGTATAATACTGTGAATGAGTAAGCTACACTTGAGTGGCATTGTCTTCTATTGTTTGAGACACAATGAATAACCGAAGAATACCTTATGGCCTTCTGCTGTTAAATCATGTTTAACAAGGTTACGGTCAGGGTTAGGGATAGGGTTACAGACTGGGTTTGGGGTTACGGCATATACATGTGATCGATACCAGATCTCAGTGGAAGAGCATGAGGCAATCATATGTTATTCCTGTGGGATTCATACAGGAATGCATTAGGAATTGGTGTCTGCTATTGTAAAGTGTGACCCTTAAAAGAAAGTACCATAACCTTTGATTCTGTCCAATAAGGAAAATGTGGTAAATGAGATAGTGGGAAGTCCTATTTAATAGTGTGACTCACATTTCCAAGCATAATTATTATTGGGAATTAAATCTGTTATTACCAGGTTATCTTTATAGCGTAATAAAGCACTTCACACATATCAGTTTTATAAAGGATAAACTATGTTATCATTCTATAAAGTTAAATTATTGTTTATAACTTTGACACAATCGGCAATATCTCTTCCATATGCAACTAAAACCAGATTCATTACAAAATAGTATACATACAATTTAAATTAGCATTGTGGTTTTGTAAAATCCGAAGGTTTTGGTAACTGTAACAGATCTATTTGTACATAACAAACACTGATCTGTGTAACATAAGCCAGGAACCTAACAGGCATCCAAAGTCATTTTTGTTAGTGATGATAATAAATGAACAGTGCATTCATAGTTACCCTTCTGTAACATCCAGTACCAAACATTTTGTACAGCGCTGAAGAGAACACACTATTTACTTCACTAGATAGTGGCTTTTTAATTCAATTATAGGCCTCCACTGTCTCCACTCTTGTAAGGCTGCAAAGGTAACTATATTTTATGTACTGTACAAAAAGTTAAAATGAAAGAATTCACTTAATTACACTTTTGAAAATGAGAAACAACAGCATGTTTCTTTTGTAGCCCCAAACTACACCGAAACAGGAACAGGAATGACTGTTTTTTGTGTTATGTCCCATTTAATGTCAGAGAAATATTTTATCAGGGAAACCCGGAGTTGTGTATGAGTCAGACCTGGGGTTATGTTTCAAAGCAAAACACTTTCCTGAAGAATTCTTGGTGTCCTCTCACTGGCCTCTCCAATCAAACAATGTAGTGCCAACTTCAAGAGTGGTATCTGTGAGATAGACCACAGATAAGGCATCAGGTTTTGTTTTTAATAAATTCACAGCAGCTTCTTTCGCTGATCGAAAAGTGTCAGACTGTAGCTTAAGGCGTGAGTAAATACACCACTTTACTATGGGTCAAGAACAGTTTTCTTTCATTAATGAATAAATTACTCCATCTGTTGGCAATTCACTTTGTGTAGGGTTGATCGGGGTTAAATTTAATGTGCTAAAACGCAAACCGTATAAATTCTGCATTTCGACTCTTAATTTTAGAGTGCCACCTTATAATGATGATGATGCTGTGTGAAGCCCCTGATGGTTAAATGTTTTAACAGATGTTTTGAGGCCAAGATGGACAGCGCTGGCACACTGGGTCCGTGTGTGGCTCTGTGCCCGGAGGCTCAGTGTGCCAGGCACTGCTTTAGGGAGGTGGGGAAACCAAAATGTGATTAATACCATGACGCTTCCCCTCATTCGATTATGCAAATGTAATTTATGCCAAACTTTCTGCGTTTGCAGTGATAAAACTGCATTATCATGGGCAGTGTGTTGTACACTAAATCTCCCTGAGAGTACACATCGCTGTGATAAGCCACTGTATCTGTCTTTTAAAAGTCATTGGTAAAGTAGCCCACTCTCTTTAACTTTTGAGGTTATTAAAGTTCTTGTATTAAAAAAACGGCCCTGAAAATCCGATGGAGTAAACAGTCATCAATAGGAGCTTTGTTTTTCTTTGTTACATGTCTTACATTATAAGCCTGGGTAATAATTCCTATTGAAAATCACCATTAAACTCCCTATATAAACAACCCCCTTGACTTAATCTGTGCCTGACCCCCAGTCCTTGTCCACCTGTGCAATAGTGGATATAACCCCCCCACCCCCATGCCTCCACAGCAAAAATCCAGCCCCCTTCTCTATAAACCCTAAGCAATCAGACAAACCATTCCACAAACCATGAATCATTATTTGAAGGTGAAGGGCCATCTTAACTAAGGTAAATAAAGAATAATAGCATTTGGCCAAACAAACTGAGAGTTATGTTGACAAGCTGGCTGACGCATTTTCCTCTTTGCATCATACCTCACTTTGGCAGCCAGTACTTTCATTCACTTTTCTCAATAACTAAGAGGAGCCAGAGGTTTGTCAGCCAGCCCCGACGGACGAGACCCATATCTGCTTAAAAGCAAACTAATACTTCCTGAAAGCCAAGCTCCCATTTGAATCCAAGCCAGTTTCGGTAACTTTACAGGGATTTTAAGGAGTATCATAGAAACAAATGATTGCATATCAAGGAATTCCCACAATGTCCTCTTGGAATGGATCAGAATAAAGCATAATTCTACATACAGAATTTGATATACTGTATATAGGTGATTTCTATATACTACATTCAGATAGTTTAGAGCTTTAAAATACCTGTTTTCTGAAATCTAAGACGTACATGTTTTTCAGTGCTAATGTAACAGTATCCACAGTATAAGTTTTTGGAGAATCAAATTAAGATGTTTATAGCATGCATGGATGCTCTCAGATCTTTCCATCAGGGCAAACCCAAGCCTCAAGCCTTGCCTGGCTTCATTTCACTGGGGAAATCTCTGCACAGCGCTGTACACCTCACTGTCCATACTTGATGGATATGTAGTTTCAGATACATTGCTTATTAAAATAACAAGAACAACAAAGCTGTATACATGGGTAATTGTATGTAAAAATAATATGACAATATAACAATAACAATTCTAAGTCGCCCTTGCTAAGAAATGCTAAGTCTTCTACAGCAAACACAAGCAATAATTCCTGGAAATAAAATCTCAAACCAAACACAAATGCTGTGGTATGTTCCGATACATTTTACTAAACTGCAATTAAGAGTTTGTAGATTTACACTATATACAGTGTAATTCTGTTGCTGTGACAATGGTTTTATTTATTAATCAATACATTTCTAAGGAGACGCCCTTATCCAGGGCAACGTACAATTGTTACAATAGGTGAAGTACCTTGCTCAAGGGTACAGCAGCAGTGTTCCTTCCTTTGGATTGGACCCACAACTCTCTGCTACAGAGCCCTAACCATGACTCCATGCTGCTGCCCATTTCATACTTTTGGAGTTAAGTAAGATCTGAATGTCTGATGGGAAGGAAATAGGTGGTAGAAAAACAATACAAAAAGTGATTGAAAGGAAAAACTGGTTTTGGTATCATAAAAAAAGTTACAAGTAACAGTTTGTTTGTTTTGCAGATTGTGGATTAAATGTGCATAAGCAATGTTCCAAGTACGTCCCCAACGACTGCCAGCCAGACCTCAAGAGGATAAAGAAGGTTTACTGCTGTGACCTGACCACACTGGTCAAGGCACACAACACCCAGAGACCCATGGTGGTGGACATGTGCATTCGGGAGATAGAAGACCGAGGTGAGAGACCTTTCTGCAGAAATCCGGCTTCCAAGTGGAGAGTGAAGACAATGCTACATTTAGAGTTGGACACTACAAAAGAGCCTGTTTCCAAAAAAAGAAAAACAGCGCAGGCACCCTGACCCCTCAGCCCTCTCCTAACTTAGGCTGCTGACTTTCCTATTCCCAGACCTCTGTTCTGCAGTACCAGCTGCTGCAGGTTTGAGGGACATTCAAAAATAGCAGTAGAACATATGCCACGTTGCAGGTGTGTGGTTATTGTGCTGAAGTTTAAGGAGTGCGCCATTGCAATTACTGAAGGGGTCTATTTCAGTCTTGTGTAGCATGTGCCAGTATACCATGTTCCTTAAATGAAAGCCTTCTATATTAGTTAGTGTATATCTTTAAAATAATACTACAAGCCGAAGCAGTGGGTGCGGGGACAGTTCAGTAAGTTAAAACAACTCAATTTGAGTCTCTTTTTGAAGTGGAAGGTGTGAAAGTGATGGATATTTTATAAGGATAAGCATTCAGCATGTCAAAGTCCAATTGTACAAGACCAGGTCCCTAGTTTCAGTCGGGTGTGTTTTTCACAATATTGTCAAAAGTGTAGGTGTAAGTCTGCTCCACTGAGCATATTCTTATCTTTGTTTACAGGTTTACAATCTGAAGGACTCTACAGAGTGTCTGGATTCACTGAACACATTGAAGATGTGAAAATGTCCTTTGATCGAGGTGAGCGATCCTTATCATTACCTCTAACCTACACATCCCACTGTAGACTGGGCACCTTCATTTCAATTGCACCTCATCAAAACAGAGAGCAATGCTGAGAAGCACAGACACCTCACAGTCTACTTGATCTGTCCATTATGCAAAATGACCAGCTGGAATTAGTGTACTTAAAAACAGGATGCACTGTAAACAGAAACGGCACGATTGCCTCAATCAAGGATCTGCTCCTTTGTCAATGTTGTTTGCAGGTCTGTGGTTTTAGTTTTTTCCCAGATTTATCTCTATACCTGCACTCTTCAGCTGTAAAGGGTATCCCTGCCCTGACTATAGATATATGACAAAAATGATTGCATAACAATTTCAGTATGACAGAAACTGAGAAATAAAGTAGACTTTGGCCTTCTTATCAGCAGTAAAGGGGAGGATATGGTGAAATCCACCCATGTGTGCAGAGTACACAGTAAAGCACTGTTTCTGATGCTTCAGGTGGAACCTTGAATGGTCCATAAATCAGAGTAGGTCAATACAAAGAATACAAGAGTAAGATCAATTTGATGAGTAGTACTGATAATGAATCAGAAGACATAATAATTTCCTATAAAAATTATATACACAATACATTTATGTGTCCTGTTAAGTACTGTACTTTGTTTGAACGCTCATGGCACCAGTGTTGGCATCTTATATTTTGAGTAGAAACACAGGACTTCAATGCTGTCAATCAGTTATCTCCTAATCACAGAGATTTTTATTTATATTTTTACTGGACGTGCCTGCAGGACTGGCAAGGATTTTTTTTTTTATAGATTATTATAAATTACAAAAGAGTGTGTAACGCTTGTGTTGGTCATATTTCCCAGATCTGTGGTGAGAAACAGTATGGCTTTATTTGGAGAGCTTGACGCAGGCATCATCTGACTTTGTGTCATAAGATGAGAGCGAAAAAATAGATGATTTCAAACCACAAAAACGTTATTAAAGGGGTTTACAGAAAACAGACCATTTTAATAAGGATTTTTCATTATATTGTTTTACTGAATATCCACATCAAAACGAAAACTAAAATATCTATACATAATCAATCCAATAAATACAATTTAAACTTCAAGGAGTTTTCCTTCTAGTCACATATAGGAATATAAGCATAAGAAATTCACACACCAGTTCCAAAGAACACATTAGTTTCATAACAATACCAAATACTGAGAAAAGAAGTAAAAGATTTACAGTTGGCAACACACGTTTGTAAATGTCTTTGAGGGATTAGTACAAAACATCATCTGAAATTAATAATTATAGCCATAACCATTCTAAGAGAGCCGTAACAAACCCAGTCATTAGTTAAATGCTATGCTAACATTCCTAACACATAATTCATCAAGGAATAAATACCTTATTGATAATTAGGTTTGCACATTTCTTATTTTTAAGTTTTTATTTTGTATGTGTAGCTAAAAACAAGCAAGTTTTGTAAACACACTACTCTAATAAATCTCTTTGTTGTGGTTTCGTAAAAGTCCCTGCGCTGTTCTCTGGGTTCTGAGAAGAGAGTTTAAGCGGCTCTACAGAGCACTGTGTGATATTTCAACATGTAAATACAGGAGTGGCGTTTCCCAGTGTATCTCAATGAAACATTTAAACAGCCTCACATTGTTACCTCACCTGACATCCATCACAATTTTCCATTCTGAATGTAGGAAGAAGTTTCCCAAAGTGACATCTAAGGTCAGAAACTACATTATATAATAAACACATCAAAGTGTTTGGAGATGAAGTGCTGTGGCTTTAAGTAACATGACATCGTTCACTGGTCCGAAAGTATTTAAAGGGCAAAGAGGTGTAGTGTAAAACATCTAATGCAGGAAAGACCGCCACCTGATGTGTAGTTACAGCTTAGAAGTTCAGGGTTTGGGTCCACCGATGTAGGAGTCCTAGTTTGGAACATCTTGCACATGATAGAACACAAATCTTGCCACCACACATGCATGTTTGAAGAGGCGTGTGATGACAGTTGTGGATCTTGGCGTGAGGGATGTTAGGTATCATGACAAGAAGGTGAATGCAAATGTGTCTTGTGTTGAGTGATTTTGATGTTGTTGTGTGCAACAGGGCCAATGTTGAATGGACTCATCCAAATCATTCAAACAGAACAGATGTTTGAATGTATTTCTCCATTGTATAGACTCTAAATGATACTATACTCCAGGAACCTCATTCCTCATAATTGCATCACTTTAGTTGTTTCAGCTCACAACCAAAATCCAAACGTGCAAGCAGTCAGTGTGTGTGCTATGCCAACCAGATTCCCTTCCCTAACACCATTCCTGTGCATTGTCTTCCAGATGGCGATAAAGCGGACATCTGTGCTAACACGTACGCAGACATCAACATAATCGCAGGAGCACTTAAGCTTTACTTTCGAGACCTACCCATCCCCGTGATTACCTATGATGTGTATTCCAAGTTTATTGAAGCAGCAAGTAAGTGTAATCAATGAAACAGCTAGAAACATACAATAAAGAATGTATTTTTCTTAAATGAGATTCAATGCATTGTTTCATGACTGAAGTTTTTTATTTACGCGAGCGTGTAAATGGAATAAGTGCGCAGTCTTATCTAGTCTATCAAAAGGCAGTGCTTAAAAAGCACACGGAACATAAAGAACAGTTTCCTGTTGTTTCCGTGTTCTTCCCTCCTTTTGAAATAACCTTGCCCTGCCCAGAGCACATGCATTGCGAACATTGTGGACAGTCTGTAGCCGAGGTGCAATACTTCAGATTTTCCAAGGCTGTAGGCATCTTCTAGTTTACAATACCTCCAAGTTATTAATGATCTCGTTAACAAGTTATCATCTTAATTGCATCAATGTAAGACTTATCCTAAGTCAGTGGGCTGTAGGTGATTGACAGTCACCTATAAAACCTGCTGCAGTGCTGCCTTGTTTTGTTCACTCCTGTCCTGTAGTCCACAGTCAGATAGTTTACAAGGAGTGGGAGATTATTAACAGCACAGGTGAAGCAGCGTGTGAAAACACACGTGAGGCTCAGTTTTAATGTGTCAAATAATGTTTTCTTGTGTTCCTCTCAGAATTAACGAACCCCGATGCCAGACTGGAAGCGATTCACGACGGCCTGCTGTTGTTGCCCCCCGCGCATTACGAAACGCTGCGGTACCTGATGACTCATCTGAAGAAGTAAGGCCATCGTCCCGTGCCTCTGTAGGGACTACATTTCTGGAAACGTTTTTTCTTGGCAAAATGTTACATAAGGCAGCTGTGATTGTAATAATAATAATAATTACTATATAATTAATAATTATTATAGTTATTATTATCATTATTATTATGAAGTGTCTGCTGGTTTACATTTACGTACATTTTACAGTCAAGCTGAATTAAAATTTATCTCGCAATTGATGCCTCCTTCAGGAGAGAATAGGAATCAGTTCTTGCTTTGCTGTGATTATATTTTTGTTGTATCCTATATGTGGCTGGTAAGAAAGCATACTGCACACTACTACTACTACTACTTCTTATAATAATATTATTAATAATAATAATAATAATATTAATGATAATGTTTATATATTATGAAAAACTAACAGTGGTTTCCAAGGCCTTGTTTTTGCCAGTCAGGTCTAGGACCCTTATGATACATATTTTTCTAAGATCAATGTTACAAGTATGTAGCAGAATAAACACAAGGTGTTTGCGTTTCTAATCTCCTATAGTGGGTGGTGTCGAGTAATAGTTTTCAAGGCAGAGAGTTATGCCATAGGATGTTGAGGAGTTGTCGTGCAAAGCAGTAGTAGTTTACATAAAACTCTGTCTAGAAAAAAGCCTTTTATATTTAAATAAAACAGGTAGATATATACAGGCTACACTTTCCACCTTTTATTATATTTAAAACTATTTTATTTCAAGTATTAGGTGGGATTATGCTACTGACTGATATTCTTTTATTTCCTTTTTTCAGGGTAACCATGTTTGAAAAGGACAATTTTATGAATGCTGAAAACCTGGGAATAGTGTTTGGACCAACACTAATGCGGCCCCCCGATCAGAACACGCTTGCCACTTTAAATGATATGAGATATCAGAAATTAATCATTCAGCTTTTGATTGAAAATGAAGATGTTTTGTTTTAAACAAATGAAGGGCATCTTTCCATTTGGCATCCCCACTGAAATGGACTAAATAACCAATAGCAAACTGCAAGTAACCCAGGATTGTTATTCTGCAATTGTGCAGATGATTGCCAATGTTATTTCTCTGTCTTATAGACATATCTCTATTGAGGTAAGGGTCAGATCTGGTCTCCTGCCCTGTATCTTTAGATGGCACTGTGGTCTGAATTACACTTTATCAGATCCCTGGTTCCTGGTTTCTTTATTATAATATTACACCACACTTTCATCACAGAACATAGACATATTTGGGGGGGGGGGGTAAAAGTAGACTTGGCATTAACTCATAATACTGATATCAATCAAAGTAACAATACAAATGATCTTAAGGTAAGACTAGTTCTCCTTTTCCTCGACACACTTTATGCATAGGACATACAGTATATAGGATAAGCTGATCCATATATAAGACTTTATATATGGTCTTTGATTATTGTTTTTATATCAGCATAAATCACTTTAGTTCATTTTGTTGTGTGCATGGATCTGTGTGTTGTTAATCTACTTGGTTTCATCTGTGATTCTCAATACTAAAGCATTAGATGTAAAATCATCTTAAGTAAAATTAAATGAAAGAGATAAAGAGACTTTCAAAATCCTAACATTAGGGTTAGTCCATCAGACTAATATGCGTTACTTAGTTACACACTGTTTAATATAAACTTTTAATCATGCTATTCATCATGCTAATCATAATACTTTGTAACGTGTGTCATTTGAAAAAAGTTGTCAAAACTGCCTTTAGGCAAAGTACATTTTTTAAAGCTACTGAGTTTGTTTCCTTTGTAATGAGTGATTTCTTTTTTAAACATCTTTGTTTACTTCAGCTTAACTCTGCTGTAAAATGTAACAAATGAGATTTATGTTTCTAACGTGGGCTTAAAAACAAAATATATAATAATAATTAAATGGGGTGCATAGTTTCAGATATTTTGATCCAAGTGACAGGTCTTAAAGATCACACATACGCATTATTTGAAATGTAATAACACATTATTAAAATAAAATCTTAACAACAGTTGTACTTATTCTTAAGCGAATAAGAAAGAATACAGATATGTCACAGAGCCTGTTTCAACAGTGGCTTGTGTAAAGCACTGGGTGAATGAAAAGGCATTGTGCAGTTGTGCTGCAGCTGGAAACTGATTATAGCCAATAGCTTTTACATTATTACGTTTCAGTTTCAGTTTGGGGGGGTTGAAAGGCTGGTATAGTGACACTTTTTAACCCAGCCAGCAGTGTTCTATACATAAGCAATCTTCCAGCAGTGTGTGTACAAGCACTAAAACATGTCTGTAGCACTTCTCCAACACACAACAATATTGTTTCTGATTTTGAAATTCCTATACTTTTTATTCTTCAATGTTAGACACAGTGAACTGTCATGTTTTACACCATTTTAGGGTGCTTATTTGGAAGATCAATTAAAGGTTATCTGTAATTCACACCGTGATAAATATGCTTTACATACAATAGATGAATAGGGATCCATTCATTCATCAACCATATTCATTTTAGAAGCATTTTCACATTGATATGGATTGTGTTCTCCTTGGAAAGATGGGTAATAAGACTGTGAATGAGAAACAACACATCTGTCTCCATGACACCCAAACCTAAAGATACAAGGACAGCGGACAGTCCTGACCCTGTGAGAAAATTAGCACTTTTTCTTTTGCTTAAGAGTGTATTTAATCTGCCTGTAAAACTAAGTGTATTGTTAACGTCTTGTTCCTGTATTTATATACAGTACGTACTTTGAAAAAAGAAATACTTTCATTCTGTAAATAGAGCCGTCTTTTAATTGTAAATGCAATTGTTTTGGTTGAATTATTATTGTGGAAGAAAATGGAAAAAAGGATTACCCAAAAAAGATTTTTTTCTTGTGTGAGTCTCATTTTAGTTGATCTACAGTGCTTATGAGTAAGGTACTTCATAGTCAAATAATACAATATAGCTTTCACTAGGTTTGTTAACTAATCAATGTGATTTCATATTTCAGTTAAAGGATTTGATCTAAACAAAATCTAAAGAAAAAATAAATTGAGCTTAACTGCAATAATTTGATGTTTAAAGTAAAATTATTAGGAACGTCCGTTTTCTATATTTAAGTTCATTGTGAATATCTGTTATAAGTAGGTGCCTTTTGCTAACTGTACTGTATCATAAGAATATTACTGAGACCAGCAAGAACATTGCTTTGATAAAACAATACATGTAAATGTCTTTTTTTCCCCACTTGTCATTATTATCAGATTTGATTTTGTTTGGGTTTTTGTTTTTTGTACAAATAACAAAGGTACTTCCTTTATACAAAATTAAGATGCGGAGATTATTTTTTGTGAACATATTTTCAATTTAGATTGAAATTTATAAAAATGTAAGAAGATACATTTATTAAAGGTGTTTTAAAGCATTATATGATGCATTAACTCACAACTATCACAAATGATTCCGTTTTTTTGTTTCTGTAACTGTGTGTCTGGGAATGGAAAAGTCAGCAAAATCTACATCCAGGTGGGGAATCCATTGTCTACAAAAATTGTTATGAATAAAGCTTATCTTTTTCCACTGTGTGGATAAACATGGTAACGGGGAAGTCCAAAGTTAGAGTCTGATATATGTTTATGGTGCAAGACATTGAAAATGCAAAATTTTAATGCTTGTGGAAAATTCTAGTATCTTCCCATTTTATGCATATCCAAGAACATCCATGTTATGACACCTGGCTGAAATATTATTAAACACATTTTGATATTTTGTCAACTTTAACTTGTCCAAATTTCTCTTTGCACAATTGGAAGTCATGTTCATTAAAGTTGCATTGCGAACTACAATGTGTTCCAGTTCCAGTATTTCCAAATCAAACTTTGTTCGAAAAATGAATTGAAAACTTGCACAGAATCTGAGTTTCACTGCAAGAGGTACTGGCACAGAGCCACACTTGCAGTGTCTATTATCTACTATCTAGTATCTAGGTTGTATAGTAATGTAAGTTATTATTAATACAATGATGAAGTATGAATATAATGTTTTAAAATTGAACAGACGCTGCAGAAGTTTGTGATGTTTTGTGACCTTCAGCATTCCAATTCCTGCATATTTCTGTGAAGTACCCACTTATAATGAAGTATTATTGTGTGAATGTAACACAATGTACATGAAAGGGGCTTGTGATTTTAGATTTCACAATAGAGCATTTTTGGAAACAAGACCTTGGAAGTTTTTCCTATTAGTAGCTGTTTTTTAACTTTAATATCATTCAGACATTGCATTTGATAAATCATTCTTTCAACTGTTGCAGTGTAATCTTATTTCTGACTTTAAAGAGGAAGGTAACCTTGCAAATATTTACCTAATGCTGTTGGCATGAATACAATTGTTAGTAGCAATCACTGTCTGTTAATTTATAACTAGCAAATATGAATAGCCGTATGAAAGGAAACCTGCTTGCATTCCCTGTTAAAAAGAGTGAAACTAAAATCTTACATTCATCTACAGACATGTGTATTGCTCCTTTGTGTGTTTGTTTTTTATAACCTTTGTCTGGTTAGGTTTTGGTTTCACTCACACTTTTTCTTATTTTTATTTCTCTGCTGCTCTTGATGACAAACATATTTCATTACACAAATAATTTAATAATTTATTGGTGACTCTAATAAACCACACTTTCCATGTCTACAGAGGACATTGCTATTTTTAAAAACTGGTTCTCCAGGGCCAGGAATAAGTATTACAAACTTCCCCGTTTTAAGCCTTTTTCTAACTGATTACTTCATACACACCAACAACATCCAAGGTTAACATCCCTAAAAACTTAAACCTCAAGAACACATAGCACCGTTCAGAGAAAAAGCTTTTTACATCACATTGCTACACAGGCCTGTTGCTCTTCCTTTCAATGTTCACACTGACAAGTTTTATAACTTTACAGCTAACAGTGTGAGCACAATTGCTTTCAGGATCTTTCATTCCTTATCCCAGGGGTTGGTCCTTGAGGTTGCTGTCAGTCTGATGGGTCTAACAGCTCTCTCTAAACTTTGATGTAAAGGAGTCTCCTGTGGTAGCAGTGAGTAATGTCAGACAGACGCCTCCGGATACACAGCCCTGCTCCCTGAACGCAACAGCCTTCTTATATCAGTACGTTTAAAAGCGGTGTTAAAAGAAATACACAGATTACACTTGTGGCGATGCACTTAGACTAAATTAAAACTGCATGATTGATAGTTCGCTGAAAGTGATGATTTATCCCTCGTCTGCTGTGACAACATGATATTAAAAGACTAAGACAAGTGTTTTTGCACCTGTTGCACAATTCACAGCAACAAAAATCTGTTCAGCCAAAGAAAAAGTTCAGATTCTGATTTGAGATTCGGAAAAATGTCGACAGGTTCTGCTTACAGTGTGTTGAGAGACTTTTATAAGACATTTTAGTCCCTTCGTGCCAAATGATATGCTGTTATTGCTGTAAATAAAAGCCGCAAGCCTTCTGGGATCTGTTTTCTTTTCAGGTGACGCAATGGGCTCACATTATTGCCACCATAATAACTCTCAAATGACACTGATAACACGGTCGCCTTTTAATATCTGTGAAGTTCTACAAAATGTGCATTAATGGCCTTACAAATTGACACATGCTGCTTCGCTGACATCCGCAGGCCTTCGAATGTTATGAAATCAATGTTAGCTGCCTCTATAGAAATATATGTAATATATAATTTGTAAATGTATAAAATAAATGTGCTCTACTTTTGACGGCAGGGTAGTAATCTCTCTTAGCACAATAACTGAACTACCTACTCATAGGTAGCTGTGCATTAATAATAATAATACCTCTACCTGCATAGGTTTCAAAGAAGATGGTTACTGTTGCGTGAGCTATAACATGCAAAAACACACACTTACATAAGTAGATACTATTTTGGGCAGCAGCAATTATAATTTACATTGGAGACATTGTGTTTTCGTTCTGGGCTGGGTTTTCTTGTTTCTGATATGAAGGTGTGCAGGGTGCATTGTCCTGTGCTGGCAACACAGTTTCTGAGCCGCTTGGAAACAGGTGGCGCCGCCCACACCTGCGCACTGAGCCCGCCTGCGCGCTTCGGGAGCCGGGTGACGTTTGCAGGAGGTGCGTTATCTGCGCACCTGACAGGTACAGGAGGAATCTGGCCCGTCCGCTCCAGCAGCAGCAACCCAGTCCATCAACTTGCTTTCCACCAGGACGTGTTGTTGCATGGGGCGCTGGATCTGAGCTCTGTGGGAAACGGGACCTGAAGTGCATTTAGTCTCTGAAGCATCATGTCTGTGTTTCTCAGCGCTGGACAGGTGCGCGTCTAAACCAGGTCCAGCTTGGGAAGGACAAGAGAGCCTTTCGGCGACTGGCACGCCTCTGGGGACCGTTTGATCTACTTCACATTTGACAGAAAACGAACTTAAATCCGAAACATGGATTAACAAAGGAGGAGAACAGGGGGGGGGAAATAACGTGTTGTCGGTGTCCTGGGCTTGTCTTCTGTGGAGGACAGGTGTGAATATCATCAGGTGAGTCAGTCTGCACATATAGGAATCACCGCCGAGAGACATTGCACGGCAGACAATATTCCACTTTGCTTTGTATTCATGGTTGAAGACTTCAGTGATCATAGATGCATTAGTAAGCTACTACAATAATGAATAAGTGTGAATTGGGTTGCCCATTACTAGTTTAGTTACATGGAAACAATACGTTTGACGTTTCAGAAATGTACTTTTTTGTAGGTAATGTGTACTTCTTCAGGAGGCCAGTCCGGGTCAATGGAAATGAATGTTGATCCATCTATCAATTGTGGCTCCCAGCCCTGGTCCTGGGGGAGCCCCTACCCAGTCCAACCGAGCTCTCAATTACTTAATTGAACCCTTAATTGAACTAATTTCCTCCATCAGAGCCTTTTACTTATTTTAAGCAGTATGGGTTTTAAGTTAATTGTACAATTGTATCAGAAACTTATTAAGGAGACACCGTTTTATCAGTTACACAATTTAACAAGTCAAATGTGAGCAAAATGCCTCAATTAAGGGTTCAATTAAATAATTGAGAGCTCGTTTGGGGGCAAAACCAGCGGGGAGAGGACCCCGTTCGTGCAGGACCCGGGTTGCCATTCATCTCATGTGTCGTCTAGTTGAAGATATCCGTTTCGGTGTTGCCTACCTATACGAATGAAGACATAACCCAGTTCATCCAAATGTTAATGCGTAGCCTGTTCTTTTAAATAAAACATTACGGTCATGGTTGTTCAGGTATAGCAAAGCCCCGCAGTTCAGGGATGGCAGAGAGAAACGGCTGGTGGAAATCCATTACAACGAGGAAGAAGAAGGAGTCGGTGGTCCAGCATGAGGGGGGTCCCGAGCCGCCGCTGGACAAGAGCCCGGCTGCGCTCATCTCCGACTCGCAGGAGAACCAGCCGCCCAACCAGAGGACCGAGCCGGACTTTGACGAGCAGAAACTGGACCCGGCGCTCAACGACAAGACTTTCCGCAGGAATCTGAAAATCTCCCGATCCGGCCGGTTCAAGGAGAAGAGGAAAGTGCGCGCAACATTGCCGGAGAACAACAACTTCTACGAAGGCAGCAGCCCTGGAGTCACTGAAGACCTGCACTGACGCCATGACTTTCACTCGGGATGGATGTGGGACATGTTGGACGTGGGGCCCTCATGTGGGATTTCATTGTCAATGGAAGACCTAAATAGTTAATGAAAGCAATCATTACATATTTATTTCGGATCAGGTCAGATCATGCTAGGGGCGTATATTGGGCAGTGTCGTTTCACTGCGTGTTCAGATTGGATTGTTCTGACTCAGAGCTGGTGCAGATGACGTGCAATGTGTGTTTTTGAATTGGGATGCTACATTGGGAAGATACTGGTTTTACACATGTTGTAGCCTTGGCATTTAATTCAGGTCTAATTGATTTGTTCTTAAAAGAATATCCACATTCGAATATCAAGCACTTTTTTGGGGGGAAGGATTTATCATTATTTTTGAAGGGTGAGGTTTCTTTCATTGGGCGACCTAAGCAGAATTGCACTATATGTCCAATGAAGAAATGTATACAAGGACGGAATATATTGAATGAATAATATATCCAATTCCTAGAATGAAGAGTTCAGTATAAAACAGCTGCTCAGGTGTCGTATTGTTAAGCAAGCAAGTATGTTGTTCAGAGACTGCTAAGCATTATTAAGGAATTATACTGTCATCAGTCAAGGTTTTTTTTTTATTTTTATGTTTGCATATTATTAATATTAGGTTGTATCATATGTGTTTTAATTTTTTTAAATAATTACTATTGACATGCTGTGTAGTTGTTTTTTATACCAATGGGATTTACATTTGTTTGGGATGGGTTGAAGACCATACATAATAATAATGTTAATAATCATCATTTTAAAACTAGTGACACAAAGTAACAAACACTGGTGACCTGGCAAAACATACCCCATATGCAATCGGTGTAATCCTTGGTGAGATTTAATACAAAAAATTTAGCAGTGAAGCAGTAATTTGACCTTTAACACCATGAATTCCAGAATTGAAGTGGTCTTATAGGTATATTTAAATCATTAATGGGTGGTACGTGGATCTGCCCAACTATAGTAGCAGGAATCCTTTAAAGTCCAAAGCTCCCAAATAAATCATGTAATGTTCATTGCTGTTGCTTCTGCACATAATGCTGACACCCTGGATTGTTCTAGAAGTAAGGGTGGCCTTTTCTATGCCCAGCAGTGCTCTTCAATTTTATATCTCAGCTAACCATTTTTGCCTGCAAATGAAAATGAAGGAACTGTTACCTGCTGCAGATTGAAGGATGTTTATTAGGTATGGGTGCTGTGTTTATGACTGGGGGGTGAAAACGATTTGGATCTGTTGTTTATGTGAAGAATTGTTGTGACTTTACATATGCTGTTGTTCATTTAGTTTGTTTTGCAGAGATTGTTTGGCAATGATATAGAATTGCGCAGTTGGATTTAAATATTTTTATACCACATTAAAAGTCACACAGGGTAAATATGACTCAATTATATTTTATAAATTATATTTTTGCTGCACATGATATTTTCAGATCAATTCAGAGCCAAGGGCAGCCCCATCAATCTTGTTTTTTGTATCAATTAAGGGCAATTTCAATCTTCATGCAATGTGTTTCTAATAGCTAGAGAGGTAGAAGAGTTCACATTAGAAAATGAGAAGAAAAGTCTAGAATCTGATGGATTGATTGGGGACTTTCTTACCTCAATGAATCATCAGTTATTTAAAAGTCACATGATAAGGGCTATATTATGCCTTGACATGTTTCCAGTGTGTTTGAAGATGGCGTTGAAGTATGTGAAAGTGCTGTTTTGAACATTAGGTGGTTTCATAAGTATATTTTAATAAGACTTGGAATTAATCAGTGAAGGCATACAGTCCCTATAATATCACTGACGTTCTGCAAACCCTTGGAGCAACAATACGACCAAATAATACACATTATGAATGTAAAATTGAATCCTATTAAACTTAAAAAGGATGGCCATTGAAGGTTCATCATTGTCAATAATAAAACATTGTATTCACTTCTACATGGCACATGGCTTTCTTTGTGAGGGGAAATCTAATATTTGATTGTATTGAAGGTGTTTGGAAGCTAATCTCTTTGAAGGGCAAGGGCAAGACCCCATCTTTTTACTAATGTATCAATATTATTTTCTTAAGAATCAGGTTTTGAGTGAAAATAATTAGCTCACATTAGCTGACAGTGCTAACATATTTATTAAATATTTAACAGACAAAGTAACACTCACAGAGCAGTGAGAGACAATGAAAGAGTTAACAAGGCCAATCAAACCTGAATATGCAGAGAGCTGGTATTTTCAGGGATGATTGTAATAAGTGCATTCTGGGCTATAAACTATCCATATTAATGGCTTTTTGAGATTACATATTTATGTATTAAAAACAGTTAATTTAATTAAAAATCTGTATTAGATATATCAAAATACGTATTACCTGATATAAAAAATGATATTAACAGTTTGAAGCTGTTTACGAAGTAAATTAAAAAATATATAGCAATCAATACATGAATTTTAAAGAGTCTATATAAAATATATCATGTATCCACTTAAAAATCACTTTACAGCCACCTTTCCCTACCCCTTTTGAACAGCATGTTGTAAATATCATATTAAAACACATTGTCTAAGGACAATATCAACAAAGTCAACTTCTTTGAAAAGAGACAAACCAGACTGTTGACATGGGTGTGGTTGAAAATATGCATTGAATAATAGTTTAGATGGGCATATGGTCAGAAGAGAGAGGAAAAAGCAAAATGCACCTGTGCTCAATTATACCCTTTTAAATGTTCTTCCATCTAACACACACACACACACACACACACACACACACATATATATATATATATATATATATATATATATATGTGTATGTTACCACAACAAATAAATACATTTAATTTATTGTTTGTGGTAACTTTCCACAAATCATGTTTCAGCCTTTGGTCAATTGGCATCCGTCTCAAGAAAAGTTTAGAATGGTTAATAATTTACCATTAACTTTAACCTGAAGACAAATCAAAGTTCATTATTTCACTGCATGATACAAAGTCGATTTGATAAGGTAAGTAAGCAGAACAATACATTTTTAAGAAACACAAATACATAATCTGTGATACAACAGATTATGCTTTTTCTGTCATATTTGTATCTATCTGTCTATCTACTTCAATCAAAACTTTTATAAGTATTATAAATATAACTTATGTGAATTAATCAAGTAATCTGTACTTTAAGTGGATGTATTATAAACACACACACACACATACAGCTCTGAAAAAAATTAAGAGACCACTTAACATTGATTTCTGAACTTGGAGTGGTCTCTTAATTTTTTCCAGAGCTGTATATATATATATATGTATATATATGTGTGTGTGTGTGTGTTCTCTCCCTGAATGAAAGGAGCAATTTGAGCTCAGTTACTGGCTGGTACAGAGAAGAAAGTGCAGCCCAAGGGCTAACTCTCAACTGTCCCCTCAGGAGCAGGGATGTGTGATCAAATTAGACTGATGTAGCACCTAAAAGAACATGGATGTAACACTCTTAACATTTATGCTGTGTAAAACCAGGGAGGGTATAAACGATGAAAAAACAAATCTTTCTCTCCCTCTGTATAAACACAGACACACCCACACCCACACATATATAACTTATATATGTATTATTCAGCCTGGCAATTGAAAAATACAAGTCCTGGCATGAGTAGAGACAATGGACCATGTCAACAAGGAAAACAGAGCACTGGTCACATGACTGGGCCACTGCTGCGCCACTCAAGAGACAGATGACGAGGCATGTTACACCTGAACACTCAGCAGAACAAGTGCTAGGAAATAAGACACCACACATCATTAAAATCATGCAGTGAGAGAGTACACCCCAGGCAATAAAAACACAAGCCAAACGGTTTCTGGGAGCGAATGATGTGGGAAAGGAAGAAAGCCAACAAATGAAGAAGCCAGGAGGTGATGCGCTTTCAAATGCAATCTATGATGTAGCCACAGGAACAATGCTTTATTAGATCTGTTACTGAAACAACAGTACAAGCATTCACCGTGACTATAAACGAATCAATTAACACTGATTTATTGCCTCTTTTGGCATGAAACACAAATGAGCATCAACATGGCAATTCAGACTTTTCTTTGAAGAAATTGTTATTCAATTTTCTATTTATATAGTTTATATTGTGAACACTAGCCTACAGCACTAGCACATCCACACATAAACAAATTATCTTCAATTTTTTCTTAAAACTTTGATTCAAGAAAATTCCTCTGGAGTGAATATATTAATTTCTGAGTCAGGAAATAACATAACAGCATAAACTCTTTCATTCATAAACTGTTCTGTTTGTACTAGATAATTTACTTTCAAATAATGCAGTTTATTTGCACATATATAGAATTCCATTCCCCTAAATATTTTTTTTCAATATATATAAAAAAAACCTGTATTACTAATTATTGCTTCCTTCATATTATTATTATTTTTCATTATGAACTGTTATATCATTAAAATAAAGGCATTTGCGATCAATCCTTTTGTTGCAGTTTAATGTCAATACAGACTGTTCTGTTTATGAAAAGTAATAATTGTAACAAAAAGTGTTGCACTGCATTGGCCACTAGATGGAGCCATTGCAGTTATTAGGATAAGACATTTGACATTTGGGATTCTTGGTAAACATTTGACTGCCCCCCTATGGAAATCACTGGAATAGCAGTGGAATCTTTGGAACATTACCACAAACTAACATTATCATGAATTAAATTGTGAGTTTCAATACTTGGTGGCAAATCCTTTGCAGTCAATGGCTGCCTGAAGTCTGGAACCCATAGACATCACCAGATGCTGGGCTTCTTCCCTGGTGATGCTCTGCCAGGCATGTACTGCAGCTGTCTTTAGTTCCTGCTTGTTCTTGGGGCTTGTTCTTGTACTAAAGACAGCTGCAGTGCAGGCCTGACAGAGCATCACCAGGGAAGAAACCCAGCATCTGCTGATGTCTATGGGTTCCAGACTTCAGGCAGCCATTGACTGCAAAGGATTTGCCACCAAGTATTGAAACTCACAATTTAATTCATGATAATGTTAGTTTGTCCAAATAATTTTGAGCCCCTAAAATTGGGGGGACCATATATAACAATTGATGTAATTCTTACACCATTCACCCAATTTGGATGTAACTACCCTCAAATTAAAGATGAAAGTCTACACTTAAAGCACATATTGAGTCTTTGTGTGATTCCTTTCAAATCCATTGTGGTGGCATACAGAGCCAAAATGATGACAATTGTGTCACTGTCCAAATATTTATGGACCTAACAGTTTATATGTTAATACACCATTCAGTGATCCCTCGTGCCCTGTGGATGGGGGCATTGTCACCCTGGAAGAGACCGCTCCCATCAGGATAGAAATGTGTCACCATAGGATAAAGGTGATGACTCAGAATAACTCTAATGTGCCCTCTAAGGCAACAAGTAGTCCCAACCCATGCCAGGAAAATGCCCCCCGCAGCATAACAGAGCCTCCGGACCCCCTCACTGTAGGGGTCCAGCAGTCAAGCCTGTATCGTTCTCTTGGTGTCCCACACATGTACTGGCCTACTTGTCGAGAATATGGTGAAGGGTGACTCATAAGACCATATCACTTTGTTCCACATCTCTGTAGACCAGTGCCTATGGTTCTTGCACCACTGAACTCTCAAATGCATTTGTCTTTGTAATGAGGGGTTTCTGCACTGCAGCCCTACTATAATATCCTCTCTGTGTCGTTCTCAATGCACTGTTCTTGCTGACAGTCTGATCACGTCCTGCATTGACACTCTCAGTCACCTGGGAAAGAGTTGCTCTTCTGTTTGTCCTTACATATCGCAGTGATGCACGAGCATCACGGTCATCAAATGTGTGCTTTCAACCACAATTTCCAATCCTATTTACTGATGTCTTTCCCATAGATTTAAATGCAGAGGACACTAGGCATTTGAGTGTCTTTGTGACTGAAGCTCCTGCCATTCGTGCCCCAATAATGACCCCCCTTTCACAGTCACTTAGATCCTTTCTTCTTGCCATCTTGATCCACAATCAAGGTCCACTGGTGCTCAGCATTTGTATACAAGCCACAGAGCATGATAGGATGTTAATTGCTTAATTGTATCATGCAGTACACCTGTTTGCAGGCATCTGCATTCGTTATATTCCTCCACTAGTTTATTCAGGTTTTTTCTTTAATTTGGCACCCATCTGTATATAGTGTCTTAACCGAGTGATTTAACAGTAGATGGCTCTAATACACTGCATATCATATGACATATGTCAAAGGACAAAACATGTTGTGGAAAAGGTAATGCATAGAAAGAAAGAAAGAAAGAAACAAAGCTCTTTTGTGTCTGTGGGGCTGACCTATGGAATGTCCCCTCCTGTCCACATACAGGACAGAGCACATATGACTGGGCTGCTGTTGTGATGCTGACATGAAGGATGACTTCATTCTCCAGTGATAATTACCTGACGCCTCAGGCCATAAGAATACAAGACAAACAGCAGAAACAACGTATGAAAACACTAGAAATTGGGAGTAAAAACTTGTATACCTTTTTTTAAATTCTCTGGGTACTACCTATTTCATCTTACGCATTTGTTTAAGTGTTGCCTGCTGTCTTCCAGGTAATTTCCGATTTCTCATTAATCTTTCAGCACAACCCAATAACACACATTTTATGTTTTTGTTTTTTTGTGTTTTTTTCTGGGGATAAAACTGATCTGAATGCTTGACCAAACCAAAATGTCCTAGACTTGCTGTTTGATCGTGGCATGGCTGTTCACTTGTTTTTCTAAAGCTTGTGCACTGCTCATTTGCTCATACACCTAATTTGACTCCAGAATTACATCATTTACAAGCCAAATCATCACATTAGTGCCACCATTATTGCACAGGGAGGGCAGGCCACAGCACCTAAAGGTAATCATGTATCCCAGTTAACCATTTTGCTTCCATTGGCTCAAAAGTAATCAAGTACCAAAATGCTGGTGTATTATATATGTATATACATTTGATGCACTGGTTGAAAACTGTTCCTTCATGGGGGTGGGTTGTCGCACCCATGCCTGCCTCTCCGTGCAGCTGGCAGGGTGATTGATGGGGCTGTTTGCGTGTCTCTGTGCGCCAGAGGAGCAGGTGTGGCCTGGCTCTGCCCCCCCCCCCCCCCATCAGCACACATGCAATGGACCCACTTCAGACAGGAGACACAGGAGATCTAGGGGGGGAAGTTTCCTGGACTTTATAAAACCATCATTAACAAGCAAGCAAGTAAGTAAGGCACTAGTTGTAAACACAAGTTTGGGGATTTGTTGTACTAGTTGTACTGTGTGCTGCTGCTGCTGCTGCTCGAGTGCAGGAATGCGGATTGTTCGCAGTCGCACACGTTGTTCTCGTCCTCTTTCTGCACCGGCTCCTGTTAATGACTGATCGCGACACGCAGGAGGGACACCCCGTGTCCCCTCGGTATAGCCGGCTTGTTGGTGCGTTTTCATGTCCTCATTTTCCTAATATAGGCTTTTACTTTCGCAGGCGCCAGTAACACTATCTTCCAGGTCAAAGCTGCAGCTGGAGCGCTTGTGTCGCCCGCAGGCTGAGCAGCGGTGGCCGGTTTGTTTCTCCTACAGGTGGAAATAACATTGAAACAGTAACCGGCAGGCAGGTGAGGACAGAGACGGCAACAATATAGATCTTGAGAGTCCGTTTCTTTATCTTTTCCTTTATGTATGTATGTGTGTGTGTGTATGTGTGCGTGCATTTACACTTTTTGGGTAGGGCTGATTGTCATATACTAGGGAAAACAAAGTCCACAAATGGCAATAAACCCTTGGCTGGTGGACATGCTAGGTTGCATTATGACGTTGCGTGGGAAAACTGGTTTTAGAGCGCAAATACAATGAGTAGGACAGAGCATGCTCAGTAGTGCCTGTGGGACAGTGTCGCCGCTCAGCCCGTTTGTTGTCCCTTTTGGTGGCAACTTGCGCGACACTAAATCCCGTTGCTGCAGCAACACGGGGCTCAGTCCTGTCTTGTGCATCTCAGGCTGCTGCTCGGGTTTCTGGGCTGTTGACTGTTTCCTTTCCACTTTATACCTGTAATATTAAGAGATTTCAAATGGGGTCAACATCACAATTTACTAATGGTATAGTACAAGTATTTCATTTCTTTTGTAGCTGGTTTATAGTGGTGCCCAGCAGTCTGAATATGGTAGTGCTCACTTATGGCTGTGGTGCATGGTCACTTCATGCACAAATGAGACCGAAACTGTGGACAACACAAGGGAGCATGGAGAGATGTCTGCTTGGAATAACAGAAGGGCGAAAAAAAAATATATGAATGGATCCCACTAAATTAAAAAAAAAAAAAAAAAAAATCTAGAAGACGACCACATAGAAGATGGGGAGAAATCATAAACTTTGCAGGCGTGATGTGGAAAAATTGAGCTGTAGATCGAAGCAAGTGGGAACATCTTGGGGAGGCCTTCATCCAGCAGTGGATTGATATAGGCTGATGGTGATATATATTATTACACTGGCAGTTTTAATCACTTCAGGGAGGCAACCACTGTACACAGATTGCCAATATTGAGTACAGAACTGGCAGGATCCTGTTTTTAGGGTTCTTCGATAGTAAATGATTAATTCCCAGAGCAGTTGGTGTAGACATCTATATTTTTCTTAGAAACCAATACTCTTCCTCTATTTTCTGCTAAAATAACAGTTCGGCCTTATGGGATTGGCCATCCAGCTGGGTTCTGTTTTTGCATGTTGTGTGCTAGCAGTGAAATGTGTCCGTACTTTTGCAAATGAGGTGACTGTTTCAGTATTTGCATTGTGCTTTCAGAATTATTTCCCAGTTATTGTGCTCAAGCAGCGCAGGGCATTTTAAAAAGCACAGTTCACAATCCTGTGTGTATTAATGCTGGATTGTTTGTGGGTGTAATTTTCACTAGCTGCCTATTATTGTTGTTTATAATATTGTTAATAGATTTACCAGGAGCTCTCTTTCATTCAGGCCGACCTACTCCAGCTGCTATGTTTTATTTCAAATGCTACAGCCATAATGGCATACACACACGCTTTCAAGAGCTCCTGTTTTTTTTTATTTTTGATTAGAAAGTAGCTTTCAATAAAGATGGGAAATTTAATGGCAATTTAACAGCTGTTCAGGGCAGTTGTTAGGTCAGCTGTCGCAGATTCTCTGACCGTCATAAAACCTCTCAAGTTAAAACCATAGATTTTTGTTGCCAGTGCTGTTGTTCGTTTGTTATTTTCTATTTAGACAAAACTGCACCAAATCAAAATTAACCTATTTGTTATTGTCAGGATACTGTTTGATCAGAACATTACATTTAAACAGGTAATAGACTATAACTGAATACATGATAGGATGATTTTATTTAGGGAAATAAGAGATACCTGGTACTACAATTTCTTGTGAAGGGTGTTGCCCAGAGTTCTCTCTGCTAATTGGGAAGCGGCTCAAAACAGGTGTGTCTGAACAGGGGCAAACTGCTGAGCCATACAGGGAGGACCGCTTTTCGAAAGCTGTGTGTGTGACTAATTGTATACACCCAGAGTAATTCATTAGTAGAAGCAAGGTGTAGCCTTTGTTAGATCCATGAAAATGTAATTTTAGAGAATAAATGTTTTGACTGTAGTACCAAAGTCCGTCCTTGTTTTCTTTCAGTTTAGCATTTAATATCGTCTGTTTCTACATTTCTGTTAAATTCCGGTGTCAATGTAACTATCAAATATCTGCAATTGTATCTGTCAGTGCTTGTTAAAATGATTTTCAACAGGTTGAATGTTGACCTTCTCCTCATAGGATGTATTGAGTTACACTGATACTATATTTTACTGTTATTGCATTAACAGATGACTGAACAGTGTTATTGATAACTTCCTTCGTGCAAAGTATGCCTCTTACAGGTTAAAATTATTGATCCACTAAGTCTGAAATTCATGAGGGTCTGAAACTTGGATACGTGAGCGTCCCTGTAACTGGAGTGACATGTAATTTGAGTAAGAAGTGTTATAAAGCGGAAACTATCTTACCTAATGTGGATAATAGTAATGAAGAATATGCAATAAAAGCTCTAAAATCTAAAGAACAACTGGCAAAGATGGAGTGCCCTGCGTGGCATGATAATATCACCTACCTCCAAAAGTAATTTCAGTAATGCTGGAGGTCAGTTGGTGCTATGATACTTTGTGATGCTGCAGGGACTCAGACTGCTCCAGACAGTTTAAGTTATTTTTGTCCTAGCCTTCACTTATTTTGCCTCAATGAAAAGTGCTTATGTGCTCAATAAAAGCGTTCATGAACCAAAGCTTCCCCCTTCAGTAGCGGAATGAGAAAAATCGAATCAAATCAGTTTTCAGTAACTAAAAAAACGAGTGCACAAAAAGTAGAAGAATATCTAAAGCATATTTCCTCTCTGTTTCCTTTTGGGTTCCAGTAAAATAAGTGATTGTTTCACTTCAGAATCACTTCTTCATTTTAGATTTCCAATCTTGATTATGCTAATATGCGTAGTTGCTCACTTTTCCAGCTAAGTGCGAAAACTTCCCCATTTTAATACAAAAAATGGAACAAAAATGAACTGACAATGGCTGAAACTACATGGCATCTTTGACACAAATCAATGTCTGCTTAGTGCCGAGCACAGAATGAGAGAAATTCATTCAGTTCGAAAACTGCATCCAAATAAACTGCGCTCAATAGTTACTGCCTGATCTTGAGGAATATGCATGGTTTTTAGCTCAGGGCTGAAACTGAACCGTATTGACAGTAAACCATAAAAAATTCTAGATATTCCTGCCACACTGAGATCCATCCAAGTGTTTTTAAGGCGATTCAAATTGTGACGGTGTGTTAGTCTTCGAGTAAAGTTGATTTCCTTCTCTATTCTTGAGATCTTGAGAGTATGGGCGAAGCTTTGACTGTCTTCTGTTGCCTTTTAAATTTTCTCCTTGCAAGATAGTAGTGTAGCTGCAGTATTGTCATTGGGTGTAGCTAGAGATGTGAACCATACAAAACTCTTTCCATATTAGAGCCCCGAGGAAGATTGTAATCTGTAGATGCTTCCGTGATAAAGCGCTTCCTAGAGTAAATGCCACATTGTCACATGCTCTTATCATTTGTTAGTATGATGTATTAAGGTTTGTCTTTTCATCAGTTGCTTTCTCACAGCACAGTAGGTGAATTCCTTGATGCAATTAGGTGTTTATTTTAAAAGGAAAATAACAAGGTTATATTCATGTATCGCAGTGCTTTCTCTTAGAAAACACGCACAATAAGTAATGCCTAACTACAGTAATGAGTAATTTAGTACAGCAGTTTTCCAGTAAATGACAGACAATAGACAAGCACTAGTGGTTAGAGAGAGTTCATTGTGCATAAACATCTGTAGCAGAAACCTCATCATTTATTTTCAGAAGACATTTGTGACCTGAAAGCATTTTGTTTCCTTTCCTTTAAACTGTGTTCTTGTGTTTCAATGAGCTGAGAAATATCATCAAACATGTTTTCATAAGGAGATTGATTTGTGTTTTTTTCACAGATGTCAGCGTGGAAACAGCTGTAGCCAGGCCGTGAGAACTGCAATGCTATGAGTGAATGTTGCATTTTAAAATGGCAAGGAGATTACTAATACAGACTGTTATACTGTAGTGCAGTGCTCCCCCCAACACTCAAACAATCCCTCTAAATTGTTCATATTCAATTAAGCTCATCTGATCTGATTTTGGTTATTAAATAATTAGGTTAGGCACAGTCCTGCAGGTAATTATGTATTTTATATTCAGTCGCTTGCCTGTAGTCTTGATTAGAATTTTAATTATTTAAGGATGACCATAGATCATGAAGGAAGTCAGCTGACGGTTAGTCTCATAAAACGTAAAAATGTGTGGACGTATTCAGGCCCATGGATTGACAGTCACAGCTGTGCAGAGGAACCGTTGAATCTGAATTTTTGATTCTGCTGTAAAATGACACTTTAGCATGAAGACCATTTTGTGTGTATTTAGGTTCAGGAAAAGACATTTGGGATGGAACTAAATGAATAATATTATAACATGGAAAATGCATGAAAAATACTGTAGTTTATTTTAATCAAGCTTTGATATTTGTTTAAAATTACCAAACCCTAGAATACAAATGTAAAGTCATGGTTTTATAGCTGTTTGACTCTTGTTAACTAGGCTGCTCATACATTCGTTAGTGTTTCTGTGACTGATGGTATTTTTAAAGTGCAAGATACGGAGATGTAAAAGCAACCTACCTTGGGTATTAAAGCCTACTGAAGTAAATCTTGAGTGGCAGAGTACCAAGTTGCAGCATTTTTGCCATCTAAAAGTGACCCCATTCTGGTATGTTTTTAAAGCTGAATTTAATTTGATTTAAATCTTTTGGCTTGAGAGTGCGCATGCTGAAGTAGAACTACTTTATTTTCTACAGGACAAAAACAAAACAGTCTCCTCATGGAGCATTCACTTCCCTGCCGATTGGGACTTGGCTGTAGAGTGTATAGGGTTGCACACATTTTGTTTCGTTACACGTACAAATGTACAAAACGTCGACCTGGCTGTGCCTTAAACAATGGCTCTCATTGTTAGTTGCTCTTTTCCCCAAGGACAACCTTGAGCTGCGTAGTGAATGACGTCAGCTGTTGTGAGCTCTCAAAGAATTCTGAATTTTTGTGACCCAGGACCCAATTATTACAATAATAACTGGAATTTCAAATAATTTGTGAATGAGTCACTTGTAATTGTGACTTGTGGTCATTCATCATCATACATACATCATTTTCCATGTCACAGAAATGCTGGTTGGTCTGGTACTGGTTGCTATAATGCAGCTTTCTCTCGCTTGTCTCCTGATGCTGTTTTCATAATCTATATTGCGCAGTATAATTGATCATTTTTTTCAATTAAATTCCATAGAGTGTAACACTGCTTCTGTAGTTCATGCTTGTTGCGTTCATATTAATCAGCATCCTGAGATATGTGTTGATAAGCAACTGAGAAGCTAAATTAGTCAGACTGACTTGCTCTCATTTGAAACATTGTGTATGTTTCTTGTGATTACACGTTTGCTCTAATCTCCTCTCAAGTCTTGTATTGTAGGACCAATTAGGTTATAATTCTCAATCTTCTAAAACTCCAGACTGACCTAATCCAGGTTTATCTGAATTGTATGTTTCTGTGCTGTCCTGGCTGAAATCTGGTTTGGTCTAATCAGGCCCTTCTGACCTTAATCAGTTTGCAAAACAAGGTCTCTGTACCAGTCCTCTGTGTCTGGTGTGCAGTCCTGTGAGTCTACAGTAACAGATGTGTGCCCTTTGAGTGGCTTTTGCTGACACATGTTCTCTAACTAAATGACTAACTAACTAATCGTCCTTTTTTCATTTTTGTTCTTGTTTTAAATGAAAATATAGAAAACAGAAAACATTCAATGGAATTATTGTGGCCCGTCATATTCCACTTGATTCTCCTAATTTACCTTGAAGTTCCTTTTATTTGCCTCCTTGGCTTGAAGGAGTTGTTGTTTATTTGTATTTGAATCTTTGTCTCTTTAGGTTAAAGAAAGTAATTGGTCACAGTATTCGGACACTCTGCAATGCCAGTCCCACCCCCACCTCCTCCTCCTCCTCCTCCTCCTCCTCCTCCCCCTGCGTTTGGGCCCCCTCCCCCGCCTCCTGCTCTTCCCTCCCAGGTAAGTGCCTCCTCCAATTGTAATCGCCAATAATGAGCTGGTGTTACTGTAACAGGACCTCACAGCACTGCTAACCAGAGCAGCCAGACATATCGAATGTGTACAATACCCTTTTAACGCTTGATATTAAAACTGCCCTAAAAAGTCCCCTAAATGTATACCCAGGTTATATAGAGAGAAATGAATTAAAGCCAGTTTTCCATGGCTCCTGATGCGCTTATTTGAGCCGATAGATTCCACTGCTCTCACAGGAACATATTTAAATTGGTCTTTGTAACAAAGCACAGGCTTTCTGCACAGACCTGCATAGGTAGTGTGCAAAATGGAAATGATGGCAGTTTCTTTGTACCCCGTGGCTCGCATGCCTCCTTGTATTCATTACATTATTTATTCAGAGATAGGATTTCAGGGCAGAGAAGAACACCGTAAACGCTCCCATGACTCTTGATCTCGGAAAACAGGAAAATAAGCTTCAAATCCGGGACATTGCCAAGTTATTTGCAGTAGTCAGGTCAGCTAATTTAAGCAGTCCACTCATATTTTACTGTGTTCAGCATAAGCCTATCAATCGAGTATTACACAGTTAAATAATATTTCACTGAACATTTATAAATGACATCCAATAATGGACTCCTTCTGGCGATGCAGCAGAAAGGCAATAATTTAACATAAAGAGACAATTAGAAATCATTTGAATGCTGATCATTATAATAGTGTCATTTTTCGTTTCCTCAATATGTGTGATTAATCATTCTCCCTTATTTTCCATTCATAAATCTGGGGCAAGTGTCTAGAATCGGATATATAATTATTGCTGGACTCTGGTCCCTGTCCCTCCTGCCACTGAAAATGTTTGGTCTGAAACTGGAGGTGTTCGTTTATTTCACTCCAGAAAATACAGCCTTGGGCCTTGGAATTCATTCATGCCACTTTCTGGATAGTCAATGTAAAATTTTATTTAGATCTACAAAACTGTTATCTGTTTACAATGGAAGGGGACATTTCTGGAATATTTCAGATGTGCCCGGTTTCATTTCAGAGAAAAACGTTCATTTAAACAACCACACTTATTGGAAGTATAGCTTAATGCACAATACAGACTGTGATGTATACAGAAATCTCTCAGTGAAGTTAACAATGTCTTCTAGCCATCAACTCTGTCCCTGTCAGCCTTTTTTGACATGCACAATTGTGTTGTCTTGGGTTATAACACTCCTCCTGTACACCACCCTTTCCAGACATGCGTTAATGAGTGTGCAGACGATTGAGTAGTCTCCCTCTCTCCGGTGCAGCAATTGCTTTTCAGCCCTGGGGAGCATTTGATTAGAAGTCCTAGTGTCACAATATCTCCCCTTATAAAATGTGTGCAGCAATTGAATGAAGTGACACAGGGAAATGAGTTGTGTAATAAGGTTTTTCTTGTGTCTCTTTACAAACTGTGTCAATAACTGTGCCGACAGGGCAATAACGAGCCTCCGAAACTGAAGGGTGATGAGCAGAAAGGCAGAAATGCGCTGTTGGTTGATATTCAGAAAGGGGCTCGTCTGAGAAAGGTGGCCCAAATAAATGACCGCAGTGCCCCCGTGGTTGACAGTAAGTTAATCTTCAGTACTATATGTGCCTGTGACTAGTATATTGCACCATATTTAGTTTTATGGTAGATCTTGTTTATTATATTTTGGTGCTTGGTACATTTCTAAAAGGTTAAATTCAGTTTTTCAGATGCTTTCTGTTTCCAAATTTGAGACAGTTGGTCTTCTACAGAAAATGTCATAATGGGAAGATGGGTTAAAAGGTTCTGCAAATTTCTGAAGAGATTTGTTTATCCCTTTTATTTTTTTATGAAGCAGCTTAAAAGGGATTTAGCCTGTTCTGAGACTTAAAAACCTACACTTATTCCTCTTCTGAAAAGCATTCCTCGCTGCCTTAGTCATACCTCAAATTATTTCCGAGTTGCATGATCCAGACCTAAATAGTGGATCCAGTGATCCGTGTACAATGTGGCCATCTGTGGAAAAGAACAGAAGAGAGCTTGTGAGGTTGATAAGTAAATACTTTTCTCACAGTGTGATGTTTGCTCACAAGTTTCTTGAGTACCATCGAAGGCACAGTTCTCTTTAGTGAATTATGAGCTTCTCACACTGATAACAAATGTAAAAATACTAGATAAACAAAAAAGAAACTGAAAACCAGGAGCTTAAAATAGAAATGGTACTGCACCACTTAATTTCACAGTGGAGTTTGTTCTTCCTGTAGGTCAAGTAAGGATAATGGAAAAACAATGAGGAAATAAGAGCTGAGAACTTGAGATATTTCTTTGACTGAACGTGTATGGGAGTGATCTTGAATACTAAATAAAGTTACACCCAAGTTGAGCACGCACTCCTTTATGAATGTGTGAAAGAACAAAGGTGTGTATATATGTTTGTATTAGTGAAGAGAGAATTACTTACTGAATCAGAGGCCTACACGTGTGCATATTAATGCAGTCTGATAACAGGGAAGAAGTCAAATAATTGTAGCAGCTTAGCTAAGAATGAAAACAACCTGATTCAAGAAAAAGAAAAACTCACCCCCTAGTGGTGCTTTAATGCCTGATTCAGGTTTCAGAAGTGAGCAGCGTTTTTACACAAAACAGTTCTGTATGTGATTATTTTTTCTACACTGAAGAGGTGCTTTGAGTACTGGTTACTGTCATTTTGTTTCTATATGAGAATGCATTGGAAACTGTCTGTGTTTGGATTACAGAACCAAAAAGCAGCAGCCCTGACGCAGGCAGTAGCAGGGGGTCCTCGGTTGGGGCCGGGGGCACTGTGCCGTCTGTGGGAGGCCTGTTTGCTGGGGGCTTTCCTGTCCTCAGACCTGCAGGCCAGAGAGAGAACCCTGGTAATGACCAAGACTAAAGTGTAATATCAGCCTGTATAGTCAAGTACCTTCATTTTATTGATTTAGAGAATTATAAAATAGGATAGGATTGTATGACTGAATACTAATCTTCTGTGATAAAGTATAATACCCATTTGTTTATAGCTGACAGTAGCTCATTGAGACTAAAAAAGATAAACTTTCCAAATTCCAAAAATTCTGGCTTTTCCTACCCCGTACGAGTAATGTTTAGGATTTGCTTATTTTTTTCATAATTATTAAGGATTTCAGGGATATGAAACCGAATAAACAGTTTTGCATTTTAATGACCACCTTATAAAGTACCAACATAGACTTTATTTTCATAATTAGTTCTATTTTTCATCTCTGCCGCTAGGACTGGTGTTTCAGTTTCAAAGCTCCTGGGAGAACAGCAGTGAAATCATAAATGAGCATTCATTATTTATTTTCATTACTCGTATGTTATTATATCCCTTTATAAATAAAGCAATAATGTTGAAACGACAAAAGTGGTTGAATGAAAACTTCAGGCAATATCAGTAAAGCTGAATAATTAGTTTAAGTTATTTTTTCAGTATTATATGGTAAATCAATATATATTTCAAAAACATTAATAGTTTGAAATGTGTGTTAGGCATATGTTATATGGTATATTGTGCACATTATAAATTGTCAGTGTGCCTATTAAGTGTAGTTAATTCGCTAAAACAAAATATTGATTTAGACTAATTGCTACATTGTTTGTTGAAAGGATGTAATACCTGGCAAAATGAGGTTGTCTGGTTCATCATGATGCCAGAAGAAGCCCTGCAGTCCTAATCAATGTACATTGTGTGTTCAGCCTCCAGATCAGGCCCATCCTTCGGCGGCATCAGACCGGCAGCACAACGAACTCCAGACGGTGTTTCTGCTGCTGTGTCCGAGCCCCCCCGAGTGCAGAAGCAGCCCGAGCCCCCAATCTCAATACGAGGGAACCTTGGCCGTCCAGGGGCGTCGGTCCCACCCCCACTCCCTCCGATGAACACCAAACCTACAGCCTCCGTGCCCCCCATCCCAAACATCCCCCCACCCCCGCCGCCTGAGAGACCCGGCAAAAACCCGCCTTCCCCCTCCGGGCCTCCTCCGCCCCCCCCACCTCCGCCACAGAACAGTAAACCCACCTGGTTGCCAGTTCAGAGCTCTTCCTCCTCACAGCCCTTCATCCCCCCTCCTCCTCCTCCTCCTCCTTCTTTTCCTCCCTCCAGTGTCCCTGATAGGTCTTCTGGCATCTTCTTCCCTCCTCCTCCTCCCCCTCCCATGACCTCTGACACCAATTTCAGGGACAGCCAGTTCGGCCCCCCACCGCCGCCTCCCCCTCCCACACCACCACCTCCGCCCACCTCCTTCTCCTTTCCCTCCAGTCGCTCCTCACTCATGCCCCCTCCTCCTCCTCCCCCTCTGCCCTTGGGAGGGAACTGGTCAGAAGGGTGCACAATCCCACCGCCGCCACCAAAGCTCCCCCCGGTGCCCTCTCCTACCCTCAGGCCCAGCATGCCCCCACCTCCTAATTTTCTGCCCACTGCAGTACCAGTCAGACGGCCCCCCGGAATCCCCAAAGCTGGAGGTATTTACCCATCTGTTCATTACAGAGCAACAGATTTCAGTACTGTGTCTAGAAAGAGATTAAAAAGCAGTTTGATATATTCTGCACTCCATTTAATGAGAGTTTAGCAGTTCAGCAGTGCCTTATTGATTTTCCCAGTTGTTTTTTCTGTGTATTAAACATAGACCTGTGGAGGTTTGGTGTCAATTACACTCCATCTAAGTGTCTTTATGTAGTATAAAAGATAAACAGTAGCGAATTCTCAGATCAGGGTGTAAAGCGTTAGTCTGTAACATATCAAAGTATTCCTCCTCTTGTCTCTTGTTCCATTATTCCTTTCACTTTCTCCAACAACAGGTGGAAGGTTGGCTCCGCCCCCAGCCCCGCCTGCCCGTTCACCCACCACAGAGCTCTCGAGTCGGGGGCACGTGCCACCGAGCCCCGGTTGGACCTCCAATCACCCACCCCCACCCCCGCCGCCTCCTGTGCAGAAGAACGGGCACATGCACACCTTGGGTACACAACAATCCACATTCCTATCACTGCACTTACTACATGAATCCTAAAGGGCATTTCGGCCTTCTTTATGTGATTTTAACTGTCATTATTTGAACATGAGAGGTACAGAAGAGATTGAGAGACATTACTAAAGGAAGCACGGCTGCCTTGGAAACCCCCAAGAGGAGACAAACAGTCTGAATGTTGCTGATTTTATACTACATTTCTGTATGATGCAATGATTCACTTCCACCTGTAAAGTGCAGGACACGTGTTTTTAGTTGTGTATTGCAACGGATTTGTCCCTCACTTATTCTTTCTGGGACCATTCAAGGTGTAGTACATCATTTGGAATTTAACTAATCCGTTAATTGTTTGTATTGTTTCTCTCTTTTCAGATGACTTTGAGTCCAAGTTCCATTTTCACTCAATAGATGACTTTCCACCCCCCGATGAGTATAAGCCATTTCCCAGAGTATATCCAAGCAAAGAACAAAGAGGTAAGAGAATGTCATGCATTTATAACAATTCAAATCATCCAGGCTTATGTAAATGCACTGTACTTTTCCACCTTACATTGGCAAGGGACCAATAAACTGAATTGTGACACACATTTGGATTTTTAAATTAAAAACAAAAAAAAAAGTTGTATTCTACTTTTGTAGTCCCCATCTGATTAGATTTTCTGTGAAAATATGTTGATGGAACAATGCAAGTCATCGCTTCCTAAGAAGTCATTTTTTCTCTTTGCTTTCCAGTGAACTCGAAACCGCCTGCACTGCAAACACACGTGCGATGAGACGGTATGGGTGTGTGACATTTCTTTACACATCATACTGCAGTGCAAGAAAGAGATGGTGTTCCCGACTGTGAGGAGTTTGGCCACTGAAACCACCCTTGTGTCAGAGCACAGCTGCCTTTTAAACATTTTGCTATTCACTGTAATGCAGGCAAAGCACAGCCACACACCCATGCCTTTCAGAGTAAACTAAACCAGGGACTGGAGATATAAATATTGACTGTACATTTTGTAATCATTGGACTTGTTTTATGTGGATGTTGAATACGTTGCCGACATTGATTGTCGATTAACTTAATTGGATTAAGTGACACCCGGTGGTGCAATGTGAAGTCCTGACAGTGTACAGTACATATCAACCAGCCGCCTGGGTTTAATCATTAGCATGCCGATCTAGAGGAAACATTCCTGCTGAGCTGATAAGATGCCATGTTCTGTTCTGTATTTTAGTTTGTCACCCCCCACCAACCCATCTTCGAGCGCTGTGAAAGCTTTATAATATTAAATGTTCTACAAAATTGCATAGTGCAGCTGATAGTCAGACTAAGAACTAAAGCAATTAAGTGAAAATTAAAAATCTACTTTAAATGCACTACTTTAAGCGCTGGGGAAACTTGATTGAGTTTTTTTTTTTAGGATAGTTTTTGGGTGAATTGTTTTACAAATGGATTGCTCATTAACTGACAGGAACAATAACTAATATTGAATTAGCTTCATACTTGTGTATGGATAGGGAATTACTGTATGTAACAGTTTGTGTACAGCAGTTCAGTATTTGTATTATAGTAAAACTATGAAGGGGTCACGCTTACTATACAACAAAATGTGCTGCACATTGATATGTACTGACTAGGTTTATCCAGTATGTCACAGAAGTACAGAATAAGTCACAATGTTATTTTGTCCACTATAGTGATGTATATTGTGGTGAAATTAAACGACAAATTTCGCATTTAAAATTTAGATTAGATTAAAATTCTAATTAGCAGCCTTCGAATGTTCCACTTTTATATGCTCAGAATATACCGCCCAATATGTTGCTGATGGGTAAACTGCCATTGTTTAATCCATTGGGCTGCACGTGGCAATCTTTATTCCTATGCTGTAAATGGTTCCTGTGCAGTTTATGGTTTGGAAATTGATGCCATATAATATAGATGCTCACATCCCTCCTTTTAATAATTATATAAATATATATATATATAAACCGAATTTTACGGAATCTTTCAAGATTGTTTAGAAACAATCAGGGATTTACTTGGTATGTAGTTTTATTGCGATGGCTTTCAGTTCCATATATACAGGTAGGTGATCCACAGTAATTGCTATAATTGTCTATATACTGCACTTAGAGAGGAAAATCCTGGATGGTTAGATACTGAAAAGCAAGACAATCTAAACTGTATAAGCTCATATGTTTCCTCGCTCTCACAACTTCGCTTAACGTTAATCTTTTGAGCCCTTTTATTCCTGTGGATCTCACAATATTGGCCAACAGAGAATATGCTTCTACTTTTAAACTCAAAGAGGAAGCAATTAAGAAAATAACTCAAGTCTTCTTTGGCACCGAGGGGGAAACCTAATGGGGTTTCAGCTTCGTACAGCTCTTGCTTATATACCTGCCTGAGATTATTCACATTTGCCTATGGCAGTCGTGAGTTATGGGCCTGTCACATTTGTGAGATAAATTCCATTTCAATGTATAACTGGGACACTTCCCCTCAACCTTAAATAGTACAACTATCTAGCTGCACAGGTATAACTCACCCAAACCAGTATCTCATATCAGTTTATGCATCAGACGTTGTGTACAGAATACAGGATTGTTTATTACACCTTTTAGGGACAGGATGAGAGATGCATGTCCCATGCATGTTCAAATTAGTGCTTGGGAGGACTGGGATAATGTTACTGCTGATGTTCTGTGGTTTTCTAGAATAAAGTGACACCTTCAGCAAGAAAATGTATGTTCACAGAAACACAAATCTGGTATCTTCAGTGTTTGGCTTTCTTGTGCTATAACCTTAAATTGTCATTTTTGTCTTTGATCTGATTGCAAAGCATCTTGGGAGTGATTGTATTTCCAATAGCAACTGATAATCAACAATGCACTTGAGAAAAGTGGCCTTCAGCTGGAATGTTTCATGCAACACTTTGCATCAATTTGTTACATTTCCTCAAACAAAATTCATGCATGTGCTGTGTCTGGCATTGTGCTGTGTCATTTTGTCTGTAGGAAAACATCCAACCCTAAAAACCAGTTAAAACCACATCCAATGCAATATGCAATATAAAATAAAACCGTACTGATGAAGTTAACAGCCTTAATTGTGGATTTATTTATTGTCCATACATGTTTGTGTTAAAATGTAATCCTGAATCTCAGTAATGGATTTACTGCATTCTGTGATTCTGGAAATAACGACCACTTCTTCCCTGTAGCCCATCTGCACATTTATTTTCCTCCTTCAGTGTTTAGTATCGGGTCAAGTTGGTTTTATGTCACATCACTTTGTTATATATCTTCAGTGTTCTCACTGAGAAAGTGGCTGTTGTATCCTTGAATCTTAAATGAGGCTAATGACGTGAGAGGTCTTTGGTATCAGGTACACTGATTATAGTGCTAGTAATTTGTGTTCACCATGGTCTAGTATTTCCTGCTTTCAATTGTGGCAACATGTGCCTGTGTTTAGAAAAAAAGGATTTAAAAAAATTAAATCTATTCACAGTTTTATTTATGTGTGTATGTAAACGTCCATACAATTTTATTTTACATTGTGAGTGAAGCTCTGTTTGTCAATTTAAAATAATTGGCACACTAATTATCTTTATTAACAGCACTTATCAGAGCATGAAATAAATAAATCAACAAATTATAAAGGAAAAATGTGTTAACTTAATTAAGCTGCATATTTTTCCATCTCTGGATGGTAGCCTTTGTATTATAGTAGGTAATGAATCTTTGCTATGCAGAGGCACGCTGTGAGAAATGCACAGGAAGCAGAATATGCCTGTACTATCCTGTATCGGTTGTAGATCACAATCTTGACACGTTCAAATTGCCATCCAAACAGATTTAATTGTTAAATGCATTTGATGCTTCTGCAAACATTTCAGAAATGTAAATTGCAGCTCTATTTATAAAAAGGAGACCTCTTCAATTAATCAGATAAGTTACAACAAAACAGTTTGTATTATGTTTTGTATAACCGGGTTATAATAAGTCTAATGCAATTATTTATGTAAAGAGTTAAATTATGTATGTGAACTCCTCTGTAAAAATAAATCTCAATTCAATTATTGGTGTTTTATATCCATCTTTTTTTGTTTGTCTGCTTTCATGTTATTGTGGTTAATGTTAAGTGCTCATTTGTGCGCTGATCCACGTATGCACAAAATGAAGAGCTAATGTCTTAAGTGCTCTTTGGAGCTTCAAGTGACATCTGTGTGTTGTGTGTTTGCTGCTATGCAAGTTATGTTATTAAGAAAAAGAACCAAATCCTCTAGCGCTAACCCATTAATGCCCAGCAGCCGACCAGCGGGGCTGTGTGTCCCTTGTGATGCACGCTGATGAAGTACAGCAACCTGGAAGCGACCCCTGACAGCTGCGTGCTGTCAAGATAGAGATGCCTGATTTACCTCGGTGCCAAAATGCAATTTCTCAAAGTTGACTTTTACCTCCTGAAAAGCAGCTGTTTGTTTTGGCAGATGGCAGTATATTTAGAAGTTAATTTGTATTCCTGAAGAAGTATAGTTGTATGTTGATCATCTGCACACAACCATTTAACCATCAATGTTTTATTAAGTGAAACGCACCACTGTAGCCTGCTTATCTTGAGAATTGACCTACTTGTATGGTAAATTCAGTAGTACACAGCTGGAAACATTATTAAAAATGGCAGCAGGAATAGGTTTAGGAATCTGTAGCTTTTACAGTTTCTATAAGAAAGAAGCTACAACAGAAATTATAAATGCAAGATCCTTTCCCTCTGTTGAATAAATGCAGTGCACAGATTACACTCTAAGGCTTTCAATTCTTTATTTTCATTAAACATTTTGACATCTTTCAAGAGTACAGACAAAAACACACAGTAGGTTTGCACACAGATCAGATTGATGGAGTTCTACAGCAAGTCTATGAAAGCCCTAGTTTACCAGCATCATCGTAACAGACTCAGACACACATCCAAGAGAAAGCAGACAATAATGACCTAGTGCAATGTGCAATGAAAGAGGTAATATCTATCAAAAGTGCGCATTTTTCTTCTGGCACAGACGTTTCAGAACACATATTTCTCATCACATCAGCTTTGTTTAAACTAATTCACTTGAACACGCATTATTTATGGTCCCCTGGGACACTCTGGAAAGCAACATACTGCTAAACAAGTAATGAGGAATTACACTGGTGAAAAATGCCATTACTAGTAATAATCAAAAAAGATGTCTTTATCATCTGAGGGAACAAAGCTGCACAATAACTGTTGCTCTATTTACAGTAATTAGAAACATGGTTGCAGATACCTGTTTTTCTAATTGAATCACTGCCTTAATATTTCTAAGAAACCGAATTATCAGTGTTAGTAATGTTTTTGTTCTCAGCACAGATTAGATGCTTGTCTTGTGCCAGTGTCCATTAGTTATAAACAGCCATATTGAAACAATCTGAACACAACAATAATTGGGCACATATTTGGCACCACGACACAGCAACATAACCAAAAAAGAATTGTTAATTTGTGATTTTATAATCAAGCTTTAATTAAAACTGTGATTCTCACTTCTGCTTATTTTTTTAAACACAAATTATGATGCAGTGTCTGAAAAAGACATGCACAGCTTTTACTTTATCCTGTAGATTGACAAAATCTGTGTACTGCCAAATCTAACACATTTACAACTTTCTTGTTTTAATTTAATTAATAAATTAGTCATGTTGATATGTTCAGTGTTTTGTTTCAATGCATTAACTTTCAACAAATAATGATATGTGTATGTATAATGTCTGTATCTGTAGTGAGGATGATAAAATTAAAGTCAGACTGATCACTGGTGGTGTCATTTGGTTGGGCTCTAATTGTATTTGTGTTGCAATCTCAAACATATTAGAAACAACCTGCATGCTGACACTTACCGACTGGTAAGTTTCTTCATCTACACAGAACAATGCACACTTTGATGCATAAGCAATCGTTGCAGCGAATGGCTGTGTTGGTAAAGGAAACAAGGAAACATCAGTCCAGTGAGACTGGCTTCATCGTGTCTCAGACTCCAGCAATCACAAGATCACCCCACAAGGCTCAAAGAACGCACATACTGTTAAAGGCTAATGGTGTCTGTCAGCTGTAGCTGAAAATTAAACATTGAAAGTGTCATTTACTATCATTGTGAAACTGTTGATAGGACATTTACATCTACAACTATATTTTGTATTACTTATGTTACCACAATACATTGTGACTAAAATTACAGTGTAATAACCCCTGCAGTAAAAGGATTACATTCAGGAACCTTTAGCAGAAGTGAATCTGTTACATGAAGGAGGAACGTCTTTATAAATGTGTTGATTTATTAAAACTCGAGCTGACACCTTTTACAAAATGGCCCTATAATGGCTTACCCAGTACACTCCAGTGTTGACATACACTCTTGGCACAGTGACCAATCACACTGATCTCATGGACTGCACTGCCCTCACCCCTTGCTTTTGCATGCTTCCAATAGTAAACAAAAGTGTATCATGTCTTCTGTAGAGCATTATTTACAGTCATTGTCAAAGAAACTGTGCAAAATATAAACTGGTTTTGTAAGAAACTTATTTTGATTTAGTGATATGCCACGTGGTGCAGTTGATATATGACTGACAGGAGGGAGGTTGTTGTTCTTGTAACAGCCTACCTCACTTGTAGAATTTGATTTCAGTGTCAACGCAGTCGTAGAAGAGGTCTTCTACTTCGCTGGCATCGAGGGCGTCGGAGCTGCTCAAGATGTCTTCCATAGCATCCAGGCCTTGCTTCTCCAGATCCAGCATGGTCTCTTGCAGCTTCTGTCCCTCCTCCTTCCAAAAAAAAACAGCAACATTATCCTCACTACCAGTGGCATCATGTATTTGTGTAAATCTGTGTAAATGTCCTTCCAAGAACTGTACCAATGTAAACAGAACATTAAGTTATATACTATTCATTTGTTTCAGTCAGTATCAAGCGTTGTCGGAGAAGGTAATGTACATAAATATTGTAAATATTGCAGAAACCACTTACATAGTTTTTAAATCTCAAAATCATTGTGGCAGTTCTGCAAAAAACGATTTTATGTCAGAATACATAAATAACTGGAAGGTGAAAAAAAAAACATTTATATGAATTCAGCATTTTAGATTCTTCAGTATCTCAATTTATATATCAAAGTATTTGTCTACCAGATGACTGAGTTGATTTTACTTCACTGTAATTAATGGGCCAAATAAATTACTACAATTTGCTGCATTATCTGAATACACTGGTTTCTCTGTATGAATCTGGTCAAACTGAAACAGAATTTCTTTCAGGTGCACCGCATCAGTCTACTGAGCAAAGTCACTATGGGCAGCATCCTAATGGTGCATTTATGGTGATTCTAGTGAGCAAAGGATGACATATATCAAAGAAACTCTATTACGCTTTCCTTGTAAATTGGCTTCTCTGTATTTATGGTGTGCTGGGCTGCCATAAAGTGAAAGTATCCTTTTTAAAAATCTGATTCCCTTTATATCCTTCGTGGAATAAGAGGAATTACTAAAGGAGCTATGACTGTAGATTTTAATTTGTAATGTACAGTTTGATCTACTAGGGACTAGGCACATTCATCAATCACATAGGTTTCCACACAGGGTTGCATACCTGTCAACCATGCATGAAGAGCACCTGGGAGATTTCCAAAAGAAAGCCTTGAGTGGGGGGAGAGTCTGATTTGTGAAGTGGGGAGGGTCCTGCCGAATTCTGGAGTGGGGGTGGGGATTGCTACCGGGGAGAGGTCAGCCCATCCACAGGGAGATGAATAAAACACATTACGCAGGCTATGGCTGGACAAACCATAAATTGAACCATTTGAAGATTAAAATGCAAGAGAACACTTTTGTTGAAGGAAACACCTGCATGGTACATCAATTCCAACAGTATAAATTATGGTCACATTAATCTGCGATGATTTACTTTCAAAGCTCAAAATCAAGGGCAATAACTACTGCAATACACTGCAATCTGCTTTAAGTAGGTGAGAAACAGCGCCACCACTGTGCCCATCCTGAAATTGCAGTTTCTACCATTTGTATTTGCATAAATCAAGAATAGTCCCTGATTTCCACATGACATTTTCATATAATATTTGCTTTTAATAACCAATGATTAGAATGCATATTCCATTGCTTAAATATGGTCTTCTTCATGTCTTCTTTCTTTCACAAGGTTCCTGAAGACCAATATTAATATACATTGTTGAGAAACTACAAAAAAAATGTTTTGTTATGCATATTTTGTAAATGCTTTCTTCAAACCTCCTAATAAGCACAACAAAATGTAAAAACTGAGAAGGCACTGGAAAGAAAAATGAAGCAGACTTCATGTCTTTCTTCCTAATGTGGATAATCAAGAACACGTATCCTTACCTCCGCACTATCAATGACTGTCAGAGCCCACTCATGGGCTTTGTACAGCTCATGTCTCCAGTCAACTTTGGTTTTCGAACCAGGCTGCTTTTCAAAGCAGGGGGACTGTGCTTTAGGCACTGGCTTCACATCAGCAACAAAGATGAAAGGCTTGAATATGGACCTTAAAAAAGACACAGGCAGAGACTGGTTAAGAATTGGAGGAACTGAAAGATGTTATTGAGGTGATGGAGAACAAGTATTGTGGCATGGTGCCAGGAGGTGCACAAAATGGCCAACCATCTCTCAGAAGTCCTGGGAGGATGAATCAGCAGTTGGGAGCACCTGACTCACAGCCAATCAGGGGAATCCTGCCAGTCAGGTGCTCCCAAATGCAGATTCATTCTTTTTTTTTAAGCATTCCAGAAGAGACTAAAAAATGATGTGTGCAGAAACAGCAACCTCTTTTCTCAGCCTTGACAAGGGATGTGCGCACTAGCGTACTGCCCTGTCTATCGGTGTGCCTTGCTGTCAGGTCAAGGTTGAGGGCTGTCTCACCTCACTGGGTCCGGAGTGGCAGTGAAGAAGTGAATGCCGGAGAAGGCACTGCTCTGAGGCAGGACTGACACCATGCTGCCCGTGGGGAGTAGTGTGTCCGAGTCGGCACACACTGTCCCGTTCATGCCTCGCAGGTTATCGATCATCGTCTGGACCGTTATACTTCCTGAAAAAAGGAGCATCGACCTCAGTGGTCCTCAATACGCATGTCAAAGGGGTAATGTTACACGGCACTCACTATCTGAACTGATTCAGAGAGAGCTGGAAAGATGCCAACTGGGGGATAATATTCAAAGGTGCCATTACTCAAGTGAAACATTATTAAATAAACAAAGAAACAAACAGGCCTAGCTCACTGTATGAGAATTTGAAATCCGGTGCCATACCCTCATGCTTTTCAAGGAATTTCCTCCCGGCACAGGGCCCCACGTCCTCTTCCTCGGGAGATGAGAAGACCTCAGAGAAGTTGAACTCCTGCCCTTCGCTCCACCAGCCCTGGGCCTGGGCGTAACTCCTGAGCTCCGGGTGCTCTGCGTCAATCTTCGTACATATGGATAAGCGGTGGCAGAGACCCCTGATTCCTTCTGCAAATCGAGAGCTTGATTACGAGGTACACATTTCAGAATTAGACACTACGGATGGTCAGTTAGCAGTAATCTGAATCACATATTATGCTAATGAGAAATCACTTATTTGGACAAAGATGCTTCTCTTTCAGTATTATAATGACTTACAGAACTCTGTATTCAGAACTCCTAAAAACTCTTTTAAATGTCCAAAAACGTACATAAGGCTATGCTAATGAAAGCGTATTTGCACATTTTTCACTGTGAAGGGGAAGTATGCTTACTTTGTTACCTATCCTTTAGTTAATGACTGACACGGTATAAAGTTTTCTGTTTTATACTGAGCATTTCCTCGTATAACTCAATACATACATTGCAGAGTTGCTGTAATGTGTTTTGGTTTTTACAGCACTTGACCAAGCTGCCCTTCTTTAATTTTCCTTGAGTGTAATGCATTACTGTTAATTGCCATTAGCTGCCCCAGCCTAAAAGCACAATCTGCAGTTTCTTACAAAAAGAAAAGGTATAAAGCCAGCATCTTCTGACCTACATGTCATTGATTTCCACAGCTTGGAATGACTCCTAGAGAGAGAGATGGGAGTCGAGATGGAAGAGAGCCAACGATAAGGCCTGCTGACTCTGCAGGGTTGTCATGTCCGGCCTACGTACCTGTGACTTTTTCAGCAGCCCAGTATTTTCCCACAGTCTCCAGCACCCAGGCCTCCACTCTGTCTACAATCAGAAAAGCACTATGGAAGGAAAGGCACAGGCTGCCATCTTCGTAGTAGTTTCCTCCTTGACCGTGCTCCTCCAGGAGAGAAGTCATGCAGTCCAAGACCTCTTTGGCTGTGGATCCTCTTTCCAATCCAAGTCTACAAAGCAAAGGAGAAACCAAGTTTGTTTTCGGCTTGTGACACACAGTCGTTCTATACAGCTCCGTCCAACACCGATTGTACACTCTTGTGTGCGAAATACAAAATCAGGAATCAGAAAATAAGTTACAAAATGTAAATCATTTGAGAAATATGATGTCCCTATAACAGAGTTTCAGATCGCTGCGGAGTCAGTCCTTAAAACCATGATGTCATACGTTAAAACTTTCCAGACAACATCCCACCCTAGATTTAAAAAAAAATCACTTTTTTGAACACAGATTCTGCTCTTCTGATGATTTTGAAGAAAATAGATTTGGAACTCTAGATGTTCAACTCCTAGAATTCTTAATTGCTTAAAATGTACGTACGTTTATTAAATATTTTATTTGTCATTTCTCACTGGAAACTGTATTTATGACCAGCCTAGCATTTTAATTTTCTCCAGCTCAAGTATGCATAAACATTAGATTGTAGAAAATAAATCTAGAATCATACAAATTGCCACAGCAAGAAAGTGCAGATGAAGAGGAAGTGTATTTTCTAATTATTTTCCTTTGCAGACAGGAAAGTCTTGAATGGTAAATCTTCATTTATAAATCAAAATGCAAATTAAAGTTATATTTTTTGTTATGTTTTTTCTAGTAAAAGATTAATAAATGCTATCAAATGATTTTTTGAAGTTATAAACTGCCTTCTTTTATTTAACAAAAGGTACAAAATAACAGAAAATCTATTTTTTGTATCTTTTCTGGATGAAAAAGCAAGTCAAGTCTCGAGAATGTATCTATAAATGACTGATTCCTTCTTTAAAATTACAAGCAGTTGCTTTTAGAAAGAATAAAGCTCTTAAATGTGCACATTTGATGTTTTTCTGCAGTAAAACCTTTAGCTATTGCCCCATTCGTTGGTCCTCCCACTCTTGTGCAGCTGAAATCACGAAAGACAACCAGAGGATCAATACCGTAATAAATTGAGTCAGAATCGTAGCTCCTATAAACCAGGGCACCGGCTTGTAGACTTGCATTTCACTTAAAGAGTACACAACCACATTATCATCAAACACAAGAGCAGGTAATCTCATTCGGGCTTATTCTCAGGAGTGACTTGATAGCCTCTTCTAGCACACAAGGGTCTTTTAAAATGGCTGATACGTGTGAAGAATAACATGACACTCCCCGGGGGCCTTCCCTCGGACTGAGATAAAGCCAGTAGCTGTGACCTTTTCTCTACATGTAAGGCATGGCATGGCTGCTTAACTCTGATCCGATACGTAGCTATAGATTTTCTTCCAGAGACACATTATCATAAAGAAATGTTCTACCCCATTGACCGTGGTTTGACGTCTGTTGATGCAGGCCTCTGCCTCAAAAATGAAATATGTGGGCTCCCTAAATGTCATCATAAGGTCTATGGTAAACTCTTACAGTGGCAATACAGCCTCTTTCCCAGCTTTGTCTATGAACAAACTAGAATAAAGACATATGTGCGATGTTCATATGAGATGCCAATGTATTTTTTTTACTGAACACATCCTAATCCCTCTCAATCTGGCTAACAAGTGCAAAACACACAGGCATTTGGTTCAGAAAGAACTTGGGTAGACCCATACCATATCTGATCGTGATTCTTCCACTGGGAGATATCTTTTCTTCCTTTTTCAGGAAACAACAGACTGCCACTTATTTCCCAATGCGAGACTCTGAGCACTCTGAATAGTAGGCAGTTTTTGCTGAGAAAATCTATTAAATACGGCAAAGAAGAAATCATAAAAAAAAAGTCCCAAACTGACCAAAGTGCTTTTGTTTGAAACCTTCCGTTCAAAGTGTTGTTCAATTTGAGTCCAACAAGTGCCAGCCTGTTGAATTCAATGAAAGAAATTGAACTGTTGTGTATTCAGAGAACACTCTTCTCTATTAACAAACCTCAACAAAGAAAATACCTCCTGTGCAGAACTAAGAGATAAGCACATGTCTGTCGCTCTGTGCTGATATGCAGCATGGGAGCAGTGACCTACCTGACCAGATCCATGCCCAGCAGGGCCTCTGTATGAGCAGCAGGCTCTCGGGCCACTAGGGGCCCGTTGGCGATACACACTCCATGCTCATTGGCTCCCATCTCTGCTCCCCACAGCCACGCCGGCTTGCTCAAGACCACAGAGCTAGTCTTCTCACTCTGATCGATTGCAATGTAGGTACACTGACAGAAGGAAAGGACACACAAATGTTACTCCTTAGCATGCCGCTCTGCTCATCAGCTCCCATTCGATCGTCCGGTTCATGTTACATCATTAGGCATTGTCTGCAATCGTATTGAGCCTTGTACTCATTTATTTTTCTCAAGTTTCCTAGGGCACACTAGATTCTGTTACTCTCTGATAGATTAAAAAAGCATATGTGGATCTGTGTAAGCACTGATTGCTAACCCAAGCTGTAACATCTTCAACCAAATGAGGGCTGTCAGTCATCGCCTCTCCTTTGGGAAAGATCATACAGAGAGTAACACAGTAACCAAGAGAATTCTGATTAAAATTGCAGCCGAGTGTGATTGAGCTCGAGTTTTTATCCCAGCGTAGTACAAGACCTTCACACAAAAACAGCTCCAGCATATTAGAACAGGAGATACAAGCTTAAAAGCTTCGAAGACAAAAGCTTAAAATCTGTCAAAAACAAAGAGGAGCCTACATGTCCAAGGACCTGAATACTCCACCTGTAAGAATATTAATAACACAGCTGTTGTCATCCTCAGCAGTTAAACACATTCAATCTTCATCTTTGAAACTCACGAGCATCCTCATTCTCAGACAGTCTACACTACATTACCATTACAATAAGTAATAGGACGAACCTGTACCAGAGGTTGATTTCTGTGAAGGGCACCATGACTGCCAGTATATTGGGATATTTCAGACAACAGCGTAGTGACAGCATTGATGGAAGTTTACGGTGAGGCCCGTACATCTACCAATATGTCAAAGCACCATTTCCTACGGCTTGGGGCAATGGGCCGCGGACAATAACAGTGCGAACGTGGGTTCTGCCTGCCAAAGGTCCTGACCTCAATCGAACAGAACAACTCTAGCATGAACAGAAACGTTAAATCAACACGAGACTGCAAAGACGGGCTTCTCTCTCTGCATTACAGACCGTGTTGTTGGAGGAATGGCACAGTGTTCCTCCAGTTCTCTATCACAAGGACTGCAGCATTAAGGGCAAGTGTAGACCGATAGCCTATTAAAGGCATTGTGAAAAGCAGTTTTTTATGCTTTTTTGTTCCAATATTTTTGGTAAATGGTGTTACAGTTTCTTTGCTGGGTCAGTAAAATGCTACACATACTATTGATCACACATTAAAATGCATGCTTTACAGAATGAATAACTCAGGAATGTCTGCATTCAAGTACCTTTTACAAATATTTAGAAGCATTATAAAACAAACTACACTGTTATAAGTATACTATAAGTATACTAAAATGTATGTTTTAAAACAGAAACCATATATTTATAAAACAGTGGATCCTAAATAAGAATCACACAGGATTTTAACTAAATCCGTGAATGTTTAATTAGTTTCCACTCTGTTTTCAGTCATTAACACCCTTACTTTTGACAATACACATGTTATTAGAGTTCGGTTATTACGTATACACAGTACTATGAATTTAATTCTTCATTCCATTGGCAATAAACCCAGAACAGAGATGAATTGTGGTTTAGAGCAAATACTCACAAAGGCCTTTATACAATTATACTTGAAATTTATATTAAAAATCCACATAAGGCTGAAGTTTCACCTTTAATACAGGATTAGCCAGCCAGGTTAGCAGGGAGATGGGAATTAAGTTAGACCAACCACGGTCAAGAAAATCAATGGCTTCTAAACATATTTGAACAAAGGGATGAAAATGATTCTGAGTGAAATAAAAATATATATATTGTAAAATGAATACCACATGTAGCTACATTATGCATGCTGAAAAGCTGTAAAGATACTGTGGAAAAAATCAAAGCCCCTTTGAAATAATCTCTGTAATGGCAAGAGATCACACTACAGTACCTTAACATGCCAGATACTGAGAATGATCAGACGATCAGGCATGCACGTACAACAAAATTAATCTTGTTAGGATCAAATGCTGCCACATGAAAATCTGTAATTAAAAACATTTTCTAAGTGACAGTAAGGAGGTACAACTTTCAGCATGAAGATGAAAAAAAAAAAACAGTGTCTTGGGTGAGTCACTCGAACTATTATTAGAAAGTCAATGCGTGGTCTGCTTTCCTTCATTTTCACTGAACAATCATGCATTTTTGGCATTCAAATAAAGCACGTAAAGATTGGACTGCACAAGGATTTTTTTTTTTCAAGCAATCTGCCCAAATACATTTGACTTATTTTTATCCAATTTAATAAAAAACTGTCACTACTATCACTTTCCCAAATCTGCAGGATGCGATTTTTTTCAGCACCATCAAAACCCACTAGTTCTTTTGTATTTCAGCTCTTTAACTCAGTGAAAAATGGTGCATAATGTTTAAAATACAAAGCTTGCTTGATAGCATGACTTGACATTTTATAACTTAAGAGTGCGCCAAGACTTTAATTCATCAGGAACCACCAGCAAGACAACAAGTTAGCAGGGATAGAAACAGGAAAAGCTGAAACACACACTTTTAATTTGCAAAGTAAACAGCACCTACACAATTTACTTACTGGTGAAATATTTGAAAAGCCTACACACTGTTGTATGACTATAAAATAATGAACACATGTATTCTTATTTGTTTTTACAATATGTTAAAGAAAATAAGTGGTCACTCACCAGGATAAGCAGTTTCGAAAATGGATGGATGGATGGAAGTGGTCAATGTATTTCTGCACCCTAAACTGCCACTTCTTACCTGGACTTTCTCGCCGGGTTCATGAGTGGCTGCAGGGAAGTACATGACCTCCTGAACCTCATCTTTGGGCCTAATGGAGTTCTTCCCGAAGACCACACGGCCTGCCTCAGTGGCCGGGGGAAAAGCTACAAAGCTGAAACTGGGAGGAGCCTCGGCCATCCTACAGACAAGAAAACAAGTCAATTTTACTTTGGGCGACAAGGCATTGTTACAGCATATTGACACAATTGAAGAATTGAAGACTCTGTGTATATATATATACAGTTCAGTTTTCTCATAAATGGAAACTAGGCACACTCCCTGCTTTCCTGGCAATTGTGAAGAGTATTAAGTGACACATTTGGCTTGGTGGCTATGTCCAAATGTCTTAAATTCTTCAAAATCTTGCTCACAAAATAAAAATAATCCTAGAACTGTGATTAAAAAGTGGTTTGTAGTTTTATCAGTGGAAACGTCTTTAAAAGAAGACCTTATCTCAACCTCCCTACTAGCTGCAGCTCAAGTCAGCCCCAAGTTGGTTACTGAGGTGAGTCACCCTGAAACTGGGACACATTTGTCTCCAGATTAAAGAGTAGTTTGTCTGAATAATGCCTCATCATTCTGAATTTTAAAGACCCCACGTTGCTGTTTAGATTTTTGTCTGAAGGAAAGGCAGTACTTGTCATTTTACCAAGATGGACGTCCTAATGCCCAACCAAATGGAACTTTAAGCTGCTGTAATTCCAAAGCTTTCATTCCCTCCAGGGGAACGAGCAATTTACATCTTTACAGCCGTTACAATTTGGATTTATTTTTTATACCGCATGACTGGACAAATTATGCAAAAGGCACTGCTAAAGATATGACACTTTGGACGTTATTGAGTACGTCAGCAATATGAAGGTGATTAGGTTATATAATTTTAAAAACATATCATTCAAGCTGCTTTATTCGGGTCCCTGTTCCTCACTCTCCTGTCTGCAGAATTCACACTACCTCAATATCTTAATTTGCTCTTTCTTTCTTTCTTTCTCTTTCTCTTTCTTAGTAGACACCCTTACCCATGGCGACTTACCAGATTCACAAGACACATTTTCAAAGCAATCAGTGGAAAATACAATACACAATAAGCATAGGCTACCTTCTAGTACAATTGAGCTAATCAGTGCTGTTAGTCCCATCCCATTCCTCATGTATTATTCAGAGGGATCTTTGGTCAGTCTTCTAAATATCAAATAAACCACTTGGTCAATTCTGTTGTTGATTTTCAATTAATTTAATAAATGTAGGTTCTATGAATCCACATACATGTAAAGCTCTTTAACAATGAGGTATGTCTCTAGAACCCTTGCTACTGGAAACATTTAGGGAAGTGGTCAACCTACAAGACTGAATCTGACGGGACCTGAGGTGGTGGAGCACAGGAGGAAAAGCCACTTACACAGCTGATATAACTTCAATACTTCAGAAAGCAAAATTAATGCTAATACTTTATACCTCCCGATTACTCCAATATGTAATCCTGTTCCTGTCTTACACATCTATTTGCCATTTCTGTTTCTAAGTCAGGATAATTGACTAGTGCAGTCCATCAACACAGTAGGGGATTAATACACAGTGAATGTGTGGGAGACTTGGAGAAAGTTGTAGCTCCTAATGAATTTATTATGGCAGGAGCGATATTGGTAATACTTTTTCAAACAGTGTTAAAGTGCCGACTCATATCTGGTCCACGATAATGTATTGTACAATAATCAGACTGCCAGCTTTCTCATCTGTTCTCCAATAATGTATTTAAAATGGAACAGAAGAAGACGTTCTTGACATTAATTTCAGAATGCTTGAATTTAAGTGAGGGTTATTTGTGTGCGCTGCTAAAAAATACCATTTGAGTAATTGCTATATCAGCCATGCTCGGCTAAACCGATAACTTCTTTATATGTTAAGCAGTAAAATTTGAGATTTTTTTTTAATTAAGCATCATCAAAAAGTTACCATTCATGCTGCCAACATAAGAGGAGTTAACTTCATTGCTTATTAACAACAGAATACTGAATTAATTTATGATACTCATTTTTAGTACTGCTGTAGGGCGCTACTAATTTAAAATTTAATTTAAAATTAAGGATGTGTGTAGCTCAAAATTCTTATACTTGTTATGGTTAGGGCTTATTATTCTCCCAGGATGCACTTGACGTGTTTATGCTGCAGGATAATATTTTGCACAGTAATGTAAAATAAACAGAAATGTAAAAACTCTCATAACTTTATCTAAACTCCAGGAATGCTTTTTCATTTTGATGTTCTTTGTTTTATTTAGTATCGATATTTTTGTGAAATGCTATGTGCAATGAAATTACATCCACTTGTATTCTTTATAATTTTACTAAAATTGTTGCAAATTGGAGACCACTCTTGATATGAATACATCACACAAATATTTGTTAAAGGTATTCTAGCTTGCATTTCATATTTTATTTGTTACTGTTTCATTCTATATTTTGTTTATTGTAGCCAGCGTTACTACTGAGTGGTTCCAGATATCTCAAGTGATCTACAGCCAGTCAAAAATATCAAACATGAGATTTTTCTGGGTCAGCACCACATGCTAAATTATCACTTTCCAAGTTACAGTGAATAATGGAATTAGAAAAAATAAAAAAGGGTCACATTTGTTTCAAATTACACAAAACAAATATTTAAGCAAATATTTTAGTTCATATTTTTAAATTTTCATTTGATTCCATGTGAGCCAAAAGCAGATAATAATATATTATTGATCTGCCTTTCCATCCATTATTACTATGTGAAGAAATAAACTATATTTGATTATTTTAGGCCGGTAAAAATAAGCTTTCTACATATGTGCCATAAAAACAATCAAGGGAAAGCTCTGAGATGTTATTCATATGTTATTTAAACACAGACATTAACAATAGATGAACAGAGAAAAGTCATTTTAGCTCAAAGATGAGAATGGACAGTTGGTAAGATGTGGGTGTTCTTTGAGCGCTTCCTTGGCATTAAGATTCATGTTAGAGAGGAATGTCATAACCTTTAAACTACCTCTCTGAAATAGTGGCAAAAATATTTACTACTGTGCAGTTACTGGGTAAGAATATTACTTGTGGTGTGAAAATGAAAATGTGGTTTCAGAAGCTTTTAATGTATTCAATTGAATAAGAAGAAGAGTAGCTTCTCAAACTCAAGAGTTTAAACTGAAAGAACATTTTCTGCCAATATTTTTTGCTAACATTTAAATAAAATGTAATGCTGTGGCTTACAGTAGTTCTGTATTCATTAGTGAAACTCATTTCAAATTTATAAGAAAACCAAACCAAAACAGCTTTTTCTGAATATTACTTTATGTATGTCCTTATGTTGTACAAAATGTACAGCCTCAAATTCTGCTCAAAGACCTGGCCTGTTGCTGCAGATGTGGGTGGAGATGCTCCTACACTGAATGCATGAGAAGAAAGAGAGAAAAAAACACTGTACAGCACAGTATCAGCTCCTGCCAGCCTGAGCACTTAAAGGTGACACTATAGATAGAACATTCCATAAAACTGGAATACAGAAACATATCTGCAAGTTGCTTATCAACAGCCAATGCTGAAACACAAAACTCTGAAGCCCATGGTAGGATAATGTGTTGGAGATGTGGGTAATGAAAAGATGAATGCCAAAGCGAATGACTGTGGCTTTGTGCTTCCCGAAAAGAAATAGCATCCATGAATTAAGTGCATGAACTGCAAGTGACAGAGACACAGAAGATCCTAGAAATGACTCTCTATCTTTAAATATAAAATAACTTAATTACTTAGTCAGAAGTTAGGGTTATAACTCACACATACATCTTTGGTTGTTAATATAGACCCAGAATGTATGCTTTGTTTTGATCACATTGTACTGTACTTTAATTTAGATTGATTGCTTTGAAGAAAGATACACATTGGATTCATTATGTTTATCGCAGGACATTTTCACAACTCATTTGGTAACATTGCCGTGTGTATGATTGTCTACCTCAGAGAGAGAGAGAGAGAGTTGAGCTGAACCATTGTTCCTCTTTAATGAAGGCCAGTTATCAGAAGCCCTCAAAATTACATAACTTGTGACACTCATAAAAGTCTTGTTACAATGTAGCTTAAGCTAAAGCAAGCCCTTGGCTTTTTTTGCTTACATAATGCTATCATTTTGTCTTATTAAGCTGCCACTAATACTTACTGCAAATTACATTTGAAACAGGTTTAAAATAAATTAAAATGAATACAGCAGATGATGCATTTGTGGATTGATTAGATCTTTATTTTACTGAAATAAAATGACTATGTTCACTTATTTCTTTACATCTTTCAGAAGGAGCATAAACCTTAGGACTTATGCTCCCCAAACAACCCCCAAACCGTTTAAATTCAGTCTTAACCCCGCTAAACACCATAAAGGAGACTAACTTCAGAGGCAGTTAAAGGGTGGTGCATCAGCATCAACACATACATACATACATACATATATATAACATATATCATATATGTTAATATATATGCACACACATACATACACACACATATAGCAAAATACATTCTAATTTCTGACACGCATATCAACTCTTGCAATACAAAACCAAATGCATTTCGCTGCAGAGGTCTCCATCCTGGTTTTAAATCAATAGCGGTTGCTGCATCTTACCAGTGTCCTTCTACGCTTCAGACAGCCAGACCCAGCCCTGCACATATTCAAAAAGCTCAACAATCATTAGCACGCAATTCCAGCATCTTCATTAAATGTCGTTTTTGGGAATCCACATTATTGCTGCGGGGCTTCCATCGTGTCCCTTTTCAAGACTAATACTTAGTATTTATTTTTTCTCGCAAATCAGACAGAACAAACGGGTGCCTCACCTGACAGCAGCTCTGCTCTCGTCTCTGCAGCTCTAGGCAGCAGCTGGCACCGAGTCACATGACAGCAGCGCATCGCCGCTGCTTGAAGAGCAGTCTTGCTGCGTTCGCGTGGCGCACATTTCCGCAGATCTGCAGAATTCCGACGATCCCATTGGTGGAGCAGAGCAGATCTGCGGAAATCTGCAGCTCACGTACGCGACCAGTGTGTGCTGCCCTTACTGGACTTCACAGCTGCAACACAAGTTGAACCCAAATGACCATCCATCAAGATTTTTTGGAAGTATGTGCATAACTGATTTAGTGTTGAAATACGTTAAATTCTGTTCAGCAACTCCAACTGAAAATGTAAATGCAGACAGCTGTCAGTATCTGAAAGGATGCAACATCACTAGTACGACAGCATTTTACTGCCGGCGGTTTATGTTTGTATTGCATTTTTAAAAATCAATTAGATTGATAGCCCATGTATAGAAAGTATTGTTAAGTGGGAGCTTTGCGGTCGATTGGATTGGAATGAGATAGAAGAGATAATGCAAAGGACTCTTCAGTTAAATGAACAATAACCTTTATTCCCTAATTAAATAAACACATAAAAACTGTCTTGGTTGCTCAAAATAAAATAAATAAATTACAAAATCCCTCTAGAAAAATTATCTGAAAGAATATATCTAATCTGCTTGTTCTGGTATTACGGCTTCCTCTTCCACTTCCTAATATTCTGTTAATTAAACTTCATGAACAGCTCAACTACTCTCTACACAGGGCTGGATTAACCTGAGGAACCGCCCTCAGACTAAACCCCACCCGTATGCTAATATAAAGGGAAATCGAACTATTTCTATATACAGCTTAATAGAAATAATAAGACAAAACCACTTGCTGAATATGTTGAGCTCCACAACCCTCATTCTTTTTGGTTTTGTTTCTCCATGACAAGATGTTCTGCATTCAAGAAAAAGGAGAGCAAACCACTATTATATTTTATAGAACCTCGTCACTTTAATATTTAAATACCAATAAATATTACATAGCCATGTTTCATCTTGCTATCCTAAAGACAATATTGCTATGTCTAAAGGATTTACATATGTGCATGTTAAAAAGGGGATTTTTGTGCATGTAATTAAGTTTGGCTAACAGTTACCCCTTTAGTTTTGAAACTGAACTCAACTAAAACACAAAATTAGACCTTAACATAAGCCTGCCTGCTGAGGAACTGAAAATAATGTGATGACCTGCTAGGTGTTGATAAGTTGGATAAGTTGAGTTCCAGAGGCCAAATCCACTGTTGTTTTGCTTACATGTTCTACCAAAAGTGAGAAGAACAAGATTAAAATATTAACATTAAACACACAGAAACCAAATACCTAGGTGAATACCTTATCTCCATCTTTTCTTTTCACAGCAGAAGTTTACAGTATTTTCTTACAGATGTCTTCTGTAATGCACTGTCTGTGAAACATCTGGACTGGTAATTGCAATATTGAGTCAAAATGGCATGACATGCAGAAACTCTAAAACATAGGTTAATGATTAACACAAAAATATGACCAGTGTGGTAAAAGGCTACACCAGAGGGAGACACCCCTGTACTGAAAACATACTGTGAAAAGACATCTTAAAAAGCAACATATAGGGCAGTACAATGCTGCGTTTCAGAAACCGCATTCCTACATGTTCCAGGCATTCTTATGGGATGTGTGTGAAAAATTAGTATGGTGACATCATTACATCATGCCAGGCTGGTCTATCACTGGGAGGATGAAGAGGAAAATGACTGAATGATGCCACACAGTGGTGTACAGGTGATCTGCACTCTAAATAATTTGCCTTTCCTCACCCTAGAAATACTGAAGTATATTTGAATAAGATTTACCGGTATCATGCATTTGGCTGATCACACAACATTGTGTGTTTGAACAACTTTCATACCGATTTAAGACAGCAATTTGAATCCATGCCCATGATAATCAGACACACAGATCCACATTATTGTTAGATAAGGCTCAAATAAAATTACATGGATAAAAGCTTTCATATTAGAGCGATCTAGTACAACCAAAGGCGACGTTTGTATTGGAAAAAGGAATTCAGATTTTTAATGGGAAAGTTCAAACTCAAATAACAAATAAAAATACCCAACCTACTCACTATTTATCCACCACTGTTATGCAAAATCCTATTGTGCGCTTTCAGTTATTGATGTCATACTTCAAAGTTCATTAATCATGTTTGCCACAGGTCACTGAAATTTTGGCAATTAATCCTTTAATGTGCTTACAGGGCTTTTTATTTTTTATTTTTTCTTATACAGCACTGTGCTCCTGTACAAGAGCAACTGGGAGAAGTAAAGACATTAGCTATAAATATTACAGTGGTAGGACTAGGACAAAACGTGGTTTATTTCCTATTAGGGAACACTGTTATGAATAATCCCATTTCCACAATAACTCGGTTGACAGATTTTTCATATTAAATCAGGGCTTTGAGCATTGGTCCTCAGATCACACAAATAAATGTAAACATTTTTAACAACTAAATCCTATAACCAATCTAATCTTAATGTGAAAAATACAACATTTACTTTAATTATTGTGGAAAATACATAGGCCTGAACCGATCTCCATTTGTTTCTATGTGACATCTGGAATACCCCATAACCTATGTACTTTGGAAGTTATCCTTTACATCTGATAACAGTGGAATGGTCACATGCAGACACTTCTGTCTAAAAGACAATATTACCTCAAGATCAGTACACGTCTTATAAAAATCCAACAAATATATCAGAGTAAAGGAGCCCAAAATACCGACACAGTTCATATTCAAAAGCCACTTTGGCATCATAAAATCTTGATTTTTTTTTTTTTTACAATTCGTCGTGCTTGTAGGTAAACTCTCTTGCAGATATATAGCCATCGTTATCTTCATCTTCTTTCTTGAAAATATCTTCCACCATGACTTCATGCTGAGTGTCATTGGGAGAATAACCATGTCTCTCAAACTCCTTCCTCAGATATTCCTTTACCTGCCGATATGAAAGAGGACATGGGGTTTTGTAATTGCATATTGGTTACATAACATTACATATTATGGGGGGGAAAGGTAAAATTACAATACTTTAACAGATACATGCACTATACATTAACATAACTCTAAACTATTACACTTTACAAATCTGACTGAAAATGAAATTAAGCATTTAAGTAATGAAGGGCAAATCTATATAAAAAAAAGCTGAGTTTCAAATATTTTTTGTTCACATCCACACTTTTTGTTTTCATAGGTGATATAACTTATTGATAATAACAAAAACCTTTTACATTTAACAAAATCAGATACATAATTTGTACTGCATTGGTCTGTGCCACCCTAGGGCCCTAGTGTCTTTCAGCTGTAGTTTGACAACTACTTTTGCATCAGAAGAAAGACTTGCTTCACTGAACTGTTGTTAGTTTAAGGTTTAGATTCTGATCTGTTTGGAAGGAATATGAAGTCACAACGCCACAATGCATGCTGTTCAGTTGAGGCAACAGAACTGAAAGCTACACACTGAAGAGTAAAAAGGAGAGCACAGCACAATAATAACTTATCACATTTGTCAGGCTGCACAATTATGTTTGCATGTGAATAAATATTGAATATTGAATATTGTTAGGAGGCAGATCAGCACAAGGACTGAATTTCCCTTTAACTGACACAGTGCTAAAATGTTCTAGGACACTGAAGATCATTACAAACACACCTCCACTCGAGACAGCTTCCAGTCATCGTTAAGGTCCATTTGCTGAAATGATTCATGAGACCTGGGTCCATTTCTGATCTCCATCAATTCAATGTCAAATATCAGTGTGCTATCAGGTGGAATTTTCCCTAAAGATAAGGCAACCAAATCAGACAGAGCAAGTTGCACAAATAGTAAGGTTATTCCAGTGATGACATTTAAGTAGCTAAAATGTATTCCTTTCATAGTTGGTGGGGTATCTTTTGAAATCAGTAGAGCAAGATTTTAAAAGAAGTATTAGAAGCAAAGAACTACATTCGACATGCATGCCATTCAATTCATTTTCTTTCTTTCTTTCTTTAGTAGAAGAAAAAAGTTGTGTGTAGCATTCACCTGAAGAAGTGATAACCATCAAATATTAGTCCAGATTGATAAATACAATATACTATAGGCTAATGCAAGGGTTTAGTGAGATGTAATGTTGACATGCAGTTTACATGACTAAGCTTACCAGTGTGGTGAAAAGAATTGCAGAGCATACATGTAGCACACATGCATGTCTCCACTCGGCATGCTTTCAAGAAATACAGTAGTTAGGTGCCTAAAGGTTATCAACAGAAACAAAAGTAGTTAGTAACATTAGAATCAGAACCTTATAGTACAGTGGAAAGAACACAAAACATAGCAAGTTTTACTGCATGTATTAAGTGCACAATATACAGCAATCCCAGTAAATTACAACTTAAGAGCTACTTTTACAATATGAGAATTGGAAGGATTATGATTGATTGCTGCTTTCATCGGATATGTATTAATTTAGCTTTAACCGATCACATACATTCCATATTTTTGTCATTTGTTTTAAGATTTCCATTTGCAGTGTTAACCATTCCATTCAAAACGGATTGCCAGCTTGCTTGTAGGGAAGCCAACTGCTGTCAAAGACGTCCATAAATGGTACACAATGACCTTAGGCATCTGACACACATATTTCCCCTAACAAGACTCTGCTTGAAATACCTTTGCCTTCTTTTCCATAGGCAAGGGCTGATGGGACAGTCAGCTTTCTTTTCTCCCCTACACACATGTCCTGGAGTCCTTTGTCCCAGCCTTTGATAACTTCCTTTATCCCAAGAGTAAACCAAACAGGGTGTTTATCCCCTTGATTGCGGCTGGAGAAAATAATGAAGAGTGTTAAAGTTTCTAAATTAAGTTCTGGAAATACTAATAGCCATACTGAAATTGCAATCTTGAAATGATCAGCCCTGAAACACAAAAGGGACTATTTCAAAGCATGAAGCATGTAATTAAGTCGTGGGAAACACCTAAGACTGTAAGCCCATGCATAAGCCTGATACTCAGACCCATGGACACATATGTAGTGTTGGGAAAATGTACACCAGCTACAATACAGGATGGCAATATGACCACGTATCAAAACATCCACCATGATTTAAACATTTGAGGATCAATGCTTCTACCAAAGTGTGCGTTATTTTTGTGTGTGCATAAAGAATGCATTGACACGTCAACAGGTTGGCCATTTAATTTGCTATCGCTGCATGCACGCATAGACACTGAAGGCAACAACCGAGCATCACTGTCCAATGCCCCGCTTACTATCCTCCCGCTTTCATATCACCTGGAGTGGAATCTAGTCCCGTTGCCCTCCAAAAACCCGTCGTAGTGCACGAGTAGCATGTCTCCATACTTGGTCTTTCGGTGGCAGAGAAAAGGTCTGTGCTGAATCTCTACTTTCACCTCCGGCTCCGGGAGCTTGGCCCCACTCACCAGCATCATTAATGATGTGCAAAAACAATTCAAAGTCGCCAGCAACATGGTCGAAAATAACAAAACAGCACGGGGATATGGAACTAGCACTGTCTTCTACCGACTACACAGATATGAAACACGTGTGAAAAGAGCATGCATCGTCCACATCCACACGGCCGCATACGTGGCAGACCCAAACCCTCTCTTTCCCTCCCAAACACGCTCACAAACGCCACTTTATTCCAGCGAACGGCCTCCCTTCCTCCTGATTGGTGAAGCCGTCTGACAAAGCACCGCCTCCTCCGCAGTACTTGCCTTCTTATTGGACGCCCCCTCGAATCACCTTTTCAAAGCACGCCCATTTCCGGGGGAGCGTGCGGAACTCTTAATAGACCGAATCCCGGTGACGTCACGCGACGTGGGCGGGGCTTCTTAGGTGACGCGATCACATGGGCCGTGATTCACGAAAGCTTTACGCAGAGTGCCCACGTAGTGCGCAGGCTAGTGTGGGGACGGTTACGGAAATCGCATTGGTGAATTAAAAGACATTGACCGCCTTGCTAATATAATGCCCTGTAACGAGTAGAGAAAATAAATCATGGAAGGAGTACTGTATAAGTGGACGAATTATCTGAGCGGTATGTATCCGTGTGTTGTTGTTTTTTTAGCTTTTTTGGCTCTGGGGGACGGGGTTGTCTTATGTCTAGGGCTGTAGCAGGATTACAGCTAACTAGATTGGCAGTGCTGTGATTGTACTTTTTGCGTACCTACACCACCACTACAACACTGAACGGATTGTAATTACCACGATTTAAAAGCGCTAGGGCTTTGTATTATATTGCCGTTGATGAGAGAATACACATTTTTTGTCAGGGTATGAGGGTGTCTGAGTGTATGCTAGTGAATCACAACAATGATGTGTTGATTTATTTCATGATTTCGTCTGTGCAGATCAGTTGTGTCTGGTTTGTCTTGCAAGGGCAGAACAGGTAGAATCGACACCATTCACATGCATGGGTTTATCGATGCTGGCACATGATGACATGATGCATTGTGTGTCTATTGGACAGTGTCAAGCAGCACCATTCAAATACAGATTGACCCACTTTTGTATTCAGTTTTGTTTTTCATATTTAACTTTAATAGTAGCAACCATGTGTTTCTTGTTCACTGTGTGCAGTAGGTCTTGAGTATGTGACACCCCTGATAAGACACTTCAGCCTTATCTGTACAACACAGTATAGCAGCATCTCTTAAACTTGTCTGAAAGTCTTTTTTTTTTCTCTTCCTTGAGTGTGACCTGAATTTTGCTCTCTCTGCCAGTGTTTAAGACACTTCAGTACAGTGGTTTGTGTTTGTTCTCCAGGTTGGCAGCCTCGCTGGTTTGTGCTGGAAGGGGGAACTTTATCTTATTATGACTCTCAAGAAGATGCCTGGAAAGGATGTAAAGGCAGCATTAAAATCTCTGTTTGTGAAATACAAGGTAGGATATCGCAACTTGAATTATAGCAACAGCAAGAATTGTAATGCCATAACTTCTAATGATAATAATACAAATAAAAGCATGTACTAGTGTAAGTAACAACACGAGATAATCTGCTCTCGGTTTCGCTTCACTTCTTATCATTGTCACCCATGAACGGCTGACACCTTCTATGCTATTCATAATGCGACTCTTTGTTTTGACAGGGCAAATGCTCGCAGTACATTTGTTTGGGGAGTGTAGCAATTTGTTGATGGAGTTGTGACTACCAGAGTAACTTGGTTCACTGGTGTAATTGGTTCTTTCTCATCTACCCGATTCCCCCCTTGCCATACTGGGGGAGTATATCTGACTCGTGTGTTTTGATAAAGCACTTTTTTTTTTTTTTTTTTTTTTTTTTCTGCAGTTCACTCCTCAGATATTACACGTATGGACCTGATCATCCCCGGGGAGCAGTATTTCTACCTGAAGTCCATTAATGCTGCAGAGAGGCAGAAATGGCTTGTTGCTCTGGGTTCTGCCAAGGCCTGTCTGACAGACAACAGGACAAAGAAAGAAAAAGGCAAGTGCGTGTGTCAAACAGGAGCCTTCGCAAACTGGGTCACTGACAGAAACTCTTGTGAAAATGGAAAGTCAAGTCAGTCTGACTTAATGTTGTGCTCGAAGAGAGCTCCGTTGTTATCCGTTTTTTGAAGGTTTTACAGTCTTATCTCTCACAAGGTTGCTACACTGCGCCACTCGTCCTGTTTATAATGGAGAATGTGGACATGAGAAAATATTTGAATAGCTTTTGCTGCTTGGTTTAGTATACTATATACATTTTGACATTGATTTTCTAGGATCTGTGGTTTCCACACTCCAGACAGGTCTGATTTGAAGGTACCTAGTACTCAAGAAGGCATTGACAAGATATATATAAAAAAAGATACTTGGACACGCTATTTTTAAGGTGATCCTCTTCTGTTGCTGTTTAAAACATTCAAATTCCATGACTAGGTGTGTATTTTGCTTCAGGCGGTGTGTAGGCCACTGCATTATGTGTGTAGGTTACCAAACAAGTAATCCAATCAAGTAAGGACTGAACATGTGATTCAAAATAAGAAGGGGGGGAAAAATGCAGCATCCTATTAAGGGGAAGCTTCTTAGGCCTCAGAAATGGCGGTTAATGAAGATGAACTGTAATGCGAGAGACCAGCTCACATGTTGTGTGTAACTCTGTGTTTTATTTCCTCAGAACTCCATGAAAATACAGAGGCCCTTAAAACAAAGATGTCTGAACTGCGACTGTACTGTGACCTCCTCCTGCAGCAGGTGAATAAAATTAAAGAGAGCCCTGAACACGCGGAGTCCAGCACCACGGTCGAGGTGAGCTTCCCGGCATTTTTCACTTAAACACTTGAAAGATTTCTATAAGTTTGGTGTTTGAATGTCAGCACTGCCACCCCCAGGGCTTTTACAGAGTATGTGGTTATTGTTAACAGGAGCCAGACAATATTGACATGGGCACCCTTGTGAAGTCCACCTGTACCACCTTCCTGAAGACGCTGGAGGAGTGCATGCAGATCGCCAGCAAAACTTTCAGCTCCGAGCTGTTGCACCAGACGCCCCCTGGCTCCCCACCTGTAGCTGCCATTAAACCACACAAGGCCAGTGTCAAGCCTAAAGTTATTATAATGTAACATGGCTGAACTTCAACGATCTTCTTTACTCTAATGAGTGATTAAAGGGATTTATCAGTGTGTATTTGTATTGTATATAGAAAGAAATGGAAGCTATGTTTGAAACGTATGTTGTGTTAACTTAAATAATTATGACTCTCACTGGATTCATTTAGCGGGCCGGAGTGGCAGATCCTAACAGCTTTTTCTCAAGGGAATTTATTGTCAGAAAGATATGCACTGGAAGACTTATTGATTGTGTAGACAAAGGGAAATATTCAGTTCTGACTTCTTAAAAAGATCTAAGCTTAAAGAGGGCATTTTATTTACATAGTTTTTCATAGTGGTTTTGATAGTATTGTTCATCTGTAGAAACAGTGCACTGGTTACTAATCTAAGAAGACGAGTTCCCTTGAAGTAGGTGTGCCATTGTAATTAAATAATATATAATATATATACAACATGTCTTCTGTACAGTGAAGAGTGTGGGGTATCTACAAAGAGCATAAATAATGCTAATGTTCTTGTTTCATTGTGCTACAAATATCCACTAGGCTAATGTGTTAATATTTTATTAATTTGGAGGTCTGAAGGAATGATGTCTTTGATGTGTTAATTGTCTCTCCTCGCCATTTCATTTTTTAATTACTGTTGAACTTCAGTGGAGCTTCTGAAGAGGTTCTATTAGGTTCTTTCAGTTTGCAAGAAGTATATGTAATAAATCAATTAGAAGCTGAAGGAATAATCATATAAGCCTGCCAAGATGGAATGTTTTGCCTTATTAGTATTAAAAAAATATTTTCTATGTCTTACAGATTAAACCCTTCAATGCATCCAGTCACAGCATCCTGGAAAAGTAAGTTGTGTGATGCATGGCTTAGCTTGGAGTAACACTCGCTTATCCATAAAGCACTGAACTGTCGTTTTATATTTTTTAATTACAGTAAAACTAACACACTTGCATAACATAAAATAACAAGACATTTACTGTTAACTTTAACTATTTTATTTATAATATGGGAAGTAGGGAAGTGTTCTCTTCCTGGCTGCCACCTACCTTTAAATCAAACGCGGCCGCAGTGCATGCTGGGACTTGAGCCGGTCGAGTGCTACCGATGCATTTGATCCGGCTCAGAAATGGCCATGTAAACACTACTGTCTTGGGTTCAGCAGAGCACTGGAGATTGCTTTTTGAGAATTTTAGTGGGATGTCAGCCTGCCATTCATGTAATATTTTAGCATGTTACGGCAGTGAGCTGAAAAACATTCTGGGCATTAGAAATCTGACACAATACACACCAAATGGCAAAGGAAATTTAAAACAATGTATACTCTATTATTAAAATATAAATCGTTAATAATGAATAGGTTTGAAAAAGTAAACAGCAATAACAGACCAGCCATTTCTGAAAATGGATTTGGTCCTGAGTCACAAAGCCTGATTCTCAAAGTAATTAGAAGGTTTCACTTCACAGCCAACACAAAGCCTTTAAAGACAAGCTCCGGTGCCACAGAATACACACTTACGTCTGCCACACACCCAGTTTAATGTGTTTACATGCTCTTTTATTGAAAACCATGCTTAACAGGTCTAGGTAGGAAAGAACGTATTCATTGTTTATGACTGTGATTTCCTGCCTATCTTCATAAGTATATGGATACTTTGTTGCCCTGAGGGAGTAGAAGAGATGTATGACTTTCAGCCCAACCCCACATTGCTAGCATTAGCAGTTATGGTTCTTGGGGCTAAAACTACTGAGTAAGCATTTATAATATTTATTAGGAACTTTCCATAAAACTGTTTGAAGTTTGTTAAAGAATGACTTGTGCTTTTCCACTCTAAGGTGGCAAGGCATTTATATAGTTAAAAGAAAAAATAAACGTCCCTTGGACCTGATCATAATCTTACATATGACTAGATACTAGGGCACACAACCAAGACACACATTTGACAGTTTGAATAATCCCACATCTATGAATTACATTTTAATATAACATTTGTAACGGCTGAACGAAGGCCGACTTTGTTAATGGTATCTTGGGGCTACACTTGGGGCAAAGCATTTTGGGAAAGTAAAGGATTCTGAATTTGACGGTTGTTGATTTATTTATTTTGTCAACAGAAAAAAAGAATTAAATAACAACTGCCGGAGTGAGGCTACCATGGAAACGCCGATAACCGACGGACAAGAAAAAACGACTCTTGTCGAGAGTCCGGAACGCCACGCATCGCCTGTCTCCAGCGACTCGCAGAACCAGCTTGAAGGTACACATTTTCAATTGAAGACCAGGCTTAACAAAGGCGGAAAGCAGTATGTATATTTAACACTGTTTATTACGTAACAAAACCTGATTTCTCTGTCGCCCATGTGTTAAAGCTCTGGCCGTGGTGTGTTTTTGTTGTTACTTGTGTTGGCCGCAGTAGAACCCAAAACAGAATGGAGACATGCGAAATAAAAGATGCTTTTCGACCGTGTATGTCTCTCAATGTGTCACGTCGTGTGTTTTGAAAGGTGGCAGCCCGGCCGAGGGGGAGCACACGGACACGGAGGAGTTCGCAGACGCCCCCAGTGAGGGCCGTGCTGAGAGTCCTGGTGGGCAGGGAGCAGGAGAGGGTCAAGGGGCTGGAGGGGGTTCGGGGCCAGAGCAGGGCGACGTCTGGGAGCAGCAGGAAGATGACCTCGAACAGAAGGACATACCGGATGGGCCGGAGGAAGTTGACACATTCTTTAGTACTATGGGCCACAGGTATGAGGATCTTCCTTTGTGACGGATTGCTTGGGAAACATGGCTGCAGCTGGCAATTAAATGGCTGACTCAGGAGTTTTAATGGGGAAAACAATAATGCTACACCCTCAGCAAATGTAAAAGTTGCAGCTTAGGTATCTGAAGAATTTGCGTAAGAAGGGACCGTATGGTGTAGACACTACCTATGTGACGCGGAGAATGTCAAGGTTTGACCTTGAGAAAAGACAGTGTTTATATGTGAATTAACTACCTTTACATTCAATTACAATTAAAGGGTACAGTGTTGGTTTTCCTGTGACCCATTTTTTTTAGTGGTCACTGTAACTGCTCTGTTGGACAGAGTTTAAGGTACAGATTTCCCAGCATACCCTTCATCTTGACAGGTTTTTATAAAATAACCATTTTCTTATTTAATAATTACTGGTTGTTAGCGTCTTTATATCTTATGTTTCTTTAGCAAACAATATTGGTTCTCTGTAGAGCTGAATAATGAAATTGTGTCTAAACATCTTTCCTTTTTATCCGATTTTGAATTAGCACTTTGCACTGCCATCAGCTCATAGTAATGTGACAGGTAATAAGCTGTGATGACTGAATTTACCCTGATCTGTATTTTTGACGTGCATGCATGTTTGTTTTTTCGTTTGCTTTTTAGAAACCAATAAACAGAGTTGTGAGGTAGTTTTATGTAAATTTAATATTTGATTTAGGGCCGGATTAAATCAAAACCTTGGCCCACCCGCTAATATAAAACTACAGAACTGTATTCAGTTGCGGCTTCATTTTTAGTAGGATGACACTTTCTTCTAATCAGAAATGTAACCGCTATGATGAACAGGTTTGTTGTTTACTATTAGCGGGTGGGTCAAAGTTTTGATTTAATCCAGCCCTTATTCTTTATTTATTTTATTTTTTCTGATTGATGTATTATATACCTAATAATATGTGCTTTGTATGATTATATGTTCTTTCTAAATGTATTTTCCATGTATACTAAGGCTTCTAGCAGAAATAGCTTCTGAATGCAATTTTCTGAGCTAAATGTAAAGATAGCGTTGCCAGGAAACCTCATACTTTATATATAGTCCACAGCTAAAGCAGTAAGCAGCTAAATAGAATCGACAAGAATAGAGTACACAAAACAGGAAAATATAGATGATATTTACATCTTTATGCAAAGTATGCCAGATATTTTTTTTGTTGAATGATCAGCCTTTTCTGGTAAATGAGAGATTTGGCCTGATTGTTTTGAATTGTCCGTTATGTTTATTTACACTTTCTGCAACACCCTGGTAGGAAATAAATATTATATTTATTTTAAATATGGGCCATGATGTGTAACAATAATGGTGCAATAATATGCATTCATGAAAAATCGAGAAATGGTAAGAAAGCAGAAGAACCAAATGTACGGTTAAGGAAAGGCTTCTATAATATATTACTAAGTATGTCTTTCACCAAGTGTTAAAATAGTGTAAGACTGACACAAAATGTCTTCCATCGTTTTCATGCTGTGGGTGTGTTTTTCTCTGTCTCTAATTTACAAATAAAACTTGCTCCTGGTGACGTTTTACTAATTTGCATATTCTGTCTAAATGTTTTTGATTTTTAGATTTAGTGATTTAAAACTGGAAGAGGACAATGGTATCCCAACAGAGCCCTTTTTGGAGTCTTGCTATGCAATAGTCCCTGTATTAGGTAGGCATGTTATGTTACCACATTTGCACTTCCATCCTATATTTGTCATCTCACTGCTTTTTGGGAGGCGGGTCTTTAAAACATCTACTTTGTGGGTTAGTATAACATGAGAATAAGTTTCCCCTTACTCTGATGAAATGGTAAGTGCTTTCCTCCAGTAACGCAACTTATTTTATCTCTTGTGAATGCTTGAATTCAATTGTCTGATGTTTGTTTGCTGGTTAAAACACATATTTTAGTTGCTGGCTTTTAATACTTTCCTCCGTTTGTTCTTTTGTTTGACTCTTTCTTTGTTTTAGTTCCAATACTATTAGAAAATAAAGTCTGACTTACATTTTTGGTAGTCTCGCCTTTTTTATACTTGTTAACTTGTTATATATTCTTATACTTGTTAACCCTCACTTTATTTCTTCTAGACTTATTTCAAACTATTATCTTCAGCATGCCACTATACTCATATACTCCTATACACAATTACACACTCTGTGTGTGCGTGAGTGTGTGTGTGTGTGTGTGTGTGTGTGTGTGTATATATATATATATATATATATATATGTATGTATATATATGTATATGCCATACACTATATTACCAACAGAACAAAAACATATGGTTAGAATAATTTGTATGGTGTTTGTGACCATAATGACTGTTCTTTAGAAAGCATGACATCAGTGACACTGCTCTCTCAAGTATCTCAATACATACAGTCATCTGTGTCTTGCATGATATTTGGTACAGTCCAGTCCTGGTATAGGGATGTCTTATGCTATAGTAATAGTGTGTGTGTGTGACAAAAGATGGAAAACCACAAACTCTTTGAAATTCTTATCATATGGGTTTCTTAATTCTCTTTATTATTAATATGTAATAATGTTAAAAATAATATTAATTATTATGATGGACCTAAGAAACTACAAAATCTTTGAAATATAAAGCACAGTCATTAAATCATTTTGACCGTGGAGGATTCATTTATTGTTTTTTACAGAATCGTTTGATATTCAACTATTTGAAGATTGTTTTGTTAGACAACACTTAAACAACGCATGCTTTTCTACTATAATGTAATTTTTCAACCCAAGATTGACATTTGACTCTCTCTCCTTAGATAAGCTGGGACCCACTGTTTTTGCTCCTGTTAAAATAGATTTTGTAGGTAATATTAAGGTATGTATTAAAAAAAGATCTATAACAACACAGTGCTATATATAAATATACACTTTGGACAAAATTTCATAATCATAACTATTTTGATTAAACTGTTTTTACTGAATTTATTCCACTTCTGCCTTGACAGTACATTTTTATGTTGGAAGTTTAGTTAGTATTGTTATATGAAACAAAACAATCTAAAATGCACATCTCAATATTTCATTTAAATATTAAACTATTGCTGAAAAATATACAATTACTTACATTTGATCAGGCTTAAATTCTATCTCTTTATCAGCTTTCCTCATACCAGTGGGAAAGTCTTAAACAGGCTTCAGTAATCTAAAAAAAATTATGTTTAGGGAACTTTCCACAGAAAGAGTTTCAATTTCTACAAAACATATGTGTCAGAGAAAAATAAATACCAAGAGAGAACAAAGCATTCATGTTGTATCCTAAAAGTCCCAAGATTACCTCTGGGAAGGTTCAACAGCTGCAGTTTCCAAACCTTTCCACAAGATGGCGGGGCCAGATTCTGAATTCTGCTCTGTGAACCATATATATGTATACACAATTACAAACACAGTATATATACTGCATACACTATATTACCAACAGACATTTGGGGTTGGAGTCTTCATGGGTGCAGATAGGTGCACCCGTAACAAATTAACCAAGAAGTCATGCTACTGCCTACAGTTTTATACCATGGGCTATTTCGGGTTTCCTCATGTAGAAATGTAAAGTTTAATCTCCTAACCAAATAGGTTAAATCATAAATAGGTAATTAATGCTAACAAAAATCACCTAAGTATTCAGATCCTGTTTAGATAAAGCAAACCACACACTTTGTCATTTCTGTAACCCCCTAGAAAATCAATCAAAAATACATAACGAATCCAGAGAGGTTCAACACCCTGCAGAAGATCGTGCTCTATGAAGTGGATACCGGTGTCGCACAGGTTCGAAATTCGGCAACCGAAGCTCTTTTGTGGCTAAAAAGGTAAATTTAGTATTTTCCTGCAAATTTGAATCGTAGTTGTTCTTTTTGAGCTGTAATACAGTATATTCTGAGGGTTAAGCCATCTGTACTAGATGTAACCAGACAATTTTATTTCCCTCTTACTATAATATAACACATCTTGTATTTTTTTTAACCTGTGCTGCCACAGAGGCCTGAAATTCCTGAAAGAGTTCTTATTAGAAGTGAATCGGGGGGAGAAAGACATCCACGCTGCTCTCAGTAAGTGTTACTTTGTGCATTTCACCCTTGATACATCACTGTATCCTATTCGTCAGTCATAATTGCTTGAATTCTAACATATTCATTCCATTATGAGATTGTCATTTCAAATAATATAAATGTATAGAAAAAAAGTCACACACCTTAAAGCATTTTGAGGGGGGTTATAATGGGTTTCTTTAGTCTTGGGGGGGAACCTACTACATCATATACCACTTTCTTTAGAACAAACGTCACTGTATTTTTAAGTAGAAAGTTATATAATAATAAAAATGAAAGTCTCTTGTTACTGTAATGTCAGGATTGAGAAGTTTGTAAAAGTGCTTAATGCCCCACTGCCGAGACACATTAGTGGGGTAAACAGATTTAATACACACTATAGGAAGATAGGGAACCAAAACCCACAGAGCACCAATTACCAGTGAAGTACCCCTTATAAGGACTTTCAGGTGAGCACTGCCGCTTCAGAGAGTTTGCAGTCTGGCTGTTATTTTCGGTCCTCAAACGCACAGCAAGTCTGTAGTTGCGCACAAAGATTATATAATTGATGTGCTTACGCCAGTTCACCCTAAAAAGGACTCTTACTCGGCATTCGTGTGGAGGATCTCTCGCAGTTTCTGGATGATCAGACGAATTTAGTTGCACAGGAAAGCACTTTTGAACACCTGGGAATGCTTACAAGGGGGAAATAATGGCTCCAGGCTGGCTTGTTCATTCTTCTGAGAACAAAAGAATTGTGGAAGGAGCCATCACAGCTCACTCACGTCCCACAAAAGAAATTAATCATCCAAACTGTGCTTGATTTCGCTACATCTCCTAAATCTGTTGTCGTCACAGAAAGCTGACATTTCTGTGCCCCCTGTTATGATTACGAAGTTGTTTTATTTTTGAGTTATCTGCCCGTGTCTGCACCATACCTTAGATTGTTCTGATTCGATTGATATGTGTGTATGTCTGTGAGCTGTGCTTCACACACCAGTGCCAATTTGTTTTTGCAGATAACGCTTACGGGAAAACCCTGCGACAGTACCATGGCTGGGTTGTGCGAGGAGTGTTTGCTGTAAGTTTTTTGTCATGTTTCTTTCTTTACTGAGCTGTTTCACCATCTGGCTGCTGTCGAGGTTTGTCTATAGCCCCCGCAAGAAGAGATACCTCCAATGGGTTACATTAATTAAACGGAACAACTGAATAAATTAATAGATTTAAAGTGCCCAAAAAAAATAAACATCTAATTGAAACCTCCTCTAAATTCCTAAAACTTATACTTTGTCTCTGAGCTATAGTAGCACCTTGACAGAATCACGTGTACAAACCTCGACCTTCGACCTTTTGCCCCTTCACCTCAGCGGTGTCTTCGAGACCTGAATGTTGCTTTCTTTTCTCTTTCCTAGTTGGCACTGCGGGCAGCTCCATCCTACCAGGGCTTTGCTGCAGCGCTGGTCTCCAGGGAAGGAGATGAGCAGAAGGAGGGCTTTGCCAAGGGGATGCGCCGGGACCTGGACGTCTACTTGCCGGCCATGGAGCACCAGCTGAAACTCCTGGATGCCCTGTATGAAGACTACAATCTGGAGTCGGATGAGATCGTATGATGATGGCCAACACACAGCGAGACAGACTTTCCAACATACCGGCACAGTCAGGGGGTGTCTCTGTCTGTGTGTGTACGTGTGTTTTTATAATTCTGTATTTATTATCGCTGCGGACTGAGTTTCCAGTCGGCTCGCCTGTGAATGTTCTGTCCGCCCAACACGCGAAGCAATAGAACATGTGGCCAGATGTTCATCTCCTCCACAAGTATTACAGGACCTCAAGGAAATCCAAGTGCAGTAGTTTTATACTCTTTAAGAATGACAATGTGTGCTGTTTCCCATTAATTCTTCTTATTCTGCTTATTATTGTTGTTATATGAAGTCTGATTATTGGACCAAACTATAACGTAAGCCCTCTGCATGGAAAAGTTTCAGAAAGCTCTTATGGGGTTAGATGTAGTTTTCAGATTTGTTTTATGTTTTTTAAGTTGTGCTTCCATCACTACATATTATAGTACAATGTTGGACTCGGGTGCATTTATACAATGCTTGGACAGCCATACACAAGAAAAGTGAATTGTAATGCAGACATTCTGTACTGTGAAAAACGGACATTATTTATTACAATCGTTTACATTATGTGGGAAAACTTGTTTTGTTTTTTCATTTGAAAATTGTAGATTCTGAAGGTGATCTACATATAAATAACGCAGAAGTGACATACCATAGGAAATATGTTTAGTTTTATTGACTTGGTGATGAAAAGCAATTTATATGGAGAACTACAGGTCTGCCATTCAAGTCACAACCTGGCATAACTGAATTGCTTGTATGGTGGTATGTCAAAAAACACTTTTCTACCGCATGCAATACTTATCATTGACACAAATCAGATCCTGGTCTCTGCTGCTTTCCGCTGTAGTTGTCATGCTATTTTACTTATTCTTTTAAAATATGATTTAGCAGAAGAAGGGAAAATAAAGGTGTAAGTTTGAGACCTTTTGAAGCTGAAGGTATTTCCATATGTTTCAATGAATATAGAAAAGAAATCGGCCAAAACAAATCTTTGTCTCATCGCTCTAACGTCATTCTTTACGGCCTAAAGCAACGGCACTTATTCTAAATGGTCTTTTTGACCCTAAACCAAAAGCATATTATCTGCCACCGGTGACGTTGAAAAGAAGAGCACCGGTGACAGATGTCTCGGTATTGCACAGATACACATCCCTAAACGCACAGTCCTGGCAATCCATCTCTGTGGGATATAACGCAGCCCCAGTTCAGCCAGGAGACTAAGTGAGAGACAAAGCGGAAAGAGCAACCTTGATAGGGATCTCCTGTCCCACCCTGGCTGGAAACCGCAGGGCTTCGGCAGCAGAGGTAATTCTGTTAGCTCTAATTACAGATCCCGGACGTAGGAACTGCGCCACCGCATCCGGGAAGACCCATTGGAAGAGCATGTGTAGTGGAGGGAGTATTTAAGATGATGTTGCTTGCTGCAGAGGAAATGCTAATTCATAGGTCTCACCGAGTCCTCACTTACATAATGCAAATATGTTTCTATGCATTTCATCCTTCATCGATTTTTTGCTATGGAGTCCTTGCTCTGTTTTGAGCAGGTGTTATGAACTGTAGATACTGGGTTGTCTACACCAGTTCATTTATTTTATTTACCTTATATGAGTATCCAAAGCTATTTGTGTGTGTGTGAAGTATGTATAATTAACTATTTATGTAATAAGCAATACTTGTTTATTATTTTACAATTATTTTCAATGATACAGGACACAAATACAACTACCTTCATTGATTGTAGCTACAGTTTCCTGTAATAAGTGCCATTTTCAAAGCAGGGTTCCTCCTGAAGATACAAGCTGCTTTATTTGCAATCGGACGGGCTGCTGTTCTCCATTGATCTGTCATCTCAAACAGGCTAGCCGAACCCGGGGCACGCTGCCAGGAGAGTCCCATCTCATTTGGCTTCTGTTTCCAGCCTGCAGCACCACTAATGTCAGGGCAGGAAACTACAAGATGTAGGATCCTCAGCCAGCCCCTCGGATGCAAACCACTACATCATATGTGATCGCAATCATGGCAGGCAGGCAGTGCGCCTCATAGCAACAGGCAGAAATTACGACCACAGTAAAAACATGTCAGTTTAATAAACACAATCCACATAGAATGAAGTTATTGAACAATGACTCTTAAAGTTGAGGATAACCTGATGATTGACTCCCAGCCCTTGTATATGGACTCTAGACATCTGATTGAACAAGTTTGACCCTCTAGGCTTTCTCTCGGCCTGCTCTGTACTGATTCTGCCCTGCCGCAGGGCCGCCTGTTGTGTTTGCAGTTAATATGTTAGTTTATCTGCGCTCTTCAGAGAGGAGGCGTGCTTGGCATAGTTTCCTATAGGTCATCGTCTTTCACTAGGTTTCAATTAACAGCTGGTACCCTGTCTTCTTCCTGCAACCGAGACCCGATCATCATTGTGGTGGGAACCCAGAATATCTGCCTGGTGCCCCTCGCGCTGTAACACGACACCGGCCCACACAGCAGCGCGAAAATAATCATATACATTTAGTGGGGGGAAAAATTGTCAGCTGGGATTTATTTCATGGTACTATTACTGGGTCAAGGCTACTAGGTACAAGGTCAAATACTGTCCTTTGAATAAATTGGACAATAAGGTAATTGTCTTCTTTGTTCTTTCATTTGGGATTGTCAAGGGTGAAAGACAATTTGTAAAAGCAATGTGAAAATAGAGAAATCCCAATATCAAATAATGCGTTACAATATAGTAATTACACTTAGTGTAGTGCTTACTATATATTAATTATGGACCCTTTGGGTTTAAATTTGAAAACATCTACTAACCAATCTAACAACATGTGTGTGTGTATATATACATATATATATACACACACACACACACATAGGGAGTGAGAGAGATAACTTATCCAATTTATCTATAGATTGTAAGTGACTTCCTGTCTTCACTACTCACCGAGGCATTTGTCTGCTGTGTTTATTATGACAACAGCAGCGTTGTATTCCTCACTCAGTTGATCGCCAGCGCAGGGGCTGTGTGACCTGTATGCAACACACATGGTGGTCTATTTAGGGAAACAATAGGGCAGCTTAGTGGCCGTGCACGGAGTGTGGTTGCCTACATATTACATGCCCTCTGTACGCTGCTCCACTGCAGGAACTGACTAATCAATAAAATGTATCTCCTTTGAAAACATATAATACAATTATAGGATATTTATACCTATAGAGATGGCCACATGTACATTGAGCAGCTGTTCATTGTAAACCAAACATAACACTGGCATATGTTAAAGGGGGGAATCCTCTGTGCACCGCCCGCTCCCCCTACATGGGCAGCAATAAGCTTCCCCCTCGGGAGGACAGGATTGTGGTGACAGTCCTGGGGTGTACGACCGAAACCCTTTCTGATCACAGAGTCTGTATTCAGGAGTCCTGGGAAGAGGACAGGGATCAGTTGAAGTGGAGTGATTCTAACCTTTTTTGATTGAGGGGGCAAGACATATTGTTGGGTGTCACAATATCTGAAGCCTTTCACACTTTTTATTTCAATGCACCGCCTGCCTTATCTATACATCTATAAGACTGTAGACTTACATCTGACCCAACCTGAGTGTTTTGCGACAGTTGTGCTGGGAGGAATTCCTGCTGGCGTCCATATTGTACATTTATTGTACATAGGGGTATTAAAGCATCTTCATTGCAGGACTTTACAAATAAAATATGGCCCTGCCATAAGAAAATTAGGGTGATGGAATAAAAAGCATATGTAGGCTTTTTACTGCTTAGTTTTTTGCAAGCAAATGCCCTTAATATAATTTCGAGAGGAGTGCTGCCTGCTAATGTAGTTAAGAAATGTGTGCCCAGTTTTAAACACATAATCTCCATTTGCCTCCCTGGCTGGGCTCCTTTTTCTCGACCGCCTGAGTAATTACATATACAATAAAGTATACTACTCTGCTGGCTTCCTTTGGACTATTAAAAGTCAGACCTGTGCCAATATGCAATAGAGGCTCACGTATTTAAAAACCTTACATCTACAAAGCTCTCAGGCTGGGCTGCAGTTCGTTAAGAGGTTACATTTTCAGTGATCTATATTTAAAAGTGCTTTCGTTGGCTGAGACCTTCAGTAGGATTTTCCAAGAGGAAGCATTTTCTTGTTTACTATTATAATCCCTAATGGACAGTTTCATCGGCGCAATTTACTAAGGGAATGCTGACAGTGTTTTGTTTTAACTGCTCACCTCAATCACATTGTATAATGCAAGCTCTGTGGGATCTCTACTGAAGTGAAGTCAATATTCCTATTAGTTTCTGCCTTTGGACTAATTAAATCACCTGATATCTGATGTCCTGGCACTGAAACAGCATGAAGGCACAGCAAAAGTGTCTTTCAAAAAAGGTAAAGGAATGCAAAATTGGGCAGTTGAGATGGCACATAGTGTCCCTAGATGTCAGCAAATGGGCTATTTCAAGTTTAAAAAGTCTGTGCTTGTTTTCAGTTACACCATTTGCTCCTCCATATTCTTTGCAAGTTGGTAGAATTTATATATATATATAATGTTTTGGGGATTCTATTACTTTTTCCAACATGGACTAATAATAGTTTAACCCACCCCCCCATCTACCAAAACATTTGAGCTTTTGTATTTGTACACAACTTACACACTGCGCTCACTCTCTAAATATAGGATCTGTGTGAGGGGAACTCCTGTCCCATCAGGGTCTCAAGCCAAACACACACCTACAGCAGCTGCCCGAACTACAGGACGAACCAACACACCCCCAGTGGAAACACTATGGAGGACACTTTCAACATCCATGCTATGGGCTCTGAGACTTAACAGTGAAAATCTGTGCAGAATAAAGGAAACATGCAGTATGTATGACAGACAACATGCTTGGTACAATTTATTGACCAATTTATTACTTTAAATGTCCCTCTGGTTTTTGATGGGAGAAATTCCACTGCATGAAATAACTTTCCTGATCACTGTGCAACAGATTTAAAGTATGAGCTGATTTATTTCACACCATTTTCACATGCAGTTCAAACTGAACCACAGCATGATACTGGAATACAAAGTAAGATTTATAAAGTATTATAATTAAATGAGATGCTGATTAATGAGTAACAATATTACAATTATATAAGATCTATTGTGATGACACACAGTTTTCTTTCTCATGTGCTAAGACAAAATGGTATACAATCAATGCAAGATAGCCAGACAGATTCTAAAAACCACAATCCAAACGTCACTGTAATTCATGTTAAACGTTTTATTTGTCCACAATACAAGTCTGTATCAAACACGTCCAGATTAGAATAAAGGCTCAGCAAACAGCTTTCATATGCTCTCCATTTCAGTTCAGTTTTCTCACACGTGGTGTAAGGTTGAAATAAACATGCTTTCGGTGTCTATACTTACTGAGTTCGCATTTAATTCTACCGAGAAACGTTTCATTCTCTTAAAGCATATTAAGGTATATAGAAAATCACAGTGATTCCTTGGCAATCAATTTGATTTAATCTGACACGCGTATGCCCATATTATGTACATGCAGATGTACCATAACACCATGATTTACAAAATACTAAAAGAACGATTTTTACATCATATTTTACATTAACATCATCCACTTCTCATAGTGACAGTACTGGTAATGAAGGAAAATTTGCAATCCCATCCCTGATGCACGTATTGTTTTACTTGCACATTATAAGCATTCTATTTTGGCTCCTATGTTCCTTGATTTACATAATAAACACATACATGTCTAAATACACCATTTTATTGATAGTGTCAATACAATACATATTGCAGACCATATGAGGGTGCGCAGCTGTACAATTCTTTTCTAAGCTTCAATGGTCTTCCTAATATAAAGAGCCACTGCGGACACATTTTTGCTTAGTGTGCAAAGCTGTTGCAATTTGTGATATTAAACAGTATTCTGTGAGTTGGCTTTTCACCAGGTAAGATATCAGACTACTAAGAGGTTCCATAATTAAAGCTAACCAAGGCAGCAAATTGACAGTGAGGTATGTCAAGGTTGGGCTCTGTAACTTCAAAATGTAAGATAAATGTAGAGGTGCTGAGAAGCTATAATAAAGGTTACCTTCACACTAAACCTATACAGACCATTGATCCTGGCCAGGAATATTATGCGTCTGGACTCCTGTTCTCATGAAAATGAAAGCATACCTAAAAAATATTGAGCACTTTAAGTTTAATAGCAGCAAAAAGCATCCAATACCAGTTTATAATTTCCAATACATTAAAAAAAATGGTTTTCACAAAGAACCTGTAGATTTCAGAGGAAATGTCAGGACATATTGAATGTAATCAAAGAGGTTTTATCAATTTACAGCGCCAACACATCCTTAGTAGAATGCTTGAATAAATTACTACAAGACTTCTAAACATTTATTGACACTTGGCAGCATTACTGAACTCATAGGGCAGGTATAAGGGCTATGTATTGGTTAATTTTTTATTTGGTCTTTCCTGAGTTCATGTGGGAAATGTAGCTCACGAATCAGGCTGGACAATCGCAAGAAGGGCAATCAAAAACCTGCCCGAAGACAGATCTTTGCGAACACTCAGAAGCTACTGAAATCAATCGCTCTCTCCAAACAAGACAGCTCTACATTGCTCTACATTTTTCTCATCACGCGAATCAGCTTTGTGGACGTTTTCTCGACCAATAAAGAGCATACCAGCCTTCAATGATGTATCAACACAGAATCTGAGTACTACACAAAAACACTGACACACAGTGCTCCCCACTCAAGACATTAGTACATATTTACATGGCGGACACAAGGAGGGAGAAGTCTACCTACTGTATGTACATAGCTTATGGTGACGGGTACTTCTGATGCCTTTGTCAAATATTATTCATGCAAATGCCATATACATTAGTTCACATTAAAGTAAAGTGTTACATTGTTTTTTTAACACAGCACCCAGAATACAGATGTTCTGAAGTCCCCAAATTACCTGAATATAATATATAATAACAGTCCTAAGTCGAGGTATTGTTGTTCCATCTATGCCAGTCTCTGACACCGATCTCTAATGTCTTCACCTGTGGCTCCATCGCTCTCTCTCCCGTGGGGAAGGAGGGAGAATCCTCAGGCACTCCCAGCTAAGCGTTAGAAGTCTACCTAGCAAACCGTAATTAATCCTTGGTTGAATTATTAAGACAGAATGCAATGGTCCTATGTGTTTCGGGACGTACATTTGGGTTTACGGAAATCCCCAATAGCTACATGCCTTTTCAGCAGCAATAGAACAGAAGGATTGATATATTTAAAAAAAAAATTGTTGTCTCTTTCTTTTTTTCTCTTTGTGTTGCCTCAGTCCTGTCGGTTGGGTTATATAGCACCTGACATACAAGACACTGTGGGACACGGCCCACTCTTCAGTTTGTCCTTCATGTGAAATATTTGCAGTTTGTGGAGTCGATGTAACAGTACGTTGTGCACTTGAGCTGTCCGTAAGACCTAGGACGAAATGAGAGAGACTCGGTTTAGGTTAATATAAACAAAACCCATTTGGTATTCCATTGATGTCCCTCATTTGGTTAGAGCTAAGTCACCTGAGATACAACATGCTATTTAACAGTTCCTGTTATACAATGAACCTCAACAAATGCAATCAGTTTCAGATACCTGTGTATATTTAGATATACACCAATCAGCCATAACATTATGACCACCTGCCTAATATTGTGTAGGTCCCCCTTTTGCCGCCAAAACAGCCCTGACCTGTCGAGGCATGGACTCCACTAGACCTCTGAAGGTGTGCTGTGGTATCTGGCACCAAGATGTTAGCAGCAGATCCTTTCAGTCCTGTAAGTTGTGAGGTGGGGCCTCCATGGATCGGACTTGTTTGTACAGCACATCCCACAGATGCTCGATTTGGAGGCCAAGTCAACACCTTGAACTCTTGATTCATCAGACCAGGCCACCTTCTTCCGTTGCTCCGTGGTCCAGTTCTGATGCTCACGTGCCCATTGTAGACGCTTTCGGCAGTGGACAGGGGTCACCCACCCACTGACAGGTGCCATGATAACGAGATTATCAGTGTTATTCACTTCACCTGTCAGTGGGCATAATGTTATGGCTGATTGAATGATGTAGATACACCATTCAAACATTGAATCCTAAGAAAGCAAAATCGAAATCTACAGACCCTGGAAGATAGGATTTGCATGTCTGATAACCAAAGTCCTTCCCGTCACACTCTTCAACTCCTTCATATCGGTAGCCATCTCCACAGTAGGCATGTTTGCATTCTGTAATAGCAAGCAATGGAATAAGAAACACGGTCACGGATCATTTACAGTTGAAACTGAATGTGTCGCCAGTTCATCATCCTCATCACAGATTTGTTTTGAAATGTAATTATCAAGGGAAATTGCAGTTCCTTCCTTTACTGTGAGTACTTTTCATATGCAATACAATCAAACTCATATACAGAAAGTACACAGTTAGAACATACATCTTATGTCTACATTTCAGTTACAGAGCTTTAAGAAAGAAACTCGGCTGAATTGCAATGTGGAAGAGATTTTAAAAGCACTGCACATGTATATGTATGGATATCTGAGTTTCATTTAATTTTTCACTTACTAATGCAGCCATCGGTTACAATTTTGTTGCCGTCATCGCAGTCCTCCCCATTGTAGGCTTGGACAATCCCATCTCCACAGTAGCCATCAGACTCGGGCACTTTCTCAGTGGACTGGAAGGGTGTGAGCTGCAGAACGAGATCTGTTCAATCTGCAGCTCTGTCGATGCGCTTTCTCAATCAAACCTCTTCCTACTTTTCTCCTCCATTGCTTTGCATCATTCAAACCATGCAGTCAACTCTCACACAATGGTTAAATACCTGAATCGGAAGCCATCCTTCATTGTCCTTGAAATAAAGTGACCGTTGATCTTTTCGGAAGGCCAGTGCATTGTCAGTGTTAAGCCTATCAAGTTCTTCTTCATTGTTGACCACGAATATCTAAAGAAAAAGTCAATAGACCTTATGTCATTTTTGAACATACAATTCATAGCAAGGAACACAGACACATTGTTGTAAGAAATTATATCACTGCTGTTACATAACTGCCAATTGATACATTTTCACTTGTCTTAACCAATTACATTTGATATTTGAACATATAAATCTCAGTAGGTGACATTGTGTTTTTTAACAGATTTAAATGACTTGTGTTAGTGCCATAGACCATTACTAGTCAGCCAAAACAAAAACATCTCTTCCTAAACCTTTCTTGCAATAATGTAAATTAGAAAGAAAAAAAATGTTGAAAATCTTAGAGAGCTGTCAGTTGCTTATGGAGTTAGAAATAAAAGGCAAATTGAAAAATATTCCTGAGAACTGTCTGTTGTTATTGGCTGGTCAAATCTGAAGCAGAATGAGACGCATCAATGCAAACTAACCACTGGCACTCTGGGGTAGCCGACTCCCAGGGCGGGCTCCTCATAGGGGGGGTTATTCACAGTCACGGGGGGGTTGCAGTAGCACCGTCCTGGGTTTCCAGGTACTCCTTTATCCCCCTTTGGTCCAACCCTGAAATTCCCTTTGAATGAACAGTAAGACACAAATACAATAAGGATTTCCAAACTGGCTTGTGTCGGTAGTCACGCAAGAAATGCGGTGAGGTCAAGTCATTGTTAAGGTTCGCTGAAGGGGAAATTCATAAATTTTCAGGTTTTTCAGGCTTCTGGTTGCAGTAGATATTTTATGAAAAGACATTAAAATAAATTTGGCAAAAACATTTCTCCACTCTTCCTTGATGTTTATTTACTTTACCTTTTGGTCTCTACAATCACACAGTCTGTATGTAGGAGCTACTATGAGTTCAGTAACCAACCAAATAGAAAAACAATAAAAATCCCTAAAAAAAAAATGCCAATCCTGAGATATTGCTGTGTCGTGAGCCAACACACTCATCCAATCTTCTGTACAAATCATTCAGGATAAAACACCTTGCCTAACGAATTCACAGAGAAACGTGAACAAGACGCCAGCTGTCATCTTAAGTGCTTGGTGACATAATGGTTGCACGCCTGTGAAGATTTCCTGCTCTCTGCCAGTCGCTTTGAGGATAGTATGTCATGACATCAGCATCTTACGGGCTCTCCGTTTCACGGCGAGGTGCTATCAAATTTTTCAGCAGCTAAAAAGACAGGCTCAGACCGGAGCCACTTCCTGCAATGGCAGCTTCAGCGCCAAATTTTCAATCCAGAATATGGACTCTATTTAGAGCATGTACAGTGACATCCTGTGAATACTGATGGCTATTCTCCTCATTCCTTCCTAATACATACTTTGTGGTTGCAGATCCAGAATTTGCTGTACGGCCAAAGTTTTAGGATGCTTACACTTCTTAATTATCTTAACCACAAATCTGTAAGGCACCACATGCATAGATATAGATAATGGAGCAGTTTGCGCTTACCTGACCCAGGGAGGCCGGGGGGTCCTGGATGGCCAGTCGGACCAGGTGGCCCTGCAGGACCTATTGCTCCAGGGGTCCCACTGCTCCCCTTCGCTCCCTGCAAGGAAACGCACGGGACATGTGATTAACTGCACAGACTAGTGCTAGTGCAGCATTGTGTAAAGCAACCACAGTAACTCCTTGGCTCATTGTAGTCTGCTGGTTTTTGGATGGATCCCAAGAGAAATTGCCCTGCAAGACTGCATTATTTCACCAGTCTTCTGTCATTGTGGGGAAAATTATAAAAAATGACTATTGTAAATGTATGGCGAGTCCTACAGTTTAAAACTAGGGACCTCCAAGTAATTAATTCAGTATACTTCAATTTGGGTCTTCATCCCAACAGTCATAGATTGGGGATATATATCGAAAGTCATTGAGATTAGTGCAAGCATAATAAAAAGTGAGTGACAGTGTGTTGTTTTTTTTAAAAGAAGGGGTGAGATTTTGCTTTAATCAGCTGTAGATCTGATTTAGAATAAATACATGAACAAAACAGATCAATAAACAGCTCTAAAGATACCCTAAAGATGTTTTCTTTCTCAGCATGTCTTGGTCTGAAACAGCAGTGGAGTGTGACACAAACGAATCATTCAACGACAGCATGGAGGTCTCCATTAGCTGTTGCTGGATCTCACAGGAGAGAGGGGCTAGTCCCGTAAACAACAGTCTCCTCTCATCCTCCACGTCTCCCTTCCCACAGTGCTCTGTGCCAGGCTGTGAAAGGCGAGCTGACTGCGACTCAGCCCCTGGAAGAGGTATTTTCCCGTGTAACCGAATAACTTTGTGAAAGCAACATTTAAGATACCATCATGTCAACACACGAATCACAAACACTGCTTTATGTAGACCCCCCCACAAAGATATATATAAAAAAGGATATCTGATCAAACTTGAAAGCAGCAATACTGAGAAATACAGACGGCAATGGGTTAAACTGAGAGCTCGGGAAGGATTTACAGAATTATCGAGCTTGGTCTTAAAATGGCAGAGGAACTGGAAGTCCTTACTAAATTAGCCAAAGCCCTTGGTGCCATACATTACATGGCAGGACAGTATTACATTAGGGTGTCAAACAGATGTGGGTACAGGAAATAGACCAATGTGTGAGAGGTGAAAAAGCACTCTCAAACCCTTCCATAAACAGACAGAAGAAAACCAACGGGGCAGGAACTGCAAATATGAGTTCCTAGATACTAACAGTATAAGCATTTTAATAGCCGTTGGAGAGGAGCTTGTTCAGTTCAGGATTATTCATTGTACTCTTGACTTATTTCATAATATATTACAAGCCAAAACAAAGCATTCCAATTTTCTTGAATACAAGCAGGACAATTAAACCAATAACGCAAGATTATTTGCTGACTCTACTAATGGTCTAGCTGGTATATTTTCAATCTACATTCCCAGAGACTGGAGTCTTGCCACTAATTGAAAGCTCTCTCAACCAGGAACTGTTGGAGAAAACTCAGTCTAAACTCGGTATTTCCACATATCCAATGAGCAACTCGAAGGCTCTGCAACTGTAAACAGGTATCGTTTTCAGGCTAAATGTGTGCTGTGCTGCAGCTGTTGAGCATGTGCTCATGTGCTAAAAAAGCACAACAGAAAAATCAGAATAAAGCTGTCGAAGTATAAACAGGAATCCGTGTTGTCAATCAATCTTTATTTATTTATTTTTGTTATTGAAAATGTTATTGTTCTTGAAGCAGCAAGAATTTTTTTAAGCTATCCCCTCTCTATAGGAGACTTGCATATTGCAGCGGATCTGATTAATTTTAGTACTTTGTTCAGCATTCAATTATCCTGGCCGACACTCTGTAACTATATATAAATACATCGACCATGAGATAGAGTTTCTATATTTTTAGTAGATAGAGATGTCATTTCATTAGTGAGGTAACTGTCTCATTTAGTAGGAAAACCATTGGCTGCACAAACAAAGTTCCCCCGAGCATTATGTCTCATTTTGAGCTCGGTGCTGGGTGGGGTTTACTTCAACAGACATTAGAGTCATCTGACAGTGAGCTTTAGAACATTTGTTTTCCCAAATTTCTTACTTAATAATAATAATAATAATAATAATAATAATAATAATAATAATAATAATAATAATAATAATAATAATAATAATAATAATAACTTCATAAGTTTTTGATTAAAACCTGCTTTAAAAATTGACTCAATCCCCATGAGTTCCAAGATACAACTCTAACATGTTGCATACTGTTACAATCCCAAATGTGCTGTGCTCTTTTCAGTGTATGACTCTTGAAGTCTTCTTGTGCAGCTGCTTCTGATAACAAATTAATTCCAATAAAAGCATTCCTCCTAAGTATCTAAAGAGTATCTGGTAGTCTAGGATCAACGCAATTCTCACAGCACTTCCAAAACAAAGTAAGAAATACTATAAAGTCTTTTTTCAGCATCCAACTGTCTCCATCAAGGTAATAGTAATTAAAAAACACACAAAAAACATGCACATATTTCTAATAAAAATCTAATACTACTAGTAATAATTCTAATGCTGCATCTTCTTGTCTTTTGAAAGCTGACTAGAACAGATCTGATTGTTACAAAGAGGCTTGAAAGAACTCTTACCTGTTTGCCCCTTTTGCCCGGCCGGCCAGTAGGTCCTCGATGCCCTGCCACCCCAGGCTCGCCCTTGGGACCCATCTCTCCCTGAAAGCCAGGACAAACAGACGTGCATTGAGTCATGGCCGGCCCCCAGTTCCCACACACACAGATAAGGGGAACACAATAAGGGTCACCGTTGACATGAAACATCATCGAATGGCAAGAAAGATAGGCAACCCCAACATGTACCACACTTTTAAAATCATAAAATCTGTAATTATTATTATGATTATTATTTATTTCTTAGCAAACACCCTTGTTCAGGGCGACTTGCAAAGTGCAATAATATGTGAAACTTGGCCATGCATATATCTGAGGTCCCCACAAAGCACAAATGACTATAACCCCTTCGGTTACTGTGTGCACATTTGAGAACACCACTTCTACCAGGCATGCATGCACACAATATGTTCGAATAATTGTTTTAAGAATTTAAATATTAATGTTTATAGTTTAATAGTATAAAAAATGGTTGACTAGTTTTTACTGACCTTCTGTCCCAGCATTCCAGGGAGACCCATATTCCCCTAAGGAGACAGACACCTGTCATTACATATGCAAGCAGAATGTACAATACTTTCTGTAGTAGTATTTATTTATGTTTTGCATTGTTTTGCTGAAATATTTATTGGCACAACAGTGAGCAGCTGGCCAAATATCTATAGAGATTGTCATTAGGTACAACTTCATTAAGAAACCTTTTCAACGTCTGCATTGAACTCCACATGCTAGAGCAGAGTCAGCTGTGGACTTTAAAAGCCCCCTCACAGTTTGACCTTGGGGGGGCATTAGAGTGTGACAGAAACTTAGAGAAGAGGGACTCAGAAGAAAAACAGATATTATGAAGATAAGATCCTTGCATGTCAAAGAGAATGTTTTCTTCCTAATTTCATATTCAGCTTCAAACAGGAAAGAACGCTTTGTCTGTTCTTGAAAGTTCCCAGAATATTGTTTGATATATTTTAATACTAATGTCGTGCAATTTTGTAGCATATGCAGGATTGACCTCTGGTCTAATCAGCATTGCTTAGCCTTAGAAGCATAAGCCTTACCCCCTGTACTCATCCATGTGAGATATTTAAAGATTTAATTCGTTTTCTTCTTCTGTGTCTTTTTAAAATGTAGGGGCTCACTTCTTTGATATTTATCATGAAGTATCATCATCCTTGTGGTCCTGTGATTACCCTAATTGCTCCTCTTAAGTCTCTTAAGCTTCAAAGTCCTTTGTGTCCTTCAAAAAACATTTCCTTATACTTGTCCATGGGCTTCATCTTCTTGTAAATTTAACCAGGGGAAACATAGCCATGCTAAAATTGTTGATCTTAGTGGCCACATTTCTGACTCAGATGCTGAGCAACAATTATATTTTGACATGAGAGTTTCTATATATTGAAAGACATGCCACTTATTTCTATAATACTATATCACAAATATATTTAATTTCCGTGCTGAGCAACAATCACCCGTAGAAAAGACAAATAATGAAGAAAAGTCAATTTATTGAAATAATTTGTGGTCCAGAATGCTACAGCCGATATGAAAGCAAATGGAGTATATGAAGTCACCTTGATGATAATAACCTCACAATTTTTAATTCCAAACCCACGGCCTAAGAGCTGTAGACATTCTCTTCTATTTGAAGTTGAAACGGTAAACCCAGTTTGAATGACAAAGTCAATGACCATTGTAAACCTTTAAATACCTTATCTCCTTTCAGGCCTGACTCTCCCCTTTCACCTCTGGCACCCTAAGAGCACAAGAAGACTCTCTTAATGTTAAACACAAAACAACATACCTACGGCATGTCTGACACCAGAACATCACTTTGGATGGTTATATTGAAACGTTTAAAGGAGAAATAAAACATTAAATGACCACTTCTGAATCAGGATTTGTGTGCATGTGGTAAGTATTGACACTGTGTTATGGTATTTTACATTTTCTATCAAACAGGTAAGAATAAAAAAGACAACACAAGGCAAACTAATTTCAACAGACAAACATCATACTGCTTGTTACAAGACTACATTTCTTTATCACCAGCACTGTCCACATCTGCCAAATAACTGAAGCTCTGAAGTGTTAGTGAAAAGAGATCTAAATAAACAAAGCGTAAAATATAAGCCATCGAACATAATGCAGTATAACCATAATTGATTACCTTTTCTCCTTTGTATCCAGGCAAACCCTGCCGAGGAATACAAATACATTTTCATTGGGATTAAATCATCCTGTAACATAATGCCATGAATGTGTGTGAGCAAGGAAAACAGAGAAGCAGAGACAGATTCTAACATACATCAGAATAAAATAATGAGAGATGCATATAGTACCACACAACAACTGAAAACAATTCTAGCTAATGCTACTTCAGATTCCATCAAAATAAATTAATACTATTATGATTATTATCTGTATTTTTATTTGTAATGTAACATTGCCTTAGGTATATCAATTCAGTGCAGGAAATAAAACGAGCTATTACTCATTTCGAAGAGTGCTTTTGGTGGTGGAATTACATCACTCAGTTTCAACTCTTGACCCGAGACTTCAAGCTGTTGCCAGCTGAATTCACAGTCCATGGCTTGGGGTCCAGCTGAACACTGGGGGTAAAGGGGGCAGGGGGGGGTGCCTGGCAGCTGCCCCTGCTATATCCTAATACAGAGGTGTGTGTTGGCAGACGGCAGCTGGGGTAACAAACCTTAGGGCCCATTGGTCCTCTTGCACCTGGCAATCCCATTAACCCCGGGTCTCCCTTTTCACCCTGTGATATTAAGAATAAAGCCCCGGACTTAGAGGAAAGAAACACAGCAGACAAGGAAGGACATTTATTTAATAGGAAACTAACCAACAAACTAAAAAAAACTTTCCCATAAAAGTTAAATAGTAACTAAAATAAAATAAAATAAGAATAACAAGAAATATTTTAAATGTCTATAGAGTATTTTGAACAATGCTCTCGCTCTAGCTCTCTCTTGGCATCTACAAAAAGGAGCATTAGGGACATCAGTAGCTAGAGGGTGAAACAGGTATTTGAACCTGGTGCACTCATGACAGATATGTTATTGTGTTAATTTAAGCCCATCCACTTTTATTTGTCATCTTTGAAAGATAAAAATCCAGGTGTGGAAGCAGAAAAAATATATGGATACATATTGATTGACCATGTCTGGATACACATCCTTCATCATACTGAACAACTATTATGACTTTAACAACATGGTATGTACAGGATCCAGTCCTGGTGTCCCGGGAGCAAAGACATTCGACAGAAAACCAGCTCCCGCACTGTTGACGTGAATGAACAGCATGGATCTACAGTGCTTCACACAGAGAAACCTGCCACACTGATGCCTTTTGACAGATTCAAGTCACGGCAGTGGATGGATATGGACAACCGGAGCAGATTAATAATGCCTCAGCTCCTAAATGCTTTTTGAAAGGCAGCATTTCTGTTCCTTTACTTCAGCTCTTTAATGCCCCTTTCATACGCATTGATGGAGAACATAATGTCACTGTCTGCAGGGCCCAGTTGTTCAAAATGTTTAATCTGGATCAGAATGACCCGGATTTGGAAATCGCATGTTATGCTGTCCAGGATCAGGTAATCCATCTTACTTTTGTGCCAGTTTTTCAAAGCAACATTGGATTGGACCACTCTGATCCAGATACAAACTTTTCAAGATTACCAAATCCGGATTACCAGTGCTAAAATGGCTAAATGGCACTACATATCACAATGTAGTCTACTAGCTACGTGGGATCACTCTAAGTGTAATTATTTGAAGAGACAGAAAACAGCACAGTAAAACAATACAAACATCCCCTTCCATTTTCAATTTCTCTTAAACAGTCAGACCCTTCATCTGACCCACAACAAATAAATAACGACTTTTGACTGGTTAATCTCTGATTATTGTGTCACTGTAATTAATATACAGTGATGAATGACAGTTCAAATTAAATACATTATTTTTGTTTGATATTGACAGCTGTTTGGGGGATTATTTTATGGGGACAAAATCATTATTTTTTATTTTTACTTTACTGTACTGAAAGGCTTAATAGGTAGCCTAATGTCTACTTTATCACTGTAATGGTTAAACAAATCAAGTAAATGTATATATACTACACGATACAAATGTTGTATTATTTGACCAATTTTAAAGTTTTATTACATTTTGTTCCTGAAATCCACCCTGAATCCACCCAAAACCAAGACTGGATTACGTGATCTAATCTGATTTCAGAATCTTTTTTTTCTTTTGAACAACCCATTTTCAAGATTTGATCGAATCCGATAGCCGAAATCCAATCAGATTACTTCTGAACAACTGGGCCCAGGGTATTTCATATTGTCAGGGCAGTCCAGATAAGGCTTAGACAGAACTGAATCACAGACTTAGGAGTGTCTATACCAGGAAGAAGAACTTACTCACTTTGGGCCCATTTGGTCCTGGCCAACCAGCTGGCCCCTGTTGCCCTGGGAGACCTGGTGGACCCGGCCGACCCTGCAGTGACAAACAGGAGACCTTCAGGACAGGCGAACTGTGACCTCTGACACAGCACAACACAGAGGAGGACAAGGCCTGCAGATGACCGTCACAAAAGACCAGCTGAAGGAAGCAGTCAGGTCTGTTCTATTGTACTGTAGGTACCAAGGCAGTCAGTATCTAAGTATATGTGCGTACGGTAGCTTCACTCTTGTGGTGGGAATATTTGGAGAACCTGTTTGTATTGTAAAGTGTATTTCACGTTGAGGTTTATTTAATATTTCTCTGTTGTGTTGTGTGACATATATAAATGTACTTGTGAAGAAATCAATCATGGTGCCATTCTGAACAAATATCCCTAATGTAACAGAGTAACAGAACCTATACAAGATATATCTCCTCAGCCTTTCTGATGTATGTGGCAAATGAGAAACGTGTAGTACATTGAGCCACGGCTGGTCACACAGCCAGTTCTAATTAAATGATGGCCTGTAAAAGCCACATGACCCAGTCTCGGTCTTGGAAATAAAATGATTTATGATTCTGCACAAGCACTAAGCGAAATTACACCGCATTGCTGGGAGCTCTCTGGAATGCAGAACAAGCAGACTGGGAGACCTCTTTAAAATATGAAAAAGTTATAGGATACTGGATATAAATTACAGTATTCGGTAATTAAGGAACTTGCTCATTTATACCTTTGTTTTCTCAACACATTGAACAAACCCACATTGTTAAAGATGAGGAACTTTAACACAGCCATGTTTTTAGGCCACTTAGGTGAAATTCTACTAACTGAATATATCAAGACCAACACATATCAGCTTCTTGCGATGTAAAATAATAGCTCATAAAAAATGGTGACAAGTTACTGCAGCCGTTAAATTTAAGACTTGCCTCTCTCCTCACTCAACACTGGGTAACACTTCACAGCCAAGTGACCCTTTGAAGAGGTCTAACATAAAAACAAATGTAAATCTCCTCCTATCTTCAGTGTTTGACCTTAGCAATAGCAGGGAGGGAATACAGTACAGGTCACGGCGCTCTTTTTGGCTGGCAGGTTAATGTATACGGTAGCCTGACTTCAGATAATGAATGTCCATGGCACAGAAAGGGAATCCTACTCTGGCAGTTCTCAGCACACGTTTCGTTAGATTAAAACACTCACCCTGTATTCACTGTCAAGGTTGTGTTTCCTCAGAATCTCACTATGCGCGTCAATCAGGAGCAAGTGCTATCTCAGATTCACAGCAAATCCACTTACATCCAGAACATGAGTAATGGTTTCTCTCACCTTCGCTCCAGGTCTGCCGATTTCTCCCTAGCAACATAGGGGAGGAAGAAACATCACTGATTGGGCTCTTAGTGTGGAATTTACATAACAATTGTCTTTTAAATGCTTTGGCTTGGATTAGATCAAAACTCTGACGCACTTGCTAATAGAAAACTACACACCTGTTCTCAGGGGTGGCTTCATTAATTTTCAGTCTCTTCTTCTTTTAAAAATAATAACCATTACCAAATCTAGGTTTGTAATTTGCTGTTAGCGGGTGGGTCAACATTTTTATTTAATTCGGCCCTCAGATTAAACATCCCACATGAATTAGTTAGTTCAGCAGAATGAAAGTCTTTATTGCTCATGTAGTACATTTACAGCATAGATATAAAATCTCAGAAACCGCTGTCACATTACGGACAGTCTGATTCATAACAAAGCCACATGAGAACATATTTTTAATTTTACATTTTCAATACATTAGCCTTTCTAATATATACATACTTAATAAGACATTAATATATTGTCTTACCTTTTCTCCTTTTGGTCCCATTAAACCCGGAATTCCAGTTGGACCCTATGGACAAAATATACCAATAATTCTTAATCCACACTTTCCAAAATGTACATTTCCGTAAATAAAGTTTCAAAAGATTCATAATTTTTTTTCTTGTTGTGTCCATTCCAAAAAATGTTTTTGAAGATGTCATATATTCTTCATTCATACTGTCTTGATGTGAAATATTTAGCAACCCTTTACTTATTTATTATGGGTATTAAAATCTGTGTATGCATATGTAATACTGAGAAAATGTGAATAGGTTTTCATGGGTTATTCTCACAGTAACAAAAACACAGTGTTTTGACAACAGTATATGGCCTCTAATCTTCGAGTTAAGATGCTAGTAAACAATGTCACAAACACAGAGGCTGAAGTTCCACAGATGTGGGATGTTGACTCTTCCTAGTAAAAGGACGTGCTCCACAATCCAGATAAATACTCTACTAACCAACTGGAAGTTCAATAACACAGAGCCCAAATGAGTTATAGTCATTTGAGTGTGTTATTGAACTTCCAGTGAAAACTACCACAGAAACAACATCTCCGGTAGAAGACCACACAGCCTTCAATGCTTTGGGGAGTGGTTCCCATAGCGCTGCAGCGGACAATGGAAATAAACTATTTCTGTCTCTGTTAAATGTAGTATGTTATCGGGGCGGCTGTGCTCCACTCTTCGGGGGACGAGCTGCGGTAGTCCACTGTCTATTTGCAGCAATAAAAGACACAAAAGCCAACCAGTTGTATCCAACAACTAATTTGCTTGTGTTGATAAAGCAAACAGTCACACTGATAATAATGAATTGGCCAGTGTGTTTGCTTAATCAACACAAGTGAATTATGGGCTGGATTGAAGCCACAGTCGGGCCATGGTCAGCATCAACTCTGTGGCTTCACGAGCAGTTTGCTGACAGAGAGGGCTCTGAACAAAGCCAGGCCAGCGGAGAGCTCTCTACCTGTGGTCCAGGAGGGCCAGTGGGCCCTGGCACACACCCGGGCCCTATGGGGTTCTCTCCTTCTTCTTCTCCTCCATCTCCAACATCGCTGTTATTTGTTTGATCATTCTGGTGAAATAAGCGGGTTAAATTAATGAAGAGAAACATAACAAGATGTGCTAGAGCAGGTCTCCGTGTCTTTTAAACTTCAAACAGTAGACTACAGTATAATAACACAGTCACAGATATCTGGAGTTCAGGACTATGGAGACATTCCAACAAACCAATTACGATCAAGCTATTCAGAAATGTTTCTAACGCCTATACTAATATGTCTCCATCGAATGTTTTGCATCTCTTTCTCAATAGCTGCCATTTAATAAAGATATTCATTATTCCATATCCCTAGTACACACTGGAATTATAAAGTAATAGCAGCTCTTTCTCTACTGTTCCTTACAATATTTAATACAATTTGTTTTTAAAGTGTTTTGAAATATGGCAGAGTGTATGACAATCAGAAACTCACATACAGGTAAAACTAACTCTAACCTAGTTCCCCAACAATATCTGCAGACTGGTATGACTTTTATTATTAAAATGATGAATTCCCATTGGTATGTTTGTCTATTTTATATTATTATATTTGTATTATGATATATTTATTCGCAGACTGATCCAGGGCGACTCACAGTTTACAAAATAATTTCACAGCATTATCAAAGCATTATAAAAACAATATTCTCACATAGTGCTTATTGAGAAACAACACTTCAGCTCAGATAAAGTGCTGTTCCAGAAATACAAGAGATAGAGCCAACTACACATGTCACATTATTCTTGGAAAAGCATCAAGTATTTACTCACATGACTCCTGCGTTCTCTAAGCAGGGGAGGGGGAGGGAATAGAGGTGGAGGGGGCGGAGTTAAGAGACAGCATATATTGAACTTTTTCTTCTGATCCAGAGATTTGATTGCTAGTGCACAAGGACACACACACGTACATATACAGACAACAGAAAAGGGACATTGTCAGTAAACTTAACTAAAACCAAAAAACAGTACTGGTTACCAGAATCACAAACTCCTGAAAATATAGACGAATACATTTAATTGCTTAGGTAGAGTGGTGTTAATATAAGATCAATAATACAAATGCTGATCTGTGAGGAAACATTTACATGGTAAAATGCTTTTTATTTTATTATTATTTTAATAAGTAACTGTGAGCTACTGTATACAATGTAAATAGGGTACAGCTCACTTCAAAAGGTGCTACAGGCTGCTTTGGTTATGATGATAAAAAGGAAACTCATAATTCTTCTTTCCACCACCAAGCCAATTATCATGCAAATATAATCTCCAATGGACATTTGCCTGCAGAGTCCAGAAACTGCAACCTTAGGACAATGTATACACAAGAAACCTAATTCTGATGACAGCAAACATAAGGATATGACATAACTACGGATACGTGACAACCAGATGAAAAATTAGAGACCCATTGATCTATGTTATTTGTAAAGTTGTTTGTAACCTATTGATCCAAAAAACTAATCAAAGCTGCTTCTGGACAGGTCTCGGTAAATCAACGTCCACTGTCTGGCAAGGCAGTTTATTCCATAAACCATCAAGTGTCACATCAATACATCACATACATCCACAGTTAGAAGCCCAAAGAAAGTATTGATTATGCTACATTAGGCCAAGGTATCAGCTAGAAAGATAATCTGAATGATCTGAAAGGGTAGAATTAAGATATTATATTATATTATATATTATATTTTCACTAAATTTAAGACGACACACAGTTGTCAAATCAATCGCGGTATTGCTTGTGTGGACTAGGAGTTTGTGGAGATACATTTTGAGTGTAGTGCTGGTGTTCTGAAGGGTCTCAAGGCCTTCACTTCAAAGGAACAATCTCTACAACAGCAAGAACCGAACCATTGAGATCTTGTGTAATAGATTTACCTTGAAGAGAGCATCTTGCTGAACGTGTGACAGACAGTCATCACCCCTGGAGCTCCTGTGACAGCAGCAGCTGCTCAATACTGTGTGTGTGTTTCTAGTTTACCAGTTTGGTCACAGGCTTAAAAAGACAGGTGTACAGCTAACATGAGGCTCAAACAGCTGTAAAGCCAATTATCACAGTACAGATAACGGAAAAAAGAAATGGAAGAAAAAAACAGCAGCACGGCTATGTTCACCTAGAACAGGGTTGCAATAATACCTTTTTCTATAAGAACATTGAAAGTGTTGGTTAATGACATCTGCGTTTTTGTGACTTTGTCTCATATCGTTGTGCATTGTCCATGGTTCTGTTATTGTCCCGGTTTTGATTGTTACTGTTGTTGAAACCTCAAAACTAACAGAGATAAGGCATCTCCTCAATCATTGTTCCCAATCCCATTCATAAGTCCCTGGATTTGGTGCTTCATTTCCTCACATTCTGCCCTCACAGATCTTTTCAGAAGGTTTTTCTTGTTGTAAAACACTTGCATGTTTCTGATCAAGTAAAGGGTGATATCTGATTTTAACTGGCACAGACAAATTTACTAAAATACCAGATAATATCTATTTTAAAATTAACCACACAGCCTAAACATGAGAGAGATTATCCATATTACACGAAGGGTGTGCTTCACAGTTAAATCATGTTAGTAATTCTAATTATGTTAGATACAAGAGTAAGTATTGTCCCTATTAGATCTTCTTTTGCTATATGTATTGTCATTATGTGTGTTGCTTTTGTTTCCTTCCTTCGTTAATCAACTAGCTGCTCCTTGCATCAAGATTTGCACTATTGTGCTTTTGTAAATGAGGAACAGTCAGTGGGTTGCATTTTTTCATAATTCAGTTTTAAAGACCAATTAATTAGACCAGTCCATGTGGTATGGTCCTTTGCTTATTTGCTTATAAACAATGAAGGGTAAGAATACAGAAGCGGGCGGCAATTTTAAATCACAGTCATCGCCCATCCTGCAGCCCTCACTAGCATTTGGACAAGAAAACAATAATACATTTTCAGTTGTGAGGAAACAAAACAATGGCTGGTCCTTATTTTAATGACTAGAGCATAATCATAATAGCTAAGCATATACATGATTAATATACACTGAAACAAGTTAAGGATAAGTAGCAAATATATGCCATGACTTGACAATACAGTAATTGGTCTTGCAAAGTTTTTTTGCGTTGTTGACATTATTTTCAAGAAGGGAAATATTTGATTGCACTGCAATGAAGCACATTTGATTGTCAAATCTTTGACAGATCCGTGTTTGGGTGCAAAACAGTCCTAATTGAAGTCCTAACTTCGGCATACCTTTCTACTGCTATTACTTTTCTGTGTGTAAAGGTCAAGGATGGAAACCCACTAAGCCCAAGAATTGGTTAGCAGCGTGTGATACTACAGTTTTTTCCATTCACAGGACCAATGAATGCTATAAAAGTCATTTGAGTATTTGCTAGTGACATATCGAAAGCCAGCTGATGTTTACTCTCCTAACATCCGAGTGGAGTCCTGTGGCACTGGTGAGGGGGTGGGGAGAGGAGGTGGGGGCAGTGAAGGGGGTGGAAATAGTTATTTATAGAAACAGATTTACATTTGGATCTCTCCCTCAGCCCATCTTTAACCCAAAATAGAAAGGAGCTTAGATAGAGGCAGCCAATGCACACATTACAACCAATGTCTTCAGAAAAGTAAAAAAGTAGCAAAAACAAATAAATAAGAATGCATGCATGCAACACCCTCTGCAGCAAGTCTCAAAGGCAGATTAACCTGAGCTCCTGGACTGTAGTGCATGACATGGTTAGCTATGGAAAAACATTAGTGTAATTACAGGATACTGTTGCTCCACATTTGCCTAGCCATTTTTTGTATCATTCATTTTTTTTTTATAGATCAAACTGCACATAGAACAGAAAGGAGAGAAAGTGCTGTATTACCTGCTGGAAATGACAGAATATTGTCCATGAAGGAAGACTGAGATAATACATAGCAGAAGAAGAGCTGGAAATGAAATCCAATTGTGATCAGGACCATGCTGCTTGGAGAGACTCGCTAGTTCAAACTCGTGGCTCTGGCGTCGGCTCTCTCTTCTCTCTCTCCTCTCCCTTGCTCTCTCCTCTCTCTCTCTCTGTCTCTGGCTCTCTCGCTCTCTCACTCCCTCGCTCTCTCCCAATATCTCTCTGCCTTTAGGAAAAAGGAATGCCAACCATTTCCCATTAAACCTTTTCCTTGCACCAGACAGGGCTATATTTAAACCAGCCAACAGATCAGATGCCCCCATCATGAATATTAGATACAGTCAATATCAGACGGGGCTCTTTTGTCCACATTATATATCATTGACTTTGCAACATTGACCTTTCACATCTTTGCTGTGGTTTATTTGTGCCCAATTGAGCAATGCACACAATTCCAATTGGTAAAATAAATGTTATTTTTTTAAGAAAATGCCTGTAAGAAAATGCATACCTAATAAATTGTGCTTAGTTCTTCCAATCTTATGATGAAAAAGTTTTATTTATTTGACATTCTACAACGATATATAAATGATCTAAAATGAATTAATTTGTACAGGTATAATTTAACCTGTCTTTTAAGTTTATCCATTATCATCCACAACAACTGAACATGCAAAGCATTGTGGCAGACACATACCTCTTCCAGTTTTACATGACAGATGCACACAGTTCATAACTTAAAGGGTCTATGAATAGTCTGTAAGTAGGAATTACCTTTGCTGCAGAAGAAAAACAAACAGTAAGGTCAGAGATGCAGGATGCTTTGAATCCAAGTTAATTAAGATGATGAAACAAAGGTGATGCTGAAATCTGGACCTTCCAGATCCAGAGCTCCATATCAATCTGGGCACTGACAAGAGCTATTGATCAGTCCAGGCCTTTAAAGTGAATTTATTAACCTCTCCTTTTTTACCCAAGAATTAATGACAAAGCAATTAAAGAGAGGGCCTCCTTGACATTCAATTAATGAGCGCTGCATTTTGTAAAGCAGCATGCTGAACAAAAACCTTTAATTGAATATAACAATTCATAAAAAGACAAAAAAGTGCAAACCCCTGCTTTAAGCAATTAGAAAGGACACCTTTTTGAAATAATAAGATACACCTATCAAAATGTTACCTATACCAGGTATTTCATTTTATAATTTATTTTTTGACTTGAATCACAGGTAGGCAACACACATAAAGCATAGGTTTTTAATAAATCCCATAGGTGTAGTGTTTTCTTCTTCTAAAGCTGAGTTTGTAAAGAAACATGCTTATATTAAAAAAGAGCTACAACTGACGTATTTAAAAAGTTAAATGTGAATTTGTTGAGTGAGATAATTGCAGGGACTATACGTGAACTGTTTATATCAGAAAATATATATAAAAACATAGTTTAGGGGCCTCAATTAAAATATGGAACAAAGTGGGCCAGAAGTGCATAATTTAAAAACTACCAAGTGAACAGACAGGGGTTTAAGTATTAACCAGTTTTCAGTAATGCACATCTCCTATAGTCATCATGCATCAGATAACTGAAATGATCCTAATTGACCACTGGTCATTAACCAAGATCTTGACCATGGTATCTTGGCATCTAATGGCAGATTTCTCACATGACCGACAAAAATGTATCTGGTTTCAGCATCATCCTAGATTCATGTTATTATTGCTTACACTAATAAAAGTATTCCAAGATTAAATTTCGCTCTCAGTGATGCACTACATTACAGTTTCTTTGCAGTGAAGCATTGTGGTATCCCTGAGTAGGCAGGAGATGATTCCATGCATTGGCAAAAGCTCAAAAGCTAACCTGAGATTGATTCGCTTTGAAAAGTACATGCTCATCAATACCTTTTCCAGCCTGTGCACATTTGGATGTGAAAAACACACAATTGTTTGTCATCCTGAATGGAAAATATAGTTAAGCCAGGGGGGCATTATCATTTGGTTATCAATTCCTAGAAGAGCAGCTATTGACTTAACTCAGGAGATCTATTGTTTGGGGGGGATGTCAAGTTTTCTGCATAATACATGTAAGTATTCACAACAAAGCCATAACATTCATATCATTATCATTGCCTTACACACAATGTAAAACATTATTCTTTCATCAGTGTATTGCTTGTATTAATTATATTATTACCGAGATGCAGTTAGGTATTCATTTTAAGCTTTTCATCAACAAGATTTCTATGAAGGCCTATGAAGGTCTATCTCCACTCAATTAAACTCTAAGAGGAAAAGTTTAATTAACATGTAATAAATTAAACAAATCCCCAAATAACACAGAAAAAGCTTTAGTAACATGTTTTGAATTTTTTTTTTTATATCTTTCTATAGTACAAAAGGGTAGGCCTAAAACGTACATTTGGGGAAATACTCAGAATGCTTTATTTAAAATGATGAGGACATCTGTGAAAAAACAAAAGGCTCGCTAACCCGGTGCTCTATTACAAAAGCAACAGCAACAGCAATATCAGAGGGCTCTTCCCACACTCCTCTGCTCACCCCTTGCGGTGTGCGCTGTGCAGCTGCTGATGCATCAAGGATCATTCTCATGAAAGCCATATTAGACTAATATAATGAGCCATATTCTGAAACCCTTTGATAGAAGTAGGAAGTGCATGATAAAGAAGATCATAATTTACTTAATCCTGAAGCTGACATGAAAAATAAACAGATGCCCCTTTTAAAAGAACAGCATTGTTTAGGAGACTGAAACGGCTTACAGCTGTTTTTCAGGGAACATTTGCTTGATCCATTCAACAAGTACTAATATAGAATAATATAGGATAGAAGCAAATTTAAAGGTACAGTGCATGGGAGGGGGGGTGGCAGGTCAGAACAGTTGGCAAAATTTCAATGCGCTGTTGCAAATCCGAAGTGAATTTGCTTTATTTTGAATGAAACCTAATTAAACAGAGAAAATACACTAATGTTCTCTGCAACTGGTTTCTAACTTTTTTGTCCTTGTTTATATTTTTTCCTTCTATCTGCACATTTTTCCCTTATGAAGCGGACAGGATTTGTATCTTTGCACAAACAATCCCCAAAGACAACTGCAGGCTAACAAAACAAAGACCTTACAAAGTATCATGTAGAAGATCAATCACTAAACATTACCATAAAAGGAAAGCAGTAAGGAAAATAAGCTCAGATCAAAGATGGGTTCTAATTTTAATCAAAACTCCCAATTAGCTTTTATGTGGACAGGCTGGCCTTGAACAGAAGCAGTTTCCTCACCAATCCCCCAACGTCTCTTTGTCACCTGAGTGCTCTCATGGTGGTGACTTGTTTCAAAGGAAATTATTTTCTTATCCAGGGTGACTTACAGTTCACACAAGCAGCATTTTAAAGCATTACAAAAATGCAGTAGTACAATCAATACAAAATGCAACAAGTATATATCCTAGTTCTGAGATATCACTCCAGTCGTGGGGGGCCACAGTGTCTGCTGGTTTTTGTTCCATCAAAAGCTCACAATTACTTAATTAATGTCATTATTTAGTCAGGTGACTTATCTTAAACTTTCATATTTAATTTGTATAGTCGCTACCTTACAATTTGTTGATTATTCAAAACATTAAACATTTCAGAGTCTGAAGAGAAGTGTTAAATTCATCCAGTTAATTGTTTAATTGTTTGAATTGAACCTTTAACAATTAATCGATCACCTTTGGAAGAGTTCCAAAAAGTGAGGCAATTATGCACTTCAATTCTATATTATCATGTTTTTTTCTGCACTCAAGGTTTTAAAAAGAAGACTGTTAAAAAAAAATGGCTGGCGTGCATTAGCCTTTAGTATATATAAATAAAAAAGAGAACAATTATTGTGTAAAGTTGAAATCTTTAGCTGTCCTTTGTATGAATTAAAATGTTCTAATATCTGGTAAAATTACAGGAATACATTTTACATACAACAACATGGATTGCAACTTTAAACCAGTGGAAGATGTACTGTTCTAAATATAGTGTGATTAACTCTCAGTATACTGGTGCACTTGTCTCTTAATATTCAGGTAAAAATAATTGAATGGTATTAAGATCATTTTTCTATTTCTGTGTAGATATCCTGATAATAACCCTCCCCACAAGACACAAGATCTGAAGATTTGAAGAAAACAATGTGCCATAGAGTAGGGGGATAATTACAGAAGTTCATGATTTTCTCAGATGTTGGTCTGATTAATATACATATACCCTAAAAAAAGTGTAGCTAATGGATGAGGTAAGTGTTAATGTGAAGTAGATTTTGCATTAGTTAAGGTGGCTTAACTAACTTAAGGTACTTAAGTAATAATAATAATAATGAAAAATGTTCTATATATGCCAGTTATATATATATAGGTGTGAAAAAATGCTGTAAAGAATGCTTTCAAAAATAGACACATTAATAGATTATATTTATCAATTAACTAAATGCAAAGTGAGTGAACAGAAGAAAAATCTACATCAAATCTGTATTTAGTGTGACCACCCTTTGCCTTCAAAACAGCATCAGTTCTTCTAGGTTCACTTGCACAGTTTTTGAAGGAACTCGGCAGGTAGGTTGGCCCAAACATCTTGGAGAACTAACCACAGTTCTTCTGTGGATTTAGGCAATCTCAGTTGCTTCTCTCTCTTCATGTAATCCCAGACATACTTGATGATGTTGAGATCAGGGCTCTGTGGGGGTCCATACCATCACTTCCAGGACTCCTTGTTCTTCTTTACGCTGAAGATAGTTCTTAATGACTTTCGCTGTATGTTTGGGGTCGTTGTCATGCTGCAGAATAAATTTTGGGCCAATCAGATGCCTCCCTGATGGTATTGCATGATGGATATGTATCTTCCTGTACTTCTCAGCATTGAGGAGACCATTCATTCTGACCAAATCCCCAACTCCATTTGCAGAAATGCAGCCCCAAACTTGCAAGGAACCTCCACCATGCTTCACTGTTGCCTGCAGACAATCATTCGGCAAACAAACTGCCTTCTGCTGCTGCCATTTTTCTGCACCCCAGTTCCTGTGTTTTCGTGCATAGTTGAGTCGCTTGGCCTTTATTCCTCCTACTCAGCTGTTTCTGTTTCAGTTAATGAATGTGTTTCAACCTACATATTGAATTGATGAACATTAACACCTGTTTGGTATAATTGTTTAATCATACACCTGACTAAATGCCTACAAAATCCCTGACAAGTGAACCTAGAAGAATTGATGCTGTTTTGAAGGCAAAGGGTGGTCACACCAAATATGGATGTAGATTGATATAGATTTCTCTTCTGTTCACTCACTTTGCATTTAGTTAATTGATAAATATAATCTATTAACATGTCTGTTTTTGAAAGCATTCTTACTTTATAGCATTTTTTCACACCTGCCTAAAACTTTTGCACAGTACTGTATATCACTGGTGGATGAAGGTCTCCCCAAATCTATATACACATACATACACACACATTTTTTTACTAAACTTGTAATTATACATTTTTTAATGTTTTCATTTACATATGATACAATTTTAATGGTTTGATCTGTGACCATCATTTGTTCTGACTTGACAAGGTCTGTGAAAGCTCTTCTCAACGCCTCACAGATTAGAGCGGGTCAGCCAGGGAAAGTCCTGAAACACACAAAATAATCATATAATCTTTAATAAGCAAACACACAAACCAGTAAAATAAATAAAATAGCTGTTATAACACCACTATAGATTGGCCAAATCAAATATTAATAAACATTAATATCCAGTTGCAGACAAAATTATTGACACCCTTCATTTGTACATACACCACTTCATTTATTTCTTTATTAAACTACTCTTATTCACCAAGAATGTAATTTCAAAGGGAGATGGATACAGTCACTCTTGTCAGTCATAGTAAATATTCCAGTTATTTACTGGACTGAGTTAAGACAGAAAAGAGCAGATACTCACACCCATGACTCTAAGGATCTCTCCGCTATAAACCTCAAATGACTGAAGACTGCAGAACCCGGAGAGCTGGCAAACCCTAATAACACATTTCTTTATTTCTTGATTTCACCGCACTCTGGAACATCTGTTCTTGTGCAGGTGAAGTGGATGTTACTCCAAATACTGGAATATATCGCCACTGTTAACAATACATTGCCAGTGTGAGCGCCAGTGCCATTTAAGTTGTTAGACAGCACTCCTAGACCCGTGTGCACTGCTGGGACTGGGGGACCCTGCTGTACTGTACTGGTAAAGGTATCCCTTCTAGGGGGCAACAGAGAAGTGCGCTCGTGTTCTGCTGTGACCCTGACACACTACCCTGAAGCATGTCTGCACAGGGTTGCATAGTGACATTCAACAAAACAAACAACGCTCACTTTCACAATATTACACACAGTGAGAGGTTAAATCAATGTCAGACAGGGGTTCATAAACTTATGATAAGTGTGATACAGTGAATCAGTGGAAGATGGGATTTTCATAGGAAAATATGCCATTTAAGACTGCGAGTGATTGGAATAGAAGGGTATCAAAGCAGGAGCGGACAGATCGACCACAAAAATGATGAAAAGCCAAGATAAAACGAAACCTCACTTAATAAACATAATTGAGTTACTCTAGAACCTCCTTCAGACGATATCATTTGTCTGGCTCTTCCCTCAGGAAGCTTGATTTCTGTAATGATGAATTATCTAGTGCCATTTAACCCTTGATTCACAAGTCTTGTTTCAATTAATTTGGTCTATGCTAAAACCTGACATAGCTATTTTGTATTAAAAATAAAAAAATAGACATTATAGGCATATTTTTATTGTTAATAATAATAATATCTCTCTTATCCAGGGCGATTGTCACAAAGTACACACATTTCAAGAACGAGTCCAGTTTGAGAATATGGTGGCTTACTTGCTGTTTCCGGTCTGACGCCGGGTCAATCATGACATTGATAAGACAGGGTTTCTCCGGGTCTGCCAGGCACTTCCTGAGGGCCTCCTGCAGCTCAGCAGGTGTCTGGACAAAGAATCCTCTCCCCCCAAACGCTGCCATGACCTGCTCGTACCGGGCCTCGGGCAGAAGGGACACGGGGGGGGCACTGCAACATGGAGTGCGCTGTGTCAATTTCTCCACAGAGACTCAGCTGCTTTGTTCAACAGATGCTGCCTACCAGGGAACACTTACTGTTGAGGACCAAAAAGGGCCACAGTTTCAGTCACCAGGCTTCTAACACAAGCCCAGAATGCAATGCAAACATGCAGAGGGAGGAGGAAATACATATGCATTTAAAACTGGCACTGGAGCTTTTTTTTCCGTTCAACTGTGTCTTCGTACGGTAAGGCACTACACATGAGTCCAGGTTTCTCATCTTGTCTTCTCTCATCTTGGAATCCTGCTCTGTGTTGTACCACTTCAGTTTATTTTCTCTGTATTTTCTCTGGGTGCAGCAAACACTGCATGCAAAAATGTTTATATTATAGTGCCGGTTTGCATACTTAAGCAACCAATACTCACACACTGGTTAGATCTCCAATTTTTTCCATTTCCTTCCATGTGTCTTTATCAAGTCCACTGTATATCCCGTTGTTGTTGACAACAATGATGATTATTGGTAAATTGTACCTGTTGTCCAAAATGAGATTGTGCGAAATCAATAAAACATCATTTTAAGGATTTTTTTATATAGAATATTCTGAGCATCTTACAAATAGCAGAAAAAGCTGAATTTGACCACTAACTGACTCTGCTCTGCTATTGGAGCACAACTTAAGTGTGGCCAGGTGTGTGTATCTGAACAGTGAAATGAGATTGTATAAATCTGTGAGCTTGTTAAATCCTATACACCACGCCCACTAGAGGTCACTGTACAACTTCTACCATTTCCTGTTGTCAAGATGAACAGTGAAATTGGGCAGATTTGTGATCAAATTACATCATATGGCTTTAAAAAATCCTATCATATGTCTAACTTAGCACGTGAAGTGTATTATGCACGTATACCTTTTAACGCCTTCACTTATCTGAGTAGCAGATGTAAAGAAAAAGATTTGTACACTGACACCCTACGCTATATATCGAGAAGTCACGGTAGAATGAAAAGGCGCTCTCTGAACTGGGCAAGGCCTGACCTGCATATTGTTTCCACTTCCATCCCAGAGAAACCAAATGCGCTGTCGCCCTCCACACACACCACACGCTTTGCAGGGTCTTCCTCTCGGGCAACAACTGCAGCAGCAATAGCGAATCCAAGGCCCACTCCCATTGTCCCGAACGTGCCAGCGTCCAGCCTGGAAAAGCAAGGGTTCAATCAAGACAATGTGCGGTCCAAAGTGAGGAGCAACAACAACTCCCTATCCTGAAGTTTGTGTTCTAGTGTTAGTAAACATCTTTTTGTATGAGGTTGTGTCACATTACATACTTCCTGTCATATTACTTGGGACACTTCAGTGTTACGTCCAGATGCTGCTGGTCAAAATCTAGACTATATCATGAGTGAGACTGACACCCAGGCGATCTTGCCTGTGACGTGGGAGGTAGTTGTGAAGCATGGTGCGTCCTATGTCCATGGTGTTTGCTCCCTCACTGACTATGACACAGTCCTTTGGCAGCAGCTCTCGGACGTGGTGAAACACAGTATAGTAGTTCATGGGAACCGACGACTGCAAAGCCAGCTCCTAAAATGATAAATCATGGTTCTGATTATCTTAAAAAGCTGTCACAAAGAGATCATCATTTTGGAGAAAACAAACAGCACTAAATAATTGTATTTTTCTGCATTTCATTGAGAAAACAAACAAAGACGTGTGAATCCATGCAGGGCATTCTCACATGCAAACACAGCAATGCCTCTTCATGTTCAGTGTTAGAGGTGTTACAGGTGTTGGGTTTTGCTCACTCTGTAACTCGAGACAATGTTTAAAGCGAGTTATATACCTTGGTTGTTTGTTCATTGCTTTGGATCTTTTCCTTGAGCATGCTCCACCACTCTGTATCTGATGGGTATTTCCACATGTTCTGCTTGAGCGCTGACAAAAGCTAAAAGATGACAGAGAAAAGCTACTGCATTTTTTTACTAACATAATTATGATTATTATGATTATTATTATTATTATTATTATGTATTTATTAGCAAACATATTCAGGAATCCTTAACCAAACTGGTGCTTCATGTAAAAAGAAAATCAGTCAATTCCCACACCTGTTCAACAACCGAATTGACGTCCCCTAGCAGAGCCACAGCCGGCCGGACGTTGTTGCCCAGCTCCTCGGCACACAGATCCACCTGGATCCAGAGAGAAGCAGCACTCCAGTCAATGACACAGATTCGCAGGTTCACAAGAAACATTTCAGACACTCAGATCAAAGGCTTCAAAATGGCCCATGTGGATCAACTAATGATAATCAAAGCTTCTTCCTCAGAGTCAGCTGTTCACTCTGGACACCGTTTCAATTCCTCTATTTATATAATGCACACTTACATGGATTTCTACATGAAAACATACTATAATAGATGGCTTGGCAATAGAGAGGGACTACACTGAGTAAACACACCCCAACAGACTGAGAGGCTAGTCTTTTCTTATGCTTTCTTAATTTGTTATATTCCAAAAATGTGCCAACACGAAATAAACTAATCCTAAACATAAAACACTGTATTGATTTCCGTAAAAGGATACACACTTAGCAAATTCATCAAACGTGTTTTTTTCGAGAGGGAAGGGAAAGGGAGGGAAGATGAGTTTCAGTGTGACCTGAATGAATTTCACATTAGGGTGAAAGCGTGGAGGAACACCGAAGTGCAGCATCCAGTTCAGTCTGGCGCCTAGAAGCAAGATCACATCAGCCTGCTGAAGAGCCCTGAGTGGAGAGAGGAACGGCACATCTGTTTGTTAATCGAAGTTGTGAGCGATCAAATATTTTGTCTAAGAAGACAGTTATATTGGAATTGTCCTTAAAATAATACATAGCTACCTCTAAACTACAGGTGATCAGTATGAAACTCATGGAGCTGACCTGGATCTTGCAGCTGCCACACAGTTTGGATGGCTGTCTGGCACCACTCCTTTGCCCATTGGGGTGGGCAAAAATGGAAACCCAGTAAGATCCAACAGGTTCTGGATGTTACTTTCAGCATGGGCATAGGCAGCACCTTCAAAACAGCATTTAAATAAGATTAAAATTGTATAATTCTATAGCCAGATTAATTATTTCCTGTAAGTCTTTAGTTACAATCCCTCACTCCCCGCTTCCATCAGTTACCAACATGTTATGATCCCATTATCACATTTGTAGGGAAATAAAATGGCAACTGTCTTAAGAGGAGCTATTGTTATTGATCCAGATGTGAAGAAACTCATTCAAACCATTGTTTTAAACTCAAATTTGAACTCATTTCAAAATGAGGCAGCACTGTGAACTTAAGAGCAAATGCAAACATTAACATACTTAAATCATAAGATTATGTACAATGACACAAAGATATGTCTGCCTCAATATAATACTCCATGTTTCTGCACCTTTTAGAGAGTGAACATTGCCAATCATGATTTCCCACAGCAGGCAATCAACCCATTCCAGTAATGTTCATAAGCTTGTAGTGGTTTAAGTAAATCCCAGGATACACCGATGAAGAAGTTTATTACAGAAAACAATAAATACAGGTTAACCCTGAGCTCTCCTCTCACATGAAGTGAGGAAAATAACTAAGAGTGTGAGTTGGAGAAGCCCTTTTGCATTTTCAGATAAGAGTCTTAACTATTGGAAGTGATTACATCTCATTAAAATACAGTTGTACAAAATAGTTGACCACATGGCTGTGGCTGAATTCATTATCGAAAAGGCCATAGCTGATTGCATAACTCTAAAGACAGTAGTTGACTGAAATAACCAAAGTACAGAAATGCATTAAGTACTAATAATTAAAGGAGTACCCAGAACAGAGTAAATACAAATTAATTATTGCTTTATAGACAAAACTGAATTAGCAACATTCAACTATTAATAATATAAAGAATATAAAGACAATACTAAAAGTAAATTGTCCCACTACAAGCTCTAAGCACTAAGTTACCTTTGCCGATGATGAGGAGGGGCCTCTTGGCCTGCTGTAGGACAGCCACGACCTGAGAGATGGCCTGGGGCTCTGCTAGGGACACAGGCGGTGGCAGGCAACATGGCACAACTCTGGACACAGCAGGCAGGCAAAGGGCAAAGAAAGAGTTTTGTTTTGGTATTTACTATTATTGAAGTAGTAAATGGAAAACAAAAAATGTGTAAACTATCACTTATACTTAATTATTTATAAATGGGAGGCATTTGCAAGATTTTGCAGACCAATGATGTTACTGTGTTGATTGTTAAACATACAATCACATAGAAATCATTCTGTTTAAAAAAAGAAGGTATGTATTTATGTTCACTAATCTAAGAAACTACAGCACATTGCTTTCACAACCACAAAATACATTTACTTACCTCACTTTTGCCCTCTCCACTCTGCCATTTACCATGTCTCCAGGTATATCAATATAACAGGCACCTGGACGGCCATATGTGCTGCATCTGACCGCCTGCAAAACAGATACGATATTTGTTTTAATCCTTGGATGATTCAAACTGAATAATAGGTATGCAATGCTTTGCAATATTTATCTCATTGGTGTTATGTGTGACACAGAGAGAGAGACTGGATACCTTCTCAACCACTGCTGGAATGGCTTCTAGGCTGCTGGGTCTTGCAGAGAACTTGCTGTATAGTCTACACGCCTCTACCTGTGTAATTAAAATAGAACATAAATAAACAACATAAACATCTTAACTGTAAAATATATAATCTGATATCTGACTATATCAAATACAATCCATCTCAGAGCATCTCCTTTAATAACAGTATCGCTGTTGACAGGAACTCTGATATTTTAACATCTAAGGCCTCGGATAGAATGATTAATTTGAAGTGCATTTCGTCTTGAAGATAACTTGAAGCTAAAGGCCCTTTTTAGTTGCTATGGTACCTGTGGAAACTCTTGAAATGCTCCCATTGTTTCCTGGTTTTGGTCAGAGGAGCCCCCAACAACGACCACCGGCCTGCAGGAAAACAAAGCAAATGCTGTAGGTTTAGATGCTCCCCAAGCCTGTTCTTAAAGGAATTTTCCAGAACAACTGAATACTCTGAATGCTTTCAAATGTGATGTACTAATTTTAAACGTGAAAATGTATTCTAGGTAACATGATTACAAAAATATATACATTTCTACAGGGATGAAGACCTAGGTATGGTTAATTTCAACCACACCCTAACTGTTATATGTACTACTAAAAATGTCCCAACCTCAATTTTTAAAACAGAATGATTTCTAAGGTTTATGAAAGTAAATAGAGGAATGTTTCTTTTCCTGTTTATTCTCCAGAGAATCTTGCAAGTTTTAGCAGATTGTAGTTTTCACTTTTAAAGTAAATGGAGAAAAAAACAGGACAATAACACATTGCACTGAGACATATTTCTATTTATCAACAGAGAAAAACCTTACCAGCAGTTCATGTTAGCATTTGCCATTCCTCCTAAAGCGTGGATGAGTCCTGGACCAGAAACAACCAGACAAGCTCCGGGTCTAAAAGAAAAACAAGAATAGAATGAAATACTCATTCTGGAAGTCTGTGATGGATTATCTGATAATTCTATGAAACGTATTTCTGTTAAACTGTGAATGATAAGCAACCTGTAACTGGATAGATTGTATAATTCTTATGCACAGCTTTGTTTCCAAACTCAAAATGCAATTTAAAAGTAATCTACAGACATTTGTACCTTCCTGTTAAATATCCCACAGCAGAGGCAGCATAACAGGCCTAAATGGGAACAGACAGCGTTTAAGAGACAGCATTCAGATTAATAATGTCCATTCTGTAGGAAAACAATAACACAAATTTATTTTAGACATTTAATATTATTGAACACTCTATTCTTACTGTATGGAATAATTATAATAACTCAACTATAAATGCAGCCCCTACAAGTTGAAAATATGATGTGTTTATTTAGTTGATGGATTAAACAGTCTAACAGTTTAAAGACAGAGATCCAATTTACCGCTTGTTCGTTTCTCATCCCAATGTATTTAATCCCTGCAGCTTGGGCAGCCATTGCAACTTCTATCACAGGGACACCAACTATCCCAAACATGTATTCCACATTCTGCACAACAGAAGAGAAAAACACAACAGAATACTTTTCATAACCAAACTGGGCACTAGTGTAAAGAGGTCCGGTTATTTTATTGGTGCTAAACATTTTTACATTCACAGCACATTTTCTCCTTGACCAAGACATCATAAAGTATTTTCTTTGAATCTGTAAAAATATATGAAACATCTCCCTTTAATACTATTTTCACAGTGCCATGTTTGGATGTTTTCATGTACCAGTGAAAACTCCTTTAATCAGTTAAAACTTTATAGTTTGCATGTGATTGTGCAACGTATGCAGCTTTTCCTTAAACATACAAATTAATCAAATTGCATCTATGTTGATTTCTTGATAGTGTTTATTTTCTTTTTTAGATTTGTTACTCTTTTGATCATGGCTACAGTGACACCTGGACGATACAAAATAAAATACTGGTTAGTTATCAAAGCCAAAAAGTGTCAAACGGGAGCAAAAAGTGACAGGCTTTGAGTCAAACCACGTTTAGGAGTATTAATATCCATCAGTGACAGTGTGAGATGATAGTGCAGTGGTGGTAGACTATACTACACTATCATTTTAACAAATATTTTAGCATGGTACAATTCTACCATCCTTTTTCCTATGCTATATAACATTATAACAAAGTATATGGGACTGAAACTAAAAAGTGTTTTATGGGACAGAACAAATGCATCCATATTATTGCAGGTGCCCATTGCAAGTTTCAGTGAAATGATTGCTTCATACAGTCATTATTATTTACATACTGAAGCTCATCTACTGCTCCCTTATATAACATATTAATAAACTGTTGGACTGTAAAACTCTTAAATGCTAATACATATAATTTGTAACTGCTTTTGAATTAGCCTACAGCAGGTAAAAAAATCACAACCAAGCAACTGTGTATGAGGCAATCACTGTATTAAATATCAGCTGTTGCACAGTGATTGTAGGAAGGCAACATCTTTTCATTGTTAATCCTGTATGTTTCGTATTAAGGTTCGTCTGCCTAGTGAAAAAGCTGTGACAGTTTTGTGATAGTGATTATAGGAGTAGTAATAATAATACAAAGAGGAAATGTATCGTGTGGGAAAAGCTGCATACAGTGACACCGTCTTCCATAGACAAAGTGCCAATGACCCTTCAGGTACAAGACCTTTGATGTCAAGCGCTGAACAGACACTCGCTACTTTTTCGTTCCGAGTGCAACACAGATCTGTGACTTCCAGAGCAACCTGCCATGTCACTTCGGTTCCACACATTTGGGTTCCTTCATTTTAACTTCTAATATTCGTAATTGTGTTTAAAAAGTCAGCATGATCCTTGATGAAACCACACGTTTCCCTACAGATATGTCTGTTTAATATTATATAACGTGTGTGGTGGTGTTCAAATAATCAGTTTAGCTTGCACAATACTGCTTTAACAGAAAGAATGAAAACGACATAATCGGCAGGTAATGAACCAACCAGGGCATAAATGCTTACTTGCGCTCTGAGAGCCTCAGCAATTATCTGAGCTCCTGTTATCTCCTCCATCTCTCTCCGTCTCTGGCTGGGAAATGAATTTGAAAGATCAGGGTGCAAAGTGCCAACAACAACCCAGGGCGTGAGCACGTATCGACCAATCAGCAATCGTACGTGCGTGACGTAAGAGACGTCAAGCCAATCAGGATTGCACTGGGAACGAACGTGTGACGTAAGTACGCAGGTGTCGAAGAAAATAAAAAGTGCCCGGAGTCTGTCGAAGAGAAGATGTAGGGAAGTAATGTGTGAGTTTGTGCTGTTTAAGTAAGAAAACAATGTTCACAATTACTAATACTAATGCATGTCTTATTGCGGTGTAAATATTTATAACCGGGCTTTGTACAGACTAAGATTATACAACATGCTTTTTGTGCATTTGTTTCTTGGAAATATGAAGCCTATAAGGAGTGTAAATATAAATGCAATGCTGTGCTATGTCAATCACATGATGAAGTAACTTTCACAATCTGGCATGGGATACATTACGTAACGTTTATAGTAACATTTGAGTTTGATCAAATTGCAACATTTGTTGTATGCAAAATGAATCAATATTAGACACGGCGACAAACAAAGAACGTGTTCTGTTCACAAATCAGAGGACAGACTGCGATTGTACACGTATCTATATTAAACACAGCAGATTGGCACATGTACAGGTCAGCGGGCTGAATGGTTCAAGCATCAAATATGTCGTTGTTCTGCAGACTGTGCTGGTATTTGTCAAAGCTGGGGTTGGCTCGGCTCTCCAGGTTTCCCAGCAGCTTGCCTTTTCTCCCCATGCCAACAAGGTTCATTCCCCGGCCGTTGAAATAGGACTGCAGGATTTTGAAAAACTGTAAAATAAAAAAGTGCCGCATGTAAAATCACCAAGTTATGATCTGCAAGCTGATGAATTCTTCACTGTATAGAAACAATTTTCACTAAACGTTGTCTTCTCTATACGAGGGACAAACTTTGTATGTTTTCATGAATTGGCACAAGGATGAAGTCATAATTAATGTTGGTTTATTTAACCAAACAAGAAACAATACTAACTATATAATGTGTGAATAGTTTATAAATAGACAATGTACTTTAGAGAATGACAAAATACATTGTTCAATGAAACTACATGTAGAATAAACTACTGTATTGGCAATAGATATTAATCTGAGGAAGTTGCTTTTTGATTAAATAAATATTACACTCCTTTTCATTTCAGGAATTGGATTTATAAACATAATTGAGATTCGAAGATCGCAGGAGGCAGGTAATTAAATGCATAAAAGAAAACAAAAACATCAAAAGATCTGTGTAGTTAAAGGTACAGTTAGGACATGACTGATGTCAGCAAACAAATATAAGAAAGAATCACTGTAAGAAAGAATGGATGAAGATGCAAGAAGACAGATAAATAGCTTACCAAATTCCTGCCCTGTGGATTGCCAAGAGATTTCCATTCTCCTTCACTCAAGCCTGGTTCAGATGTGACACAAGCAATAAGTAGTGTAATCACAGCAGCTACAGCAAATTGAGAATGTTTCATCCTATTCCACAAAACAAAAAAAAAACAACATTAACAGCACAAAATAACAAAGTATAATCTAGATTAATTAAATATCTTAGGATCTTAAAATATTTGTTCCCTTCAAATCCAGCTATATGCCAGCTTCGTTAGAGATAAACTTAGCAAATTATTGGGTGAGAGAAAGAAGAAAAACTAGCACATTGGGAATCATTCAGAAATGCATTTAGATCGATGAGCTCACATTGTTTTTGTTGTTGTGGGTAAAACTCAGAGGCTCCTCAGCATCCGATGGCTTTCCTCTATCTTTCCCTATTCCTGTGCTGCCATCATTTATACCTTGAATTATAATAGCCTTCCCACTCTCCTTGCATTCTTGAATTGCAATGAGATGAACACAGTAAATTATCCCATATCAGGGCTGCTGTGCGATGGGCAATTATTTAAAAGGTTTGCATTCTTTGTATGTGTGTGTGTGTGTGTGTGTGTGTATGAATACATATGTATACACAGCATAGACATAAGCAAGTAGACAAGTTTGGGAAGCATGTTTTTTTTGTTTGTTTTTTATTTTTGTGGAACCAAACTGCACTGCCAAAATCTGAGTGGGGTTTAACCAAAAATACATATATATTTGTGATTCAGTACTTACGGTTTAATTTGTACATATTATGGACTTCTACTAATTACAATTTCTTCTTCCACATCTTCTGATTCTAATAGAATGAATCATCATAATCATTACTGTACAGTGCTACTTTATGCTGTTTAATGTTTGGATCTGTATTCTTGTGCCGTAAGCATATTATATTCCTGCATCTCATAAGCTGTATGAACTCTTATACATTTTACCCATTTTTTATACATACAATAACTGATTATTATTTATATCTGTCAATATGTTAGTTTGAATGAGAGATACCAGCATGCTTTAGGATGGAAATCCTTTGCCCACCATAATAATCAAGTACTGCAAAAGCCCCGATGCAGAAATATATATGCAGTGCTTACTTAATATAGGTCTGAATATAAATGTTGACCAGAAACTAGACTTTCTGAAGTAATCTTATGCAACCATGGCCTGACAGTTTAAATAGCATTGTCTTGAATCAAAAGAATAATAAAAAATGAAATAAACAAATAAATAACAATCTTAGGGAATCACAATCTTTTACAATTAGTATGAAAGCAATAAACAATAGGGAAGGTAATTTGAATTAGAATGAAAATGAACAAATAGGCCTATAAAATATGAGTATTGTTGCAGTTCAGGCTTTGTATTGCATTGCTACAGGTGTAATACCTTCAGTGCTTCTTATCTGTAGTGTCTATCAGTCCAAAGTTCAATGTAGAAAGAACAAATATTGCATCACAGACTCCTTTAAATAACTGTGGTCTCTTTCTGTATGCATTGCTCTGACTGGTGTTTACCTGCATGTTTAACTTGGTTGTGCTCATAACTAGACACTTCCACTGTTCCTCTCTGTTCTAGGTTTGCCAAAGACAATGCAGCTGTCTGTGCTGATAAAGATCGCTGCTCTCTGGCAGTGCTCCTTTGGGCTCTCCCAGGCCAGCGAAGGAGCCCATTATATCGCTGCTGTTTATGAGCACAACATCATCTTTAACCCCGACCCCAAGGTTCCTCGCAGTCGCCAGGCAGCGCTGGATCACATGAAAGAGAACCTGGATATATATGAAGAGCAAGTGGCTGCAGCTGCAAAACAGGTCAGTGTGTGGGCAGCTATGACAGAAAAAATGTACCTGGGTTAGAATATAATACAATAAAGAATATGACCGTTTAGGTTGTTATACTGTGACTGTGTTGGTAGCTTGTTTTATAATAAGGTTTAATTTTCTTGAATGCTTTCTGAAGGCTTCTAAATTCAAATACTTTGTATCTAGATATGTTTCCTTTTGCTCCTAATGTGTCAATTTGTTTTTCTGTATGACTGTAAACAGATCTGATTTTCATGGTGTGTCGTACTAAACACACTCTGTGTCTTGCAACTCTATAACACTCACAGTCAAAAAGTCACAATCATAGTGATAATCTTGTAAACCCGATTTCTTAGCAGACACCCTTATCCAGGGTGACTTCCACACTGCCACCATTGAAAGAAAAACGAAGTGCATTGTACAGGTTTTCGAGCATTTCTGCCATGTACTTTTCTCCTGTCAGGGCGCACAGATAATAGTGTTTCCAGAAGACGGACTCCATGGTTTCAACTACACTAGAGAGTCCATTGTTTCGTATTCGGAGACGATTCCTGATCCGGCCTCAATGAGCTGGAGCCCCTGTCTTCAGCCAGAGAGGTTCAATGGCACTGAGGTACACAACACTGTTAAAACATTGACACTAATATCTAGAATGGAGTGCAATTCATATTTTGTTGGATTCACCAAAGTTGCCACACGTTTAGTGTCCTCTTTGGGGACCGAATATGATGGGCACAGATGTTTGCAGTGGTTGACGAGATGCTGCCAACAGAATTGGTTGAACTTTACAAAATGGGTTGTGTCCCTGGCCTTCATTGACAGAAGGGACTCGTCTTGTTGAATAAAACAATCACACTGAAGCATTGACCAGCACACTAATGTTTGCCCCCGTTTTTGTTTCCTGATAAGAGTACAAAACATTGAAGATACAAAGTGGTACAAAAAGATATCAGGATGCTACTTAAGAGTCCCCCTAGATTTGCTGGAAAAATGCTTTAGGAATCTACTTGGTCTTATCCATAGTGTTTGACAAGACGAATAAGATTTCTAGTCTGCCACGTGTATTTTTCAAAGTTCACTCTTGTTTTGTTATCGTTCATAGGTTCTTCATCGGCTGAGCTGTATGGCACACAAGCATGCAGTGTATTTAGTGGCAAATATGCCCGATCGCCAAGAATGTGACAGCACAGATCCACACTGCCCCCCAGATGGCAGATATCAGTTCAATACGGATGTCGTCTTCAGTGATGATGGAACAATAGTGGCCAGGTATCATAAACAAAACCTGTATTTTGAATCTGAATTTAACACCCCTAGAGAATGCGAGTACGTCACATTTGACACTCCATTCGCCGGGAGGTTTGGCCTCTTCACGTGTTTCGACATTCTCTTCCACGAACCGGTCATTACCCTTCTAGAAAAGTATCAAGTAAAACAAATGATCTTTCCCACGGCCTGGTTTAACGAAGCCCCCCTGCTGTCTGCGCATCAGTTCCAGAAAGCATTTGCCACAGGTTCGGGAATTAACCTCCTAGCAGCTAATTTGCATCACCCTCCACTCCGCATGACTGGGAGTGGCATTTTCACGCCCTCACACTCAGTTTACCACTTTGACATGGAAACGGATAAAGGCAGACTGCTGGTGAGCAATGTTTCACTCCCTACTGACTCTGAGACAGGTTCACCACCTACCTCCGAGGTCTGCATGAAGTCCCAGGATTGTGGAAAACCCTCAGCATCAAAACCTGTAGCAGATGGGGCAGCCCCTGGAACATTCCATGGCAGTATGAGTTCAGATAATTACACCTTTGTTCCTGTACAAGGAGCAGAGGGAGATTTGACCGTGTGCGATGGCTCATTGTGCTGCCGTTTGTTGTACAATGGCTCCCATGTCCCTGAGGAGCTCTACGCTTTTGGAGTCTTCAATGGCCTACACACGGCCGCTCGACAATTTTATCTAGAGGTGTGCGCTCTGGTCAGATGTCCTGGTGACACCTTTGCCAGTTGCGGGGGGGAGGTCACTGCTGGAGATCAAACCATCACCACAATAGATTTCCATTTAGAGGGCAACTTTAGCACCCGTTACATTTACCCCAGTATCCTAACCAGTGGCATGCAGCTTGATTCCCCAGACAGGGTGGGTTGGGAGAAGGAGAGCTACGTCATGAGTAAAAAACACATTTCTGGTGGCCTTGTCACAGCTACACTGTATGGAAGACATTACGAGAAGGACTGAAAGTCTGGGGATCTGATTTTAGTGAATGCTTAAAAAAATAAATAAAATAAAAAATTGATACTATCATAATATTAATTCATAATAATCTTATTATAATAGGTAACTATAAAAGCAAGCACAGTATTAAACAGAATTGCAAAATGCAACAAACATTCAGTGCAACAAAATGATTGTGCAAAGGTAAAGTACTGGGAAGCATAGGAAATAGAGGTGCAATAAATAATATACAATGCACTCTATACAATAAACTTTGTTAAAATAAACTATGTTAAACATCCATCCATCCATCCATCCTTCTATTTTCGAAACCGCTTATCCTGGCGAGGGTCGCGGAGAAGCCGGAGCTGATCCCAGCAGGCATAGGGCGCAAGGCAGGGATACACCCAGGACGCGACGCCAGGGCATTGCTGGGCACTATGTAAAACTATGTCGTAATTATATACCTATATATACACAAGAAACGATCATTATATTCTACAATAAAGAGAAGAGTAGAGCAACATCCCTTCAGATTATCTTGAGATGTGTTTTGACAATTCATCCATTTGAGAACCTGAAATGCATGAAGAACATTTTTGGAGCATTACTTGAATATGAATAGTAATGCCTAATCATTTATGGGCATCGCTAAAATTGGTCAGACACTGATTACATCCTACATGGTCTTTTGTTCTAAAAGATGTTTGAATTTCTGTTTTGTATAAAAGGGTTTTTATTCGGTCTTTCATCTGAAGTGCTTCTGCTTTGGAGTAACTGTGCAGTACATGTCCTTCATTTGCAATTCAAGACTGGGACTGTGGCAGGATGTTTTATCAAAAGTTTTTCAGAACTTGGAGAGAATTCATTTTTTTTCTTCTCAAATAAAAATAAACAATTTTGTTTGTGATGTTGTGTGTTAGTAAGAACTACAGTGAGGGAAAAAAGTATTTGATCCCCTATCAATCAGCAAGATTTCTGGCTCCCAGGTGTCTCTCTTAAAGGGAGTGCTCCTAATCTCAGCTCGTTATCTGTATATAAGACACCTGTCCACAGAAGCAATCAGTCAATCAGATTCCAAACTCTCCACCACAGCCAAGACCAAAGAGCTGTCCAAGGATGTCAGGGACAAGATTGTAGACCTACACAAGGCTGGAATGGGTTACAAGACCATCGCCAAGCAGCTTGGTGAAAAGGTGACAACAGTTGGTGCGATTATTCACAAATGGAAGAAACACAAAATAACTGTCAGTCTCCCTCGGTCTGGGGCTCCATGCAAGATCTCACCTCGTGGAGTTTCAATGATCATGAGAACGGTGAGGAATCAGCCCAGAACTACACGGGAGGATCTTGTTAATGATCTCAAGGCAGCTGGGACCATAGTCACCAAGAAAACAATTCGTAACACACTACGCCGTGAAGGACTGAAATCCTGCAGCGCCCGCAAGGTCCCCCTGCTCAAGAAAGCACACGTACAGGCCCGTCTGAAGTTCGCCAATGAACATCTGAATGATTCAGAGGAGAACTGGGTGAAAGTGTTGTGGTCAGATGAGACCAAAATCAAGCTCTTTGGCATCAACTCAACTCGCCGTGTTTGGAGGAGGAGGAATGACCCCAAGAACACCATCCCCACCGTCAAACATGGAGGTGGAAACATTATGCTTTGGGGGTGTTTTTCTGCTAAGGGGACATGACAACTGCACCGCATCAAAGGGACGATGGACGGGGCCATGTACCGTCAAATCTTGGGTGAGAACCTCCTTCCCTCAGCCAGGGCATTGAAAATGGGTTGTGGATGGGTATTCCAGCATGACAATGACCCAAAACACACAGCCAAGGCAACAAAGGAGTGGCTCAAGAAGAAGCACATTAAGGTCCTGGAGTGGCCTAGCCAGTCTCCAGACCTTAATCCTATAGAAAATCTGTGGAGGGAGCTGAAGGTTCGAGTTGCCAAACGTCAGCCTTGAAACCTTAATGACTTGGAGAGGATCTGCAAAGAGGAGTGGGACAAAATCCCTCCTGAGATGTGTGCAAACCTGGTGGCCAACTACAAGAAACGTCTGACCTCTGTGATTGCCAACAAGGGTTTTGCCACCAAGTACTAAGTCGAAGGGGTCAAATACTTATTTCCCTCATTAACATGCAAATCAATTTATAACTTTTTTGAAATGCATTTTTCTGGATTTTGTTGTTGTTATTCTGTCTCTCACTGTTAAAATACACCTACCATTAAAATTATAGACTGATCATTTCTTTGTCAGTGGGCAAACGTACAAAATCAGCAGGGGATCAAATACTTTTTTCCCCCACTGTACATTCCCTTATCTTGATACATCAGAGGTGCAAAGTTGAGCTGAAATAATGTATAGATCTAAAATCTGGAAGCCTCAACAATGACATTTCAGACTCCATGATTTTTATTTAACACAGAAACACTTAAAAATGTAGATAAATGCCATCAAGAGCTAAAATAGATTACTTCTGCTTAAATCAGACTGCAATACACAATGTTGGAATGGACTCTGCAACCCTAACCTTTTTCTTAAAAATAGATTTTCTTGTGATGGGTTGCCCTCTATAGGCAATGTTGTGAATGGTAACCATTAAGGTTCAGTTTTTCCAACAGTCAAAATCAAGAGTTCTAGCCAATTAAAATGCTTTAAAAACAATCATTAATAAAAGAGTAGAGCCAGATGTATCATTTTAAGCGACTACTACATTTTCAGCAGTAATCCAGCTTTAAGAGGGTCACTGTTTTCATCCATAAAACAGTTTTGTCTTGAATAATGAAAGCAGCAGCTACACACATGCACACACATGTGGTTGTTTGTACAGGAAGTACATTTTGTGTGGTCTTTCATTTATGTTGATCAAGATCAAATCATTCTTCATCAAAAAGTTGAACATAGAAGAGTTAAGTGACAATATCAGTCTGTAATAGACCAATATACATTCCAGACCATTTCTATTGAAATAAAGCATATTGAGAGATCAGAAGGCATCCATTTATAATAAATATAAATTCTTCAAGTCAATCTAAAAGGCTTGGATTGTGTAGGCAAGAATACTTCATCTTTGCTTTGGGTGGGATATATTAGGCAGCAAGTGAACATTTTGTCCTCAAAGTTGATGTGTTAGAAGCAGGAAAAATGGGCAAGCATAAGGATCTGAGCGACTTTGACAAGGGCCAGATTGTGATGGCTAGACGACTGGGTCAGAGCATCTCCAAAACTGCAGCTCTTGTGGGGTGTTCCTGGTCTGCAGTGGTCAGTACCTATCAAAAGTGGTCCAAGGAAGGAAAAGCGGTGAACCGGCGACAGGGTCATGGGCGGCCAAGGCTCACTGATGCACGTGGGGAGCGAAGGCTGGCCCGTGTGGTCCGATCCAACAGACGAGCTACTGTAGCTCAAATTGCTGAAAAAGTGAATGCTGGTTCTGATAGAAAGGTGTCAGAACACACAGTGCATCGCAGTTTGTTGCGTATGGGGCTGCGTAGCCACAGACCAGTCAGGGTGCCCATGCTGACCCCTGTCCACTGCCGAAAGCGCCTACAATGGCACGTGAGCATCAGAACTGGACCACGGAGCAATGGAAGAAGGTGGCCTGGTCTGATGAATCACCAGTTCAAGGTGTTGACTTGGCCTCCAAATTCCCCAGATCTCAATCCAGTCGAGCATCTGTGGGATGTGCTGGACAAACAAGTCCCATCTATGGAGGCCCCACCTCGTAACTTACAGGACTTAAAGGATCTGCTGCTAACGTCTTGGTGCCAGATACCACAGCACACCTTCAGAGGTCTAGTGGAGTCCATGCCTCGATGGGTCAGGGCTGTTTTGGGATCTACACAGTATTAGGCAGGTGGTCATAATGTTATGGCTGTATAAACCCAATATGTTATTGTAAGCATATATTCATATCTAGCATAAAAGTATTCCGGGCTGTAATATTTTCTGCTTTAAAAATATTGCATTGAGGGAGAACAGTGGTTAGGGAACACCACTGGGAGAAAACCATCAACATACGATCCATTACATAAAGCCTGTACAGTAAATAAGATGAAGCTCTCCCCTCTGGAGTCAGTCCAGAGCGCTCGGTATGGAATAAACCATCGCCACTGAAGACCCCTGGCCTCTTAGTGGTAATTCACTGATTTTTGCCTCTACAGAATTCTCAGTACAATCGAAAATGTTTAGCTTCCATTTGAAATCCTTTACCTACTTACAGATGAAGCATTACAGGCCCTGGCTTAGGAGTGGTTTTCAGACAGCACACCATCTCAAAGTACACTGGTTGTGAATTGCTTTAAAACCTGTATAGAAGAAGGAAATTCAAAGACATTTGAATGGACAGTGATCACTGTAAAACTATATCTGAAATAGGTTAGTGTGACAGTGATACTTCTGTAATGCATTAGAAATATATCGGTTTGCCTCTTATGTGGATATTGTGCATGTAATGTTTATTTAAAATATGACTGTAGTCAATGGTAAAAGGATTGTAAAGTTTGTAACTCATTGTGGGAGTAAACTTTAACCCATTAATTGAAGTAAACAGACTTGATTTTGCATTCTTAAAATGGACTGTAAGTGTCCTAAAAGTGAGGATGATGTGATCAATGCACCTACCCCGCACTCCCCATTGTGATCAAAGCCACACAGCCTCTTTAGTCAGTGGATTTGTATAGTCAACTCAAAGTATGACATCACAAAAAATGTTTTAAAAACACTTGATGCCAATTTAAAAAAGTTTATGGTACAGCAATTTAAATCTAGCTTGGTTAATGTGAAGACCAGGTTAAAACACATAACATTAGGTTTCAAATACTGGTCCAAATGGTGGAGTGTGACAAACCCATTTACACTATTGTTGCAAGTTTACTCACCTAATTTTTCAATCTAATCTAGAATCATAAAGGCTCTGAGGACTGAAACGATAATGAATCGATTCTGCTTTCTACAATAACACGGCACCAATTGCACCACAGCGAGCGCTGCAGTGCGTTGGGAGGGGCAAAGAAGATTGTTGAAGGGGTTATCTGCCCCCAATGGGGGAGCGGGGGATTAAGGCTATAGAGAATTGCCAAATTAATCTGAAATTACCACAACACAAATGAGCTATTAAATTACATATAACCCACATTTGGATTTTATTATCCATAAAATATACAGAAATCTCAGAGATGTATTTAAAGAGTGCAGGTAGGTATAGTATCCAAGCAGTCACTATTTCCTATATACATGCTAGAATTTCATCTCTTCAAAAGAAAAAGAAAAATCACAAAATGTAATAAACCAAGTCGTCCTGTGCCACACGTTTGTTTTCAGAAAACCAGCTGACATTCTGTACAGAATTCCAGTTTAAAATGCATTTAAAATAAAACAAAAATAGAAGATTTTTTTTCTTTTTGCTCTAACAAATCACATACAAGATTAAGGTAGTCTTGCATGTAAAAACTAATGCAAGCAAAACCTGTAGAAATGGCATTGATGTTAAGAGCAAAACAAACAACTAAAACAAATCAGGTAAAAGGTAAAATCCAATGCAAACCTGTCATTGGTATTTACAGTTTTCTTCTGTACGAAGCAAATCATGCTTGCAGTGACTTGCTTTAACACAGTATCATTGTTTTACATGAAATTAGTGTTGAAATTAAAATCATGTTGGGGTCTCTAAAAAACATAGCTTAACTCAGACAGCCATGTTTCTTTGGCCGTTTACACACCCCGACCCCACGCATTAAAACCATGAAGGCACATGGAACACAAATCGAATGTACAGATATCGCACACAAATGAAAAAAAAAAAGCATTTATTGAAAGAAAAATATGACTGGGGCCACAATATTGAAAAGGTGAGATTTATTTTGCTGTTGCACTTTGTCGCCCTTGAAGTCAAGTTGCTCACATCTTTCAAGAACATACTGCCAAATAAAAATACAGTAAATCAATGTCCATAGTGATTTTCCAAAAAGGTCTGGATGTTTATTTATAATGTAAAATGTATAACCCTGACTGTACCATGATCGCTGGTCTCAAAATTATATTAGAAAAGGCATGACAAGGCCATGTTAAAATTTTGTCTCAAAAATAGGTTCCTTTGTCCCCATATATATTCTATACGTTGTAGGTCTCAGAGGCTTGGATTTTCAAATCCTTTAATGATTTTCAAACAATTAGTAAGTACTTCATCTTCCCATTAGAATAAATTAATCTTGACTTACACATATTGGAATATAAACTGAATCCTATTCTTCCTGACAATGGGTTAAAAATGCTTTTGAAACTTTTGGTCCCTTTGGCAACTTATTCTTCAAGTGCTAATATCCCAAACCGGATTATTGCCTTAAGAGAAATCGATCGTTTTACTCGTATAGTCCCAGTCTCACTTTAAAACTCTGATTTGAAAACAACACATTTAATAGTAGTGTACACTGCTGAAATGACTTCTGGCACTGCAAATTAAATGGTACGGTAAAGAAAGAAAGTAATTGGCTTCTCGTTTTCTTCAACCGCTTCTTCCCCAATTCCTTCGAAACTCGGCATCCTTCCAGGTCCGACTCTTAAGGCCCTTTGAGAAACACTTCCCACGAACATCAGCCAATGAAATCTGGTTCAGCTGTTTGGGTCAAAGATGCGGCTGTTCAAGAGCTGGGCTCCTGCTCAGTAAGACAGGGGTGCGCTTCAGACACCGCCTCCCTCGGCTCAATAGGTCTCAGAGTCCGAGTCGTTGAGCTCGTCGTCTTCGTTGTACGAGTACCCGTCCTCCCGGCCGATGTTGTTGAAGCTGCAGTAAGAGCTGTGTTCGCTTCTCAAGATGGGCAGCGTGTCAAAGGTCACAGTCTTCGAAGGGTTGGTGTAGTGATTAATGGCATTGAAACTGAGGCTGGGCATAGTAGTGCTTGGAGATACAGGCATCATGGTGGCCAATATCAGGGCGAGGCAGTCAGCAACGTCTTTGTTCGGGGCGCATGCCAAGGCGGGTGTGTAGCCTGCAACGACCAGCACGTTAAATCTCACACCGTGTAAGAACACAAAACAAGATTCCAATATTTTACTCAGCATATTGCCCTATTGGCACTACTGGCACCTGATGTGTCTGCATTAAGTAGAACAGGACCTGGGAGTTCAGTAAATTATATATATATGTTTGTTTTTTTTTAACCTCGAATCACTCTGAAAAATAGTGGAAATGCTTCATCCTGAATGGACACGGTGCTCTTACCATTTTCATCCACAGCGAGCACGCTGGCCCCTTTCCCCAGCAGCTCCTGCACCACCACGGTGAGGCCGTTCCTCGCAGCCACATGCAGGGGTCTAACAGAGGAGACCAAGACAATGTCCAAATCAGCCTAGGAGAGGTTATAACCTGCAGCCACCCCCGTCTGTTTAGTCAGCCATTCAGCGCACACAGGGGCACACACTGGAAGCTCACGCTGGAAGCAGCACGTGGTGCTGCAACCACGATCTTTACAGAATAGATTACCATGGCCAAGGAGCCCCCATTAATCACATTGACAGGAGTGAAAGTACTTAAGCTGCAGTACTCTTGAGCAGCCACAAGGTGGAACTAAGAACCTACCATTCTGAGCAGAGGGCTCTTAAGTTTATAATGTTAACTGAGAAAAGACACATTCAAAAAACATCTTTAGGTCTCATTTTTCTAATACAGATCTGATTAACTTTATCAAGATTCTTTTTTTTTATTTTATTATTATTGTCTTCAGGAACAACAAATGCAGGAAATTGTGTTGAAATAGTCGATTATTTTCCCCCGTAACAAAACATGCAAGTCTACAAATGTTTATATTGGTGCCTCTTGCAAAAAAAAGTTAATGCACGCTTAAAATTCACATGAAAATCTAAGGAATTTTTTGTTTAAAGAAATCAAGAAACGGAAGTATCAATCCACGGTACGTACGTCTGTAAAGCTGCATTTGTTGAGTTGATGAGGTTCCTGTCGGTTATCTTCTCCAGTATTAACAAGGCACTCGTTTCATGACCCTTCAAAAAACATCAAAAAAATAATATATATCATAAGTGCTATATTAGGTCATCAGGTCTCAATTTGAAATGCAGGACAGGTTACGCATCACCTGCTGGGATGACAAAGAAACCTGCAGTACTAAAGAACATCTGTTTTTGAGAAATATACACATTTCATACAGTAAGAAAAACACAATTTAATTCTTAAAACATTCAGAGAGTTTAGTGTCTGTATTGACAAGTTCCTCCCTTAACCCACTTTATTTACGGTATAGGAGCTGCACTGTGAATATGACTGAACAGGTTTTCCACAATCCTGCACAATACAGCTGGGGATCCAACACACAAGTCTCTCGAGGTGCTGATCACAAAGTGGTCCCATTTCTGGGCTCAGTCAGAGAGATGCTCACCTTGCTGCAAGCCAGGTGCAGGGCTGTATTTTTGTTAGCATCTTGTAGGGTGAGATCTGCCTTGGCACTGCTCACCAGCACTTCTGTGGGGGGGGGGCAATAAAGATTGCACACTCAAGACTCAAATAAGAGGCTACAGAAATCTAAGAAAAGACAGTACTCACAAACCACAAGTGTAACTAAATAATAAGGTTATTATGGGACGCACTAATGATTACCATTCAAAATTTACATCCTTCGGTTTCAGACTAGTTACAACTACTGCACACTAATGATTTACAGAAACAGGGCAGGCTACTTCAATCTATAGTATAAGTTTACTTAAAGAATAACGGCAGCAAAACCGAAAAAAAGTCTGTTATACCAACGGCATTGGTCTGCCCATTCTCTGCCGCCATCATTAGCGGCGTTTTCCTGGACGAGTCCACGGCGTTGACCTGTGCGTTGTGACTGAGCAGCAGCTGTAGACACTCCACGTGGTCCGTGAAGGCCGCGCCGTGCAGGGGAGTCCTGCCACACAGGAGAGAAGGCTGGCATTTACACAGAGCGGTCAACGCGACATCTGGCCCTCACACCCAGGCCTGGTGTTGATCAATTTACCAACCAATACCAGCTTTCTGATGTGGGGTTTGAAAACTTGCCACTTCCTGCTCTTTACCTAGACTACCATAAACCTACCAGCAATCCCACTCTACAGACTGAATACCTTTTAACCTAATATGCAAAATGTCAGACTCCCAGCACATTCCCCATCTTTACTCCCCAAAGGTGGGAGGATTGCTTCTGATGGACAGTCTGTGAAAAAGGTTTTAGCTATCTGTGCTTCTTTCAGTCCAGCAAATCAGCCTAGCCAGTCACTCACCCTAAACAAAAGGTTGGAAAGGGAATGCAACTGAATTAACAATGTGAAACAGCACTAGATGCTTGTGGACGACCGTTACCTGGCTTTCGAATCAGTGGCGTTTACGATGGTTGCGCCCAGTGTGTCAATAAGCATTTCTGCGGCTCCTTCATTGTCGTTTATCCTGTCAGATGAAAAGGGGAATATAAAGTCAGTTTTCTAACCCTTATGTAACACATTCAGAAAAGCAGTAGAGCAGGTGTTTAAATGAGTGTCTCACACAGCACAGTGCAGGGGGCTGAATGAATTGCCTTCCATTTTGTGGAAAACCTCTTGCTCAAGCAGCAGCTCCACACAGGTGTCGTGACCTGAAAAACAAGGCAGGAGGCAGACCTTTAAAAACCAAGGCTGCTGGAAGGGACTCCCATTACCTCTGTGGACCGTGCCACACGTAGAGAGCACAGCCTGAAATGCAGTGGTATGAACACAAACCGATAATGCCATGTGAGCTTAACTGCACAGTTTATGCAGTGACTCAATGCCCTGGGATTCTAGGGCCTATACTTTAGAGAGTTAAACATACATAAAAGACATGAATTTATTCTTATTTTAGAAACAGAAATCAAATTTTCATTCATACAACATGACGCGTGTAGATTAGAAATAATATCAATAAATTTAAGCCACTAGATGGCAATAGTTCTTTTTCAGGTGTGAAGAAAGGAAAATTCAAATGGAGGACAAAGTGAGTGTGATTAATCTGTACCGTTGTAGCAGGCCCAGTGCAGTGGGGTGTAGCCGCGATTGTCCGTGATGATGGGGAGGGTCTCCACAGACTGCGCGGCCTGCAGCAGTCCTCCCAGGACCCCGATGTGGCCGCATGCTGCTGCCAAGTGCACCGGTGTCCGGCCCTTGCAGTCCCGGATGAGGAAGTTCGCACTGTGTTGGAGCAGCGCCTCCACACACTCCTCGTGTCCAGTCACCGCCTGACGGGCGAAATGGAACAGATTCGGGCATTTTAAACACTCCTGTACTTAGACCCCAAGCGCCCGCAGCCTAGAAACGGTTTAATCTCAGCTACTGGCTGCCCGGCACAAAGTATGACATACCCCTCGGTGTAAAGCTGTCCTCCCCCACTTGTCTTTGGCATCCACATTTGCTCCCTTGTTCAGCAATGAGTAAACACAGTCTGTGTGTCCGCTTAAGACTGACAGCATCAGGGGTGTCCTGGACAGAGCAAGAACCACCATCAACACTTGGAAAATAGGAACTCATACCATTTTATTTCTGTAGGTAAATTAGCCGGTAAGAAACGATTGATAGATGGGACATTTTTCTCTCTCTAAAAAGGCAGTAAAGCCACAAAAGGATGGGAGTAATTAATAATTTAACATCAAGAAAATATCAAGGTTATTTTAGAAATCTGTTAACTTACTGGCCATTCCCATCTTGAATGTCAACAGCGGTCTGAAGGTCGGCATTTCCAATGAGCAGCCGCAAACACTCAGAATGACCATTGGTGGCTGGTGGGGGGAGAGAGAAAATCAGTACAAATGAACAGAAAACATTGACCTTAAGTGTCATCACAAAACGAAGCAGACTGCAAGAAGTCCTGAGCTGAAATACCTGCTGCATGGATGGGGGTCCTCTTCAGAGTATAGTCTTTAACCAGGATGGACGCCCCTTGATTGATAAGCACATCTACACACTCCACGTGGCCCTTGAAAGCTGCCAGGTCCAGCGGTGTGCGGCCGTTACTGTTCCGGACGTCCAAGTCCAGCAGGGACTGGACCAGCACCTCCAAGGCCTGGTGATGCCCGTGGTAAGCCTACAGAGAAAACGAAAACAAAACATGGTTACCAATGGTTATATATATATAACCCATACACGCAAATCTATACATCTGCTCAATAAGGGTATTCCCTCCTTGCACTCTGCCAGACAGCACTTGGTGGTGGGGGGGTGGAAATCGCTCTTAAACTCAATCAAAACTGAACCCTCCTTCTTGTTGCAGAGGCCAGTTCTTGTTGCAGTTCATTAAATAATGTGGATAAATGCTCCATGGTTTTAACAATTAATTTTTTTTTTTTTAATTTAAATGACTGTAATCGAGAGAGAATGTAAAACCAATCAGAAGCAAGAAATAATTTACTCACCGCTAAGTGCAGTGGACTTATTGGTGCTCTGGCATCAGAGTCATTCAGAATGTCCGCCCCAGAGGTCTCCATTAACTGGGGGGGGAAATAAATAGTAATTATAATGCACAAAAAGTACAGACAGCAAAAGAAAAAAAACAGCAAATGTCTTGAGAATCTACCACGTTAAATAATTAATCTTGTTCGTCCCCTTCCATTGTTAATTGTATTAGACATTTGATAGATTCCACATGAGATTAAGAGTTACTAATTAGGTGCGTTACACGATCCAGGACTTACAGGCATTTCATATCGATTCACAATTATCAGGCGGAACAAAGAAAAAATAAAAATCTACTAAAGCAACAGCGATGTGATTCCATCACAGTGAGCTGCAAACAAATGCTGACATCAAGACCATGACATTTCTGACTAGGGCAGAAAGGTTTACAATTTCCTGCCGAGGGCTTTGATGAAACATTGTCGAACTCTATCAGCAGCTCAGCGGGAAACCAAAGAGGCGCGCAGAGCGGTAATTCATAACCGCGTACTAGCTTTGATGAGACTGGGCATTTCCACAGGTCCTTAGGTGCTAATACATTTTGGATGTTGTGCCACATTTATGGCCCACCCAAAATCAATTAATTTCAATTACACAATATATCCCTCCACCCACCCAAACCAATCAGGCTGTGCGTCTCTGGTCTGAATGTTTCAGGATGTTCCTCACATACAGACCTGACATGCACCAGCCTTATAACGCTGTTTAAAGATTATAAAGCAAGACGCTGGCTGATACGTAAACACTCTTAGTTATTGCCATGATGAATAGTGGACAGGCCAATTCAGAGTGGTTGTAATTCCTGCCGGACAGCATCACCCGGGCTGTTTCTGACAGTACTCAGAAGGTTATCGGATAACATTCGTCTCCTTGCCAAATCGCAGGATTGATTTCTTTACACTTTCATTGTCATGCCCTCTATTTATCCTGTACAGATTTTTGCAGACATTCAGATTCCGTGAACCATCAATATACAGTAAAAACTTACCACATCCAGAGGGGTTTCACTCGCAATCTGAAACGGGACAAACGATCTTTTAGACGACAAAAGCAGTACATGCTGGACACAGCCATAATACATACGATCATAAAACACATTGGACAGTTTTGTGTCATTTTCTTGTAACCTAAAATAAAATTGTGTGTTTAGCCCCTGATTTAGGTCAGGAATACTAGAAGACCTACACTAATGTGTGCATGAAAATCTGCATAAAAGAACATCAGCAAAAAAAAAAAAAAAAAGCTTACAAATGAGACAAGTTGAGCTTCATAGCTACTTAGTATGTAGTACTTTGTAAAAAGTAGCTAGGAATCAAACTGATTGGTATGTGAGCTCTGTATCAATGACATAACATATGGGTGGCAGAGTTTATTTGTGACAAACAGCCGCTGTAAGGAAAACCGTCTGTGACTTACCAGTTCGAGACACAAGCGGTGGCCGTAGGCAGCAGCATAATGCACAGCATTGTAGCCCTGCTTATCCCGGATCCCTGGGTTTGCATCATTCCGGAGTAGATACTCCAGGCACCTGAGGAGCACAATGCCACGAGTCTTCACATTACAAAGGTGGACAAGGGACTTGCATTATATTCTCAAATACTAAAAGGTACAGACAACTATGACTAACATTACAGAAAGGTTAGAGTCTACATCTTTCAAAATGTTCACATTTGCTGCGTTGTAGCCTGGAAGCGAAACGCATTAAAATATATATGTATATTTTAATGCGTTATCTACACATCCTTGCACACAACTTCCAAGTGGAAAAGTTGTTGGAAAAAATAAATACAAATCATAACTTGGCTGGATAAGTGTCCATCTCCCTTCTAACAGCAATCCTATATTAGCTGCGGTGTAACAGACTGCCTTCAAAATCACACACCAAGATCAATGGCCTCCTCCTGTGTTAAATTGATTCGCATGATTTCAAGATAAATTCAGCAGTCTAGGATAAACTCCGCAGTTCCTATAGGTTCCCTCTGCTGGGCAGTGCATTTCAAAGCAAAGACCCAACCAGGCCATCCCTCCAAACTGTAGCTCCTGCAAAGTTGCCATTGGCAGCCTCTCTGATCAGTCTCATTCTTGCTCGGTCAACCAGTCTTGAGGGATGGCCTGATCTAGGCAGGGCCTTGTTGGTGCCATACAGCTTCCACTTCTTAATAAATTGTCTTTTCCGTGCTCCAAAGGATAGTCAAGGCCTTTGATATACTTTTTTATTTATAGCCATCCCCTGATCTGTGCCTTTCCACAGCTTTGTCCCGGACTTCTTTTGAAAGCTCCTTGGTGCTCATTGTTGGGTCTTTGATTTGAAAAGCATTACCCAGCAGAGAGAACCTACAGGAATTTATTCTAGACTTCATACATCCATATGAAGAATACAAATAAAAAGTGATTCCCAAGGGACAGAAAAGAAACTACAATTCTAGTCATATTTATTCTTTTGCAGTCACTGGCTTTTAGGTTTTCAGGAATCAATGTGTCAACTATCTTCTCTTGTAAATCACTGCTCAAGTCAACAGGAAATTAATATAAAAAAAGCTGATGTGCCTTTGTGTGTAAATCCTTCATCCGTCATGCTGTTTCACTATGAGTAACTAGACTACAGCATTTTGTTGACCTGTTCTCTATGGAGATGGTAACATCTGCTGCTTCAGCAACTCTGGTCTAGGGAAAGAAACCGAACCGACGGGTATGTCGGCTCAATGCCAGTCAACATCAGCATCCAAAGCGGTGCTCAACTCACTTTCCATCTGTGTCCGATGCAGCCGCGTAGTGCAGCGGTGTGCAGCCCCTCTCATCAAGGTCATTCACGCTGGCTCCAGATCCCACGAGAGCAAACAGGCACTGGTAGTTACAGTTGGCAGCGGCATAATGTAGAGGAGTCCTGTAAGAAGCAGCATCCATGAAGAGACGGAACTTCTCTCAGGATTCTTCTCTCCCATTGAAGAGAAGCGACTTAACTTGCATTTAACTGGCCAAAGGTTTCAGTCTCGTTTCCAGGCTATCAGTACACAGTTTCCTGTGCCTTTCCTTGTCTGTGTAATATATCACACAGACACAGAGATGGTTATTGTAATAGGACTTGGTTATTAGTATAATAACAGGACAGTAAGTAGATACAGCAGCAATGGTCTCAAATTAATATACGATTCTTGTATGTTTAAGTTAGAAGACAGGACTGAGCCATTTTAATCTGTCATGACAAAATCAATCACTGCTGTGTGAAAGTTTCATTAAAATACTGTCGAAAGTCATTATCATTTAGTTTGGCAAAATTTATTTTCCAATATAAGGGATGCAGAGATTTTAGTAGTACCACCAGAAAAACTCCCAATCTTTTAAACGCAATCTGTCAATCTAGAGCTCAACACATGGCAAATAAAGGATTTACCTTCCAAATGTGTCTTTTTTGTTGAAATCTGCCCCAGTGTTCAGCAAAAGGTTCAAACACTCCAGGTTCCTAGAAGAAAAAAAAAAGATGGGGAATATTAGTACAATGTGTCTCAATACTAAACACTGGAAGATGTACTAAAATACAAGGTGTTTTTCTAGTCCTAATCAAAAAAAATGTACTGTACTACAGTAGTCATATGCAAAAAATCTACACAATTCAATTTATTTAACCTTCACAATGTGAGTCATTGAATTGTTCATATCATGAGTCACAGTTGTACCAAATCCATGGAAACCAAACATGAAATGAGATGCAGTATTTTAACCACTTTCAACCATTCTAAGTATACAAATGACTAATTCACTTAGTGGTAAAAAAAAACTCAGAAAATATATGCGATTAATTTATAGACGTTGCTTTTAATTATATAGTCAACTTAAAATTTTGGCCAGATACCATTTCTATGCACCGATATCTCAAATTTTATATTTCAACATAACCAAAATCGAAACCATCTTGAATTAAAACGGGTTATGACAGCACAGAACGCAGGATTCAGAATTATTCCCATTAATCTTTCTGGGTTAGTGAAGATTACTTACCCTCCAGCTGCTGCAGCATGTAAACAGGTTCGTCCAAAATTATCGGGGGTGTCAATGTCAAAGCCTGCAGAAAAGACAACAACAAAAAAACTCTATACATTACTGTATACTGGACTCACGATTATTACGGTCTGGCAAAACAGTTGGCATCACTTTGTACAGGTAGTGTGCTTTAGTGCTGTGAGACATGCTTTAACATCTGTGGACCAAATTAAGTGAGGTCATCTAACATTGAGAGAAAGCAAAGCACTTTTCGTTCTACAAAAGAGGCATTCAAATAAAACGAGGCAAAGGAACTACAGAACTACACAACCTGCTGTATTTGAGCATTTCCCCTCTTCAACCTGGAAAAGGGGGAAGCCGAGCCTCAGTGAAAAAGCAATTAACAGCACAAATGTAATAAAACCCCCCAAAAAATATAAAAATGAGGCCACACAGTCAACAAAAAACAAAAACCCGTTGTGCAGTACATCTCCAAGTGTACCTGGAGCTGGGCTGGGATCAGACACTCACCCGATGACAGCAGTTTCCGGCAGCAGTCTGAAAAGCCACTCAGCGCTGCGAGATGTAGAGGAAACATTCCGTGGATGCCCCGCCTGTAACAGCCCAGAACACAATGAATAATTGTCCCTGTCCACATTCATCCCTCGGCCACTCTCTGTAGTCTGTATGGAGACGTTTTGTCAGAGACAACAGCTCGCGTTAAAAGACATTTAGTCACATACTGAAAGGAACCCCAGATCACTCTAGTTTGGCAGAATGCTTTTTGAGTGGGGCTGTTCCAGTCATACAACCAGCAACAGACTTGTTGTATGAAACAAAAGGAGCAATGCTATGTACATCTCAAAAAGGAGTAACTACAGGGCAAATGTCTAACTAGGCCCCGTTTCTGAAATACTTGTTAAACCATGCAACCTAAAATTTACAAAAAAAAACAAAACTTCTTATTTGACATTCATTTTATAAAGCTAACAGTGAAACGTCTCATTTTGTCATTGGGCTACTCTTGTATTTTGTATTTGACAAAGGGCCCTTTTTATGTTCAGGATGAGGAAAAAAGTCTAGAATGACAATCAAGACACCACATGAAATTTGAAACGGAGTCAACTTTTCAGTACAAACTATGTACTTTGAAATCCCAAAGCAGCAGCCTTGAAACTACAAACAACAAGCTAACAATAAGAGAAAATTGTGTCTATGTGCATTGTATTTTCTGCAATCTTCAGAAATGACACTAGGGAAAAGCCATGGACTCATTAGGAGACAAAATGTATATTCAAACAAAATGCTAGAAGGTCACCATTTTCTATCTTAAGCACAGTTACAGGTGAGGAACTTGCAAACACCAGGCTCATTAAGTGATTGTACTCAGCTCTGCACCCATCTCTCAACACGAGCAAGATCAATAAGTCCCACTCACTTTGCAGTGTCAGCGCCGTTGGTGATTAAAGTGTTTATAAGCAGCTCGTGGCCATATCGAGCAGCTATGTGCAAAGGGGTATTGCCATTCTTATCTTCACAGTCTATCTCGGCACCTGAGAAGTAGTGGGGGGGAAAACAGACATTTATGCCAGATGATCAGATATATTAATGCCATAAGAGATTCTTCATTCCCAGAGCAAAACAAATGTAGGCTCCTGACATTCACAGCACAACGCTTTATCGGAATGTAAATCATGCAATTAATCAATCCTGAACAGCAGAATTATAAATAGAGTCTACTTCTCTCTCACCACTTTGAATGACCGCCTGTGACCTGGAGAATCTGCCGTGGATGGCGGTCATGTGCAGAGGAGTTTTCCCATCTTTACTCTGGAGCAGAAAAAACAGCCTACTTTTAGAACAACTACATGCAAAGCAACACAAATATACGGGGAGGGCAGGGTGAATCTGTCAACTCACTTCATTTCAAATCCAGGGCCTCTGGTGAGTATGAAAAACAACATGTAAATGCGATCGTGCAATTAAGAGATGAACAGGGCACAGTCTAACCTGACCGACCCCACAACTGGCTGGTGCATTTCAGAACAGGCTGCTGTCGCCTGAGGTAATTGGTTAGACAATGCACAATGTTCCTGTACGTTTGAGAGAGATGGGGGTGAAGTGGCAGAGAACCAACCACTTAGCATGTGTTAAAGTAGGTCAGCCAAAACAGAGAAGAAACAGACTGGCGCACCCACAGATGCTAGCTGGAGGTCACTTATAGCATGGCCCTCCCCAGGGGATGGGGGGAAACGCAACCAACACACGGCCGCAGCTCGGGGCTTTTGCCATGTTTGGGAGGGAGAACTTCACTGTTTAAGTGGCTAGGGCAGCAGCACTGATCGCAAAAGGCGAGTTTAAATTGGCTTCTGAACTTACACAAAAACACAAAGCATAGCATAGAGCCCCCAACCAACACACAGGCCCTTAATTCATATGAATAGTCCATAATATATTATTAGTAACTTCTAAAACACAGAATGCATTTCATTTGGTCTAGTTATGGACTAAAAACCTTAAATCCCTTCTGCTCATTGCTGTGGGTCAAAAGACATTCTGAAAAAGTGAACAGCTTGCATGTTTAGGCAATATTCAGTTACCCTTTAAATAATATGACTTGAAGTTCAGATTGTTAGAAATATCACCATCACACTAAACCAACCAAGAATAACACTTGTTTAACTAAAGAACATGCTGCTGTCAAGTGCTTTTAAACACAAGATTTTATATTTTAATAAAATGTTAAGTGTACATTCAAATGTACTAGAGATGCATTCATTCCTTGAGATGTTGAAAATTATGAGTCGTGAAGCACTCAGTTTTCCATGTAACTGTAAGCATTTTCTGATAGGAACCTTTTGACCACTTAATTAAAATGGTTTTCCTTGTGAAACAAGAATAATAATAGGGAAAAAAAATGGGACTGAGCACAGATCCACCATACACATGAAGTCTCAGTCCAGGTATGTAAGACTAGTGAAGTGATGTGTGTATGGTAATTCTTATCAACTGGCAAAATGACAACTAAGCTCATCTTTACAGGGGGGTGTTGGTGGGCTAGCATGTAGGTTTCTTAAAAGGGAATGCGTGGGTCCTGGGTGGTTAAAGAATTAAAACCATCTCACCTTGATATTGACATCCGCACCATTACCAACCAGAAGTTCTAAGCACAGCGCTCCGTGCCGAGACGCGGCAGTAAAGTGCAAAGGAGCGAAGCCTTTCTCGTTCACTTGGTTGACATTAGCACCACACTCTATGAGCTCATTCACGACAACATCCTGTCCGTTGTAGCAAGCCACGTGCAGCGGTGTGTTTCCATAGGCATTTGGTTCGTTGATCTGTAAAAGATTAGACACACTGGTAAGACGAGCAAGACGTCCGCGGCATTATTCCATCACGGGAAATGATAAAATCAAGACTTAGTGGCTCACAAGCAGCCTTTAATCCGCTCCCGAGAGGAAGCACTCATACATGAAAGATTGAATCAAAACCAGATTTCCCCTGCTATTTTATTTGCTACTCATGTGATTGCAATAACGGTTTCAATTGAGCAAGCGTAACTCTTTAAACATTCTTCAAATGACTGAATACCGATGGGAACAAAAAGCAGATATTACACAACCAATAACCCAGGGTATTCAGGAGTAGAGTTTCATTTAATTCAATAGGTTTATTTTTCTACCACAAGCAGACGTGTCTGAATGCAATCTTTTTAAAGCTGCTTCTGAAACAATGACAGCAATGCTGGGGTTCAAATCAGGTAAACTGCTAGCATTCACTGAGTGTAAGAAGTATACATTAAGTCCATGTTATATAATCATGCATCACAGTAACTTGGCAAGTGCTTTTCACAGATTAATTGTTCAGTGAAATGTCACCACAGGAATGTAAATGCATTGAGCACCGTAAGGAATCCTTAAGGGTATGTTTTAGGGAACCTTTAAAAACACACCCAGTTCCCTGCAATAGCTATAATTGTTTGTTTTATCTTTTTAAGTATACAAACCATTAGCCCAAGATGGAGTCAGTAACAGTGGTTGCATCCTGCTGATCTGGATGGATTTGCTCTTGTTTAGTAATCAATACATGTCCTTCAAATAATATTCAGCAGGCATACCATAAGTTCAGTAAGATTCACTTTCCTGCAAACTTGCACCACATTGGCTGGGCCAATGGGCACTGCTAATGGTACTGTGATGCACTTACCTCTAATACCCAATTGGCTAATCTGAAAAAGGTCTCCAGTTAGCTTAACAGTCAAAAAGACACAAAGTGGCCTAGGCAACAAGTGCTCAATCGAATTAAAATTCCACCGAATAGCACTTCATGTCAATTTGTTTGCGACTCAACATATTGCATTACAGAAATATTCATAGCAAACCATGCAGCCACCCACCCATGTATACAATGTTTAACACTGTACTGATTTCCCAGAAACAAATACTGTGGCGGTTTCAAAACTGCATGTAATCCAACATTTACTGCACACCATTCAATATACAACATTAACCCCTTACATATTTGTGGTATTTGGACATAGGATCATTATTTCCCAGCGCTAGAACCTTTCTACACAGACAGTCAAGATGAAAATGAGCAGCTCATTCTCATGTCCTGGAATGGAAGACTAATAACTCCTCTGCATCTAATCATCCTTTATATCCATTACACTCTTAAACATACATGGGTAAAGAAGTGCTAAAGTCTTACATCCACTCCAAGGTCCAGAAGGTATTTCACCACACTGATCATCCCACTAGAGGCTGCAGCGTGCAGGGGGGTGTAGGCTTTCTTGTCTTTACAGGTCACTTCGGCCCCATGTGTCACGAGAAGTTTAACGACCTCAATATGGCCTTAAGAGAAGAACAAAAAAGAACATTTATACAATCTACCAACACCAATTCCTTTATCTCATCTTTAACTTTGAGGCTACCAATAGGGAGGAGGGGGTGGGGGAATTAAAAACAAATCAAGAACCTCAGGCTTTATATTTTAACTGATTTTAGGTGATGAGCTCTGCAATTTGATGCTTTTATGTTTGGATTTGATATTTCATGGTTTAGTCAGACTAATGTGACCCACTGACCCAAAAAACATTCTCTTGGAGGTTAACCTTACAGAGAAAGAGTGTTTACCCATATAAGCAGCCCAATGAATAGCACGGCGGTCTTTCTTGTCGAAGGCATTGATATTGGCACCTCTGGACAGTAGCAACTTTACCATCTGTAAGTTTGGGAGGAAGTAACAAAGAAAACACGTTAAGATAATTATTTCAAAAATAAGAATCTAATACATATGCGTATCAGAACACGTTATACAATAACATAAGGGTTATATACTCAACTATCTCCTTTCTACCACGGCCTTATGACCTCTTGAGATAACGCTGCAAATGTATATGGCTATATTGCTGCTATTAAACGTGGTGCAATCTGAGCAAGATAAGTTCCATGATATTCAGGACAAAAGACATCAGAAGCACACAGAAATTGTGGAAACTTTGATTGAACAAGGAACCAAAGTTGTTGGAATTGGAAACTTGTGAATTATTATATAGATGTTCTAATATCCATAATAACCTGGATTTGTCACACAGTTATGAAATCCATGTCATTCATTAACAGGTCCATAGATAACACCAGGTCCACAGATAACATTGCATCCAATAAAAGGCCCAAGTCCAGTGTTTGGAGGTAATTTAGGAGTTAAAAAGTCTTTAAAAAATATTTATTAAAGAACAAGCACACCACTAAGAGGCATTCATAATAAACAATATATTCACACCAAGGCACAACTGAACACAATATTCCTCACATTTTATACACTTTTGAAAATGTACTACAGACTAAAGCCATATGACTGTTGCAGCCATAGGCTACAATAAAGGCAGCGCTGGGGTTACCTCCACGTGACCACTGAAGGCAGCATGGTGTAGCGCAGTTCTCCCTGCCCGGTCCGAGACATTGACATTGCTGAGGAGTGGTACCAGGGCCTCGGCACACTTCACTGCTTTGTTGGCTGCAGCTATGTGCAAAGGCGTCTGCCAGTTTTTATCGCGGGCGTTGACGTCAGCCGAGTGCTTCAGCAGCACCTGCACTGCTTCCTGGAGGAGAAGAAAACAGGCATCAGAATAGATCAGAAACAAGAGACACTCTGGGGGGGATTATCAGATCAGTGCACAACAAAAAGGGACACGCCCCCTACCCTGTATTGTGTGGGTGCCATTTATTATTGCCTTTACAAAAACAAAAGGCAAAAATGAAAAGCCATGCCCAAAGATCACAGGATTCTGTGCAAACCCTTCATTCAGTTTTAATAAAGGGCTTGAGAATGAATCTGGTTTGTTATTCTTGAGGAATAATACAGCTGTCTGTAAAGGCTGAAAGAATATTTCCCATATAAAATAGGCAACAACAATGAAGGATAAGCTGGTAACCTTATCCCTCAAGACAACAAGACAATTGGATTTAAACACACTATTGCTTTAATCTATTGAGGGTCTATTGCAGTGATGTTGTTCGGTACTGAATTAAGATCATAACTATAAACAGTATAGTTTTTTTTTTATCCAGAATAATATACACATAGAAAATTACCGACTTACAACAGCAACAGTACATTCTACACCACAAATCATTACAGCTCACTGCAGACCAGTATTACTGAACTATAACTACACAATCAGTACAGGCATGGGCTCAAACACTCCAGCACACTGCCCAATTTGGCAAAGGATAAGGTGCAGGATAAATCAATGAAAGTACTGTTAGTTTTAAAATGAGTGCATCAGTGTGGACAGGAATGCTCACTTGCTGACTGGCCCAACAATAGATACGAATCACTTAATTAAATAATGTATTACAATGATCGATACAATAGAAAACACTGGTGTCTAAGGATGGAAAACAGATCATGACAAGGGATGGTCTCCTTTAGGTTTATTGGGGATCATTATTCTTCTAAATATTCCACTATTAACATTGGTAATTATGTTTTGATGTTACTTTAGAGGTAGGAATTCCTGTTAAAAATAACTGCTGATAATAGTTCTTTGGTCTGGGTCTGTGGGACTCTTTTTCAAACAATTACCTTTATGGCTGGATTGCATTTCAAGGACTGCAGTTTAAGCTCTTCCATTAAAAACTGATGGTAGTAACTAAGTGACAGATTTCATTGATCAGTTCTGTCAATTGCTTCTATATATAAAAACACACAGCAGCAAAGTTGCTTGCCTCTCTAATCCATTCTTACAGATACTTTATGTCATTCTGCAATATTATCTGGCAGCTTTACAGAAGACACCACTGAAGCATTAAAGCCCTATACATGGCATTCATATAGCTAAACAGTAGGTACTGTCTCTTTTGAAGGCATTTTAAGTCTGTTCATGAAGGACTTCCTTTCTCTTGAGGGTTTCCACTTTTTACAGTTTTGAACAGAGAAATAACCCAGAATTCCCTTGAAGATATAAAACAATGACAAAGGCCCAAAGAATTAGAGCGATGGGGGCATAAACCAAGTTCCATCCCATCCTGTCCCATCAAACACTTTCCTGCCACCGGTTCTTTCCTGTAACATTCTGTTCTGATTTTTTTTTTTTTTTTTTCTTCACAATTTGTTAAATACAAAATGGGCAATTCCTTCCCAAGATAATACACAAGCTGCTCAGGGCCTGGTATGATTGATTAATCTGCAGTGTTCTAGACATTTTTAGTAAACCACAGATTATGTATAAAAAATTGCGCTAGTGCCATAAATCGTTCATCAAAAATAAAATAAAAATGAAGCCACCTTTTATCATGAACATAATGTTCCGTCATGAATATTGAAGTATTTTGTCACTTATATATTGATTTACTTTTGTTTACAGTTTATCTTGGCTATCTTGGTATTTGATTTCAAAGTGTAGAAGTATTTCCTTGCCCTCACGCTAGATCAAGCCAATCAGACTGCACGTAAATCTCATTTAAAGCAGATAATACTTTGACTACTGGAACATCAAAGAAAGCAAGACCTTAAAGAGTTAAGAACAGAAATTAAACCAGCATTAGTTAATGGAGAACACATTCTGTACTGTTCTACCTAAAGTAAAAATGATAAATGCAGTTCTGCAACTTTTTCTATACTAGAGAATTCAGTATTTTTGTCCATGGGGTGACAGTCCTTTTTTCATCTGTCCCCATGAGCTTTAACACTGTCCATTCATCTAGGCTTCATTTCCAGTCCCACCTATTCCACCAAAAAAAATGTGTTCCAGTCCAGCAGGATTCCCTCAGGAGTGCCTGATACTGTCACTCGGCAACTAATAAACGAAGGAAATTAAAGGCACAGATGCTAAATGTGTTAACCCCTATTTAGAGTGGACCAAAATATTACAGATCAGTAAAAGTCAAGTAAATCAGGTTATGCCTTAAATTGAATGAAATTGGAATAAGTTCTGGACTGGATCATGGATGCTCTTAAACCTATAATTGCTGATCATTCCTGACAGTGAAACTATTCACTTGATGAACAGCCTTCTGGGAATTTAGGGGATGCCTTTATAGTCCACATCTTTCAAGTGGTGTTACTCCATTATGTGACAGCTAGTACTGATAACAGCACAAACTCCTTTGGCTGTGTACTGCTCTGTCCTTTAGAGTTTGGCACGAGACCAGCAATGCTCATTTCCCATTCGTCCATGTGGGAACCAACAAGGGAGATGACATTTTAACAGCTGGTAAAAGCCACCCAAAGTTCAAATGTTTCAGATCCTATTTCTGATACCCTCCATAAAATGCAATAAAGCAATTTGCCAGAGAAATCACTCTGCTACAGAAATAGTTTTCACATACCTCGCTGCAAGAAGCAACAGCCCTGTGCAGAGGAGTCAACCACTTGTTGTCTTTGGCATTTACTCTAGCCCCTGGGAAAAAAAAAAAAAAAAAAAAAAAAAAACACGTTAAAGTCAATTTAAAATTACTGCTGTCAGAAGATTTTGGTTGCTGCCATGAATAAAGGAAATTAAAAACATTGGTTACTTGTTTCCTGGAGTAACAAGGTGATAAAATATTCCGAAAGGGATAAATACTACATTATAACCTACAGAAAAATGTGTGGCTTTCTTCTGAATTTATTTTTATCATCATTTCTGCAAAAATTAAGTCTCAAAACAAATGTAGACATAAAATAAGCCCCCACTATGAATGGGATACCAAGGTCTTCACAATTCACGAGAGTGAGAAAAACGGGGTCAGCGGTTTTTGAAAGCACATCTGCTGCCAGTCAAAATAAGTTAGGCATCTGTTGGCACAATCCATCACTCAAGCTGAAAAGTGACGGGCCCTGCGCTTTCCAGTAATGGATCAAAGGAAAACCCTGTCAGTCCAGCAACAAAAGACACCCTTGATGGACACACAGGTTACATGTGGCCATTGGAAAACAAATGAGCAATGAGGAATGCCACTCACCTCCAGATCATTGATTACAGGACTTCCCTTTTCAAGAGCCATATTCCACTCTCACTTCGGACATCACAAATTACCTTAAATCCTGACAAGAGCTTTAAATACTCTACGGGAATACACAACAGGGCCAAAACAAGATGGTCCAGTTCACATCTGTTTTATTTGTTTTCCTCAGTCCAGTAAAATACATAGGAATGTCTGAAAGTTTTACTTCATGGTTTTGGAATGTGTTAGAAGTATATTCAAAGTGAGAAGGAAATGTAAATGTTTTGATTAAATCTGGGCTGGCAGGGGTGACTGCTGCTGTTAGAGGTATACAGCTGGAAAAGGAGTATGTATAGAAATAAGATCTGCAAAATATTATTCAGTCAGAGCGTGAATACGGAAACATACCTGATAAAATAAGGAGTTCAATAATTTCTGCATCTCCAAGATAGGCTGCAGCATGCAATGGGGTTCGCTTTTCATTATCCTGCAGGAAAATAAAAACAAATCACTCCCGATTAATACATATTAAGTGAAGAACAACCTTGTGTTTAAAGCTAATTTCAGGCAATTCACAGAATCATGATTTGGCAAGACAGTGATGACTGTGAGCAAATCCACCTTAAAATACAACAAAATAAAACTTAATTAAAAAACAAGAACACTTGGATGTTGTGAAACAATTAAAATGTTCCCATACAGTACTGCTTCACATATACCTCACTCACTACAGCAATAAGGGCAGTGTGTGAAATCTAATGAACCTGCTCGGGCTAAAATAGTAAATTGTTGCCTTTAGGGCAAGACTACTGGGAAAGACAGATGGGATGTGTCACATCCAAGAATGTGTTACGTTAACTCTGTTAGTTGTCCTTCCAGGAAGACTGGAAATAAACTATTGGATCAGCACACATGGTATTGCACTAAAACAAAGTTCTGAGCATGCTTGGATATAGCAGAGTTATGAACAGACATTTAGTATTTTTATTTAACTTTTTGATTAAATATAAAACAGAATCCTTATGGTTTAATTATGGAAATCATCTGCAGTAAAACCAAATATTGAAGGCAAAATATTATGCAGCTGGACACCACATATTTGTAATACACGTCATAGCAAGTGACAATGTGTACTCAATGGGGTCGAAGAGCTTGACTGAATTAAATAAAGGGAGCAGGTTATTTAAATGTAAAAAGAGAAATTATATAACGTTGAGACACTAACACAGAATAACCAATTGGGTGTACATTTCCAGAGCAGGATTCATAGTTCTTTGTAAGCCAGGTTCAACATTGAGGGCTTGGATTGTTGTCAGAAAAATATGCATCAAAAAGGTGGAACATTTCACAGAGCATCTACTGTGAGTTCAGAGCTGCTTACAGAAATGTCAACATATCAGCTTTTTGGATGGGCTGGGCTGACTCAAATTTCACAAACGTGTTTGAGGGGGGGGTGGACAGTGCCAAAGGTGCTTCAAACAAGTATTAACTCAGGGGGGTGGAGACCTATCCAATTATGATTTTTCAGTTTTGTATTTTTTATATTTTTTCTTCACTGTAAATATTTTTCCACCTTAAGTGTGGAGTATGGCATGCAGATAAGTGCAGGAACAATCCTAATTTTAATGCATGAAACTTTGAGGCACTGACAAAATATGAAAACATTTCAAGGGGGTGTAGACTTCCTGTATAGGCACTGCATGACTCAAACCCTCGTCCACAGTTGTGTGTAGGGTGGAATTAGCTCATGGAAATCAGGCCTTCCCCTTCTGCAAATTGTGGTTTACATTTGCCATTTGGGTTACCCGAACATTCAGAATTTACAGTAGAGTAGTTATTAAATATAAACTCCAAAAATATGTTGGCGTTGTTAATCACTGGTTTTATAAATTTTTTTCATAGATTAACAAAGTTGAATACATTAACCAAATGAAACTGCCAAAGAAGGTTTTGATTAAAAGTGACATAACTAGCCCCCCCATTCGCCCCTACTTCTGTCAAGAGAAGGGCATCTTTCTCAGCACACACAGACTCTAGTAAGGATTTAATACATGCCAGCTTTTAACATGCCCTGCCAATTACTTTCAATTTTAAAGTGCAGTTCATACAAAGTGGTAGACCAAATGTTACACTAGAAAATGTAATTCAGGCCATCTGTAGAGGTTTTTATTTTTATATTTTATACGTTTTGCCCCTTCTAACATAGTCTGAGGGCTTCTGAAAGGGCACGTCTGTGATGGAGTACTGCCAGGCTGCCTCCATCACAGAAAGTCTGGCCTCCCACTCCAGTTATAAAATGAAAAGTGAATGGCATAATATTGATTGGACATTTCTTTCTTGGGAAATAAAGTGGTTTTCCAGAATTTCAAAAGTTAAAATAATGTCATTTCTGTGGTTAGAACACATAAAACATTATTTTTAGCTTTTTATTTGCAGGCTGCAGAAGAAACAAAAATGCCACTGAAGTCTTAAAACAACTACAAAGAATTGGAGAGTGAATCATTGCTCCCACATAAAACTACAAATCAATACAATCTGAAATCCTCAGCTGCAGAGGGTAATATTACAACAATGGTGATAAGTGGCATTCAGCAATGAGACGCCCCCTTCAATAACTACATCAAAGAATAACGTTGGAGTTACTGACCAAAACAACACCACCGGCTTTGGTTACATTACACTAGGAGCTGAGCTGAAATTAAATGACTGATCAATTGTAGTTATACAAAAATAGGGGACTCGACAACTGGAAGGCTGCCAGAATGCGAGGAAAGATTTAAAGTTGTAGTTAATTTGATGACAGAGAATGTCGGTCAACAGACTTTTCAATACAAGTACATCCTGTTTATAGTGTACTTCAAATGTCATCGTTTAATCAAATGCTAAACTAAAAGTAATTCCTTTTCAACATCATCTTAGGGAATGTATGCAACACTGCCCCAGAATACTAAGACACCGATTCTTAAGGCCTGGCAAACGCTGCTACAGTGTAGTACATTTTTCACAGAATAAAGCGCTTTTACAATTCAGCACACAAGACACCCCCTTAACCCCCCACCCACCAACTCCCTTTCGAATGCAAATTGTTTAAACTTCTGCAACTAGGATTGAACTCTAAATGTTACCTTATATTATTCATTCATATAATAACAAGCAATTTAATTGACAACACAAATAAGCTTTAAAAAGCCTTCGTAACACTACAATTAGGGAGTCTTATGACAGCATTTAAAGGAAGCTAAGGTGTAGGAGCTCAAATCCTGCCTTTAATTCCGATGTAAGAACTACAAGCTTCTTCCAGTCTTCTCCACACTACAACATGATATCCAGTTGCATCCCTCTAATGTGGTCTAATTTCTCAGCTGGGGGAGAGACCCCTGCCCTCAGGGGCTATTAATGGCAATGCTTCAGGGCTTACCACACAGAAAAAGGACAAGACCCACAGACCACAGCTCTCACTGCATTGTCTTAAGTGTTAATCCAGCAGCTGTCAATTCAGTGGGGACTCCTAATTAACTCCAATGGGTTTTCAGCAGCTCCCAAATTATGAATTATTAAAACGTATATGAAACTCGGATACAAACACGAGAATCAAAGGTTCCTTCCTGCTTGAGGAGCACAAGACTACAACTGAGATGTTACATTAAAAAAAATAACCAACAACAAAAACAGTAACAGTTTGAAGGATGAGAAAGAACAGTATTAAGATGTATAAGTGGGCAGATCTTTACAAAGCATCCCTTAATAAGACCCACCTTGCTGCCCCACTGTCATTTGGCTTCACCGCATTACACAATTACTGAAAAGAATCAGCCTTAGAATGAAACCTATATATATGTCAATTATAAATCACATTAAATGTTAATTAAAAGGAAAATGTACATTTTCTCTTAACAGTTTCTTGAATTTAATTAATTAATTTTGGTGGGAAAAATATAAAGGCTGCAACACATTCCATTTAAACCAAAATGGTACATTAGTACAGAGACACTTAACCTACACAGAGCATTCAATTATGGCTATTGGGGGAAGGGAGAGGATGCCCTCCAGCTGCAAAAAGGAAAATGCATTTTACAGACTGCAGGTATGTTAGTTAAAACATCACTAGAGAATAGCACCAGCAGACAGGGCATTCAATTTCACTCACAATGAAGTGCAGAGTGGTGGCCTCCCTAATCCCTCATTAAAAAGCTTTGTCATTGTGAGATTTAAAAGTATTCTCGGGGATGTGTGCTCTGCACCGTCTTGTTTCTTTAATGGTTTTCACAACGACAGGACGGCTAGCAGCACACTGAGGCTATGAATCTACAGTCTTCCAAAGGCATGTCCAGACAGAAAATCATATTAAATAATGAAGTTGCAAAGGAAGAAAAATGCTGTACGAAACTGTTCTAATAAGAGCACCTTGAAACCTGTGATAAGACAGAAGGAATTCCTTTGGTGTCATTTGTCAAGGGAATTACCCAGAGCCCCAGTCTCACACTAAATCATATATATATATATATATATATATATATATATATATATATATATACACACACACACACACACACACACACACACACACACACACACACACACACACACACACACACACACACCTAAAGGATTATTAGGAACACCATACTAATACTGTGTTTGACCCCCTTTCGGCTTCTGAACTGCCTTAATTCTACGTGGCATTGATTCAACAAGGTGCTGAAAGCATTCTTTAGAAATGTTAGCCCATATTGATAGGATAGCATCTTGCAGTTGATGGAGATTTGTGGGATGCACATCCAGGGCACGAAGCTCCCGTTCCACCACATCCCAAAGATGCTCTATTGGGTTGAGATCTGGTGACTGTGGGGGCCAGTTCAGTACAGTGAACTCATTGTCATGTTCAAGAAACCAATTTGAAATGATTCGACCTTTGTGACATGGTGCATTATCCTGCTGGAAGTAGCCATCAGAGGATGGGTACATGGTGGTCATAAAGGGATGGACATGGTCAGAAACAATGCTCAGGTAGGCCGTGGCATTTAAACGATGCCCAATTGGTACTAAGGGGCCTAAAGTGTGCCAAGAAAACATCCCCGACACCATTACACCACCACCACCAGCCTGCACAGTGGTAACAAGGCATGATGGATCCATGTTCTCATTCTGTTTACGCCAAATTCTGACTCTACCATCTGAATGTCTCAACAGAAATCGAGACTCATCAGACCAGGCAACATTTTTCCAGTCTTCAACTGTCCAATTTTGGTGAGCTTGTGCAAATTGTAGCCTCTTTTTCCTATTTGTAGTGGAGATGAGTGGTACCCGGTGGGGTCTTCTGCTGTTGTAGCCCTTCCGCCTCAAGGTTGTACGTGTTGTGGCTTCACAAATGCTTTGCTGCATACCTCGGTTGTAACGAGTGGTTATTTCAGTCAAAGTTGCTCTTCTATCAGCTTGAATCAGTCGGCCCATTCTCCTCTGACCTCTAGCATCAACAAGGCATGTTCGCCCACAGGACTGCCGCATACTGGATGTTTTTCCCTTTTCACACCATTCTTTGTAAACCCTAGAAATGGTTGTGCGTGAAAATCCCAGTAACTGAGCAGATTGTGAAATACTCAGACCGGCCCGTCTGGCACCAACAACCATGCCACGCTCAAAATTGCTTAAATCACCTTTCTTTCCCATTCAGACATTCAGTTTGGAGTTCAGGAGATTGTCTTGACCAGGACCACACCCCTAAATGCATTGAAGCAACTGCCATGTGATTGGTTGGTTAGATAATTGCATTAATGAGAAATTGAACAGGTGTTCCTAATAATCCGTTAGGTATGTGTATATATATATATATATATATATATAGTGTAAGTCTGAACATGCAGACCATTTAACTAAAACACTTAAAATCAGGAATTTCTACTTTGCATTTGATGTCATTATAAGAACGTTTTTAAATACATAAAATGTATACATAAAATGTATTTAAAAAAAAAAGATTAAGGATATAAAATTGAAATTCTACAAAACACCATAAACAAAGTATAAAGTTACATTAATATATAATAGCATTTTTGGAGTTTAAAAGTGATAAATAAAATAAAAAACCTGTACACATGACAAACATACATCTGTGCCTGCAGACAAGAGTTAGGAGTTAAAATGGAACTTAAATTCTATACAAGTCTCTGCACAGAAGAAAGTGATAGTGAAAGAGGGAAAAGTTGAAATATTCTTGTGGTTTAATAGTTTAAATAACGAAAGTACCCAGATGCAAACTCTAAATATTAAGTGTGTCTAAAACATTTTCAGGAAGTGCAATGACAAGGCATAAAATGGAAGTGTCCATAGAAAGTCAGATCTAGTCTGCAGCCAGAAATCACAAGAGTGAATAACACCTCTTTTTAAACATTTGCTCTTAGAAAGTCCAGAAGAAAACAATGTAATTTGATTTTTTTTTTTAAATGGTAAGCGTAAAACTCTAGCTTTTATTTTGTTGGTTCCCCTTACCCAACCGTGTTGGTATCTGGAATGGAGTTTACAATACCTCAAGTTCGATGCTGGTTTCATATATTCCACATTATAATTTACAAACTCCATTTTTTTTTAATGGTATTTTATGGTTTGTCTGCACCTGCATTTGTGAGACTAGATCTTATGAAAATCTCTTTAGAAGTGCACTTAACACCAGTCATTTCAAATCAATATACATTTTCTATAAAATGTTATAAAAATAAACAAGAACTAGTATATTTAAATTACCTGTACATTTACATCTTCCTTCTTGAATATGAGGGAGCGAACTTCATCCGGATCCACATTAAATATAGCTTTCAGCAGTGGTGGCTAAAACAGAGGAGAGAGGATTGTATTAATATCCCCATTGACAGGATCAACTTGTGCCATCATATCACTTACAAGAAAGTTGTAAATATGAGAAGTTGTACTGCAGCTGGAGAGAGATCACATTCATTATCCAAATTGAAAGCAGAACTGTGAATCATTTACAAAAAAATAAAAACACCCACCGCGACACATAATTAGCAGTTCAGAGAAAAATGAATACATACTGCCAATTACTTTTCCTTTATAAAAGTATATTTTTAAGAAGGCTACATAACGTGCAAGCATACTATTGAAAACACAAACCAAACTTATATGTGCCCCTAGTAAAGGCTTCAAATATGCAGTCATCTCAGTGTTATTAGATAATTACACCATATAAATCAGTTTTCTATATTAACATATGGAGATCGCAGAGGTTTGAGACTGAAATAAGAATCACTACCACATTGCTAAAATAAGAAAAGACTATTGCAGCCAGCAAAATTTTTTATTTTATTTATTTATTTATTTTAATTGAACTCTGGCAGGCATGGGCATTTCTCAGCACTCAATTCTAGATCACATCCGTTACATTTTACCAACACACATTAAAACTACTACAAATATTTAGTGGTTTAAAAATAAAAATAGCCAAATAGTTTTTCTTCCCCCACCAAATACTGCTAATGAGGAAGATGTGGGAAGAGGAAGAGAAAGAGTACACCTCTCACCTTTATGTCCTGAGTACTTGTATTGGAAGCAGGCAGGGGAAAACGGTCCTGAGCAACTTTCGAAACAAACGTGGAGGGATCATCTTCCACCTCCTCTAAAACAACAATGCACACACGGCTCATCCGATCCGCTGTCGAGCCTGCCTATACAATTCCAAAGTTTCCGACGTGCTGCTCCGGTGACAAGGCGAGACAGAACTGCAAACCCGTTGTATGGTGTGAAGCCAGAGAACAGGAAAGCGTGCAATTCCACACTGCCGGTTTTATAACAAAAGCATGATTCAACCAGATGTCCATTAAGTTAATCAAGCAGCAGTGTTGGGGGTTTAAGAAAAAGCCTCTCCTCATTACATGCTTGTAACCTGAAGGAGGCAGGAGCTGCACAGAGACAATTCCAATACGTAGATCATTTACTCTTGATTAGAGAAGACGCAATATGTGAAGCCACTGAAGTCCCCATTCATCCAGAAGGCTGCTGAAACAAGCAATCTGCATCCAGCAATTGCGCTGACACAAACAATACCCTTCCTGTTTTCTCCGTTTACAAGTCGGGCAGACTAAAACAATGCTCGGCTCATCTGATCCTTTGCATACACGAGAGAATTCTTTAACTCCGAGTGAGCCCAGTCGTGCGAGAGCAGAGACCGTGACACTGCCGATCGCATTGCCTCCACCCGAGTGCTTGATCAACCGCACAGAGCAATCATTGTTGTGGGTGACAGGACAGCACTCTGTAAATAGCTGGGTAAGCAGCTATCCATATTACCGAGAGAGCAAGAGAAAGGGAAGGAGAGGGGGAGAGAGAAAGAAATGTGCAGCAGCGGTAGCCAGACAAATAAATATGTCAGCCCAGGTTGTAGGATCGTAGACAAGGTCATTCCATGTTCGCACTGTAGTTTTCAGGCCACAATGGTTCTAGGATCCTCAAACACAAAACCCCACGAGACCCACTGGGTTATCACGTACGGATTATCCAGCTGCTCCCCGGAGCTGAAATCATATCCAATTCCTGCTTTCACTCTGCAGACACAAAACAGCACACCTCCGTGCTGTCTGACAGCTGTGCCCTGTGCTGGAACAGAAGCTTTGCTACCGGGTAACTGCAACGCATTTCCACAAAGTACAATGCGTCAGACCATGTGCTCCAGAGGGAATCCCTCCACCGCGGGTATGGAGCAGGTAATTAAACGTAAGGTCCCTGGCCCAAGTGTCCCCACTCCCCTGAAGATGCAGCAGCGACTGCAGGTGTCCTGTCCAATGAGAGGGGGGGTGCTGGTTTGGTATGCTCCGCCAGCACCAGTGCATGAAGTACTGAGTGAGAGAGCTAGGATTATTACCACGGAGCCCTCCTCGCACAAGCCCTTTTAACAGTCCAGTGCCTTCTTTGATAAGGAGAAGAGAGGAGAAAAAAGTAGAATAAAAAGGTTCCTTTACAGTCTGCTTTAGTGCTTAGGGATTCCAATAAAATTGCATGGTCCTCAAGGTCCTCTCAATTTTACGTCAGTCTTTCCCAGAAAATAAATTGTATATGTAAAAATCCAGTCCTTTAGTTTATATAATCTACCACTTTATGGAGCTATAAAACGGAGCGGTGAACGTGGTGAACATGGCGAACGGTGAGCAGGGGGAAAAAAAGGCAGCTCAGCATTAGAGAAACCATTAACCCCAGCAGCTCAGCTCCAGTACTCAACCACAGTGCACACACATTGTCCTCCAGTGCAGTGAATTGCCAAGGAACTTCACAGCGCTAGAATCCCATCCAGAGCAGCCGCATGCATGGGTCTTTGGTAACTTCCCGCTGCCCTTCTCTGAAGAACTAAGCTGTCTTTTGGGCGGGTATCCCAGACTCGCAGTCTGCCAGCACAGTGACTAATCTGCTTGACCAATAAGACACTGCAATTGAAAAACATCCAGGCTTCAATTATATTTTTCCACTGGAAACAGACTGGCATTGATGACGACTCACAGTGCTCTGGTCTCCCTCTCTACGCAGGCGAATGATACTCCCCACCAGTTTTAACTGCTTTCATATGAACCAGCAAGTTGGAACATTCCAGCCCTACCACAAGGACTTAACTCTTTGTTGGCCCTCTTGCAGTGGCTAGCACAGTACAATAGTCGCGCTCTTAAATTTTCCCCATAAAATCCATTTTAATACCACTTTTACACAAACTGCTTGGAGATCATGATGCTTTCTTCAGAGCACCAGCTCATCCACTTTAAACAATTCTTTAAAAGTCCAGGAAAGTGGTAGACATACCTTGAAACATAGACCTATAAAACTTTATTTGTAAACCAGTCTACTTGTGGACACACATTCCAGGCCCCCCTTTACTAAAGCTACTTACTTAATAAAATAATGAGCTTGATGACAACACAATTATTACCAGTCATCTCTTCTGCCAAGTCTGTCCTGGCAGTTTGACAGTACTAAAAAGGACTCTGCAGCAAATGTGAAATATGTAAAACACCTAAAAATATGAAAACCTAAACATAGCATAGTTTATTCAATACATGCAATATGAATGAGAAGAAAGGAAAAGCCCTCCCAATGAGTAATGGGCAAACACAAGTCAAGTTCTCCTACCAACTCTGAATGTTTAGGAAAACAAGACAGCGTTGCAATAGTAATGTAACGGTTAAAATCCACAAAAAGTTTCCTTGTTTTATGTTTGAGTCATCTTCCTGCTACTTTTCTGCCAGTTGGGTTCTCTGTAAACTGTCTCGGAGGATATACCAAGACGTCAATAAAACTGGTTCCCATGAGCTCCATTAACCATTGAGCTGTAGCTGCAAACATTTTTGTTATACAACTTGTATAGCAACCATCTTTCTATATATGTATGAAACTAGCAGGATTTCACAAAATCGCATTTCAATCCATAAAAAAAAACTACTGCACTGTTTTTTTTAATCATGTCATTTTCAAACAGAAATCTTACAGCTTCAAAAGTATACCGCCAGTTAACAGCCTTGACAAATGGTGTCTGATGTACCAATAATATGAAAAGACAGGGTCTATGGGTGTAAACAACTTGATTAGAGAAGGTTGTCTAAATAATACCTGCAATAAATGGGCACATTGTGTCAAACTATGGCTTGTCACCAAACACCACCAAGGATATGATGTCTGAGAGTCTCATGTGACCTTTATTTGCTCTTCTAGTATCTACCAAAGAAGCATTATACCTTCTATGAAGTTACATTTAATGAATGACTGAAATCTACCACAGATACACAATGCCACTTTGATCACACCCAGAGATGTCTTTCAAGCCTTCTCCAATTGAGTGCCATGAATCCTTTGTAATTTTGTTTGGAGTGTCATCATTTTCCCAAGAAAGACATTAAAGAGGTTTTGCATGGCACAAAAGCTGGTGCCAGTTTTCAGGACAGACTACAAAGAACACAAACTCACTGAACATATTTTAGCATACTAACCTAACTATGACATCAAAATGTTATATTCAGGATGATGCGGCCGTCACGGCACAATACAACAAATTGCGTACAAGTTGGTTTATTAATTAGTTTATTCACCTAATAGGAAACAAACATACAAAGCCTTTGGCAAGCCTGAAAGATAAAAAATATATAGGCCTACTAGTTTGTCAGTTCCAGCATCTACTATAAGAAGAAGGCATTTTACAGTAATTGCAAAAGTAGGTGTTACCACCAGGCAGTTACAGATTTAGTGTTCGAATAGTGTAGCGAAAAAATGTTGTCCAAATGTAACTCCAGTCACAGAGGCTGTGAGTTGGCAGGAATCAAAGGAGCTTGGCTACAAAGTCATATTTCACTTTCTATCTTATTCAGAGTTTGTAACATGATTTAGAAAATAATTTTCTGAAATGTGGTGGTACCTCCCACAGTCCTTTTCTGCTGTTGTCCAAATTTAGAAATGCCCTCACGCCACCTCTGTCTCATGGTGTCACTTCTCTAAACTCAATGATCACTGTAAATCGGAGCTGTTGCTCCTAGAAACAGAAACATACACAGACCAATAACATTGTTGAGATTAGCAACACAGTATGGGAAGACCAGAGTATACACAACACCAATATTTTCCAAGTAAACAAGACAACAAAGGCAAAACTATTTAAACTCATCTGGGATATGAAAATTTGAAAATGCATCAAATATGATGTGCATTGAGTTAAGAAAAAAAGACAGCTATATACATGTATTGGAATGCCACTTTCATAACTACAGGTAAGCAACACAGCATGTTATTTGCAAAAACAAAGATAATGAATAAACTGAACTACAGTCACAATTTGGTCTTTGTGGCTCAAGTAACCAATTGAACGAAGGAAGATATAGGCCTACTTAATACTGGACACAAAAGTATAAAACAAGAAACAAAAGGGGCTATCCACTCAACACTAAGGACACACTGGCCTTTGTAAAAAAAAAAAAAAAAAAAAAAAAAAAAAAAAAAAAAAGTTAGTAAAAAATCTATGAATCTCAGCTGGATTCTAACGTGTTAATGTTCAGATTTCAGGAGGTCTGACTTCCCACAAAATATGTCCCTTTTACAACCAGCTTCTGGAGAAAATTTGAGTCAGACACACATATATATATATATATATACACACACACACACACACACACACAAAAAAAAAAAACCTTAGACATCAAGGGTGGAGGCATATATTTTTTTTAAAAAGTGAAGTGACTCACACAGCCCTGGGCTTTTCCAACCACAAGAAAAAACTTATGACTAGAAGTATGGATTCCAACTGATTAACTTAAGGACCAATGTTTAATGTTTCTTAAAATGTTTTAACTGAACTTAATGAATGCTACAGTACAGCTTAAAACAATTAAAAAGTGAAAAACTACTCTACATTAACATGCTGGTCAACCCATCTGAACTTGTTGTATATACACTTCCCATGCTGGAAAAACTACATGGACAATAACTAGTTCTGGAATCTTCAGATTGTTCATTGTGGCACCATAGTTTATGGCTACATCTTATAAAATTAAATTTCTAAAACCTATTGGACTGTACCAATAAGAACCAAGATTAAATGTGTTCTCTAGATGGTCCGCAAGCGGTATACGAGCTGTACGTCTATGATAAAGGGTGCAAATTCTTTCGGAATTTTGTCCTGACAAAAACCTTATACTTATGACAAAGCAAGCATACAAATATTTGAAAATGAGGGAGAAGAAAGTGTAACCTAAAGGATATTAATTGCCCGTTTCTTTGTGGGTAAGCCAAAATATAGTGGGTATAATTGACAGGAATAATTTCAAGTTTCAATAGAGCATAAATAACCTTTAAGACTGGTGTCACAAAGCTTGATTAGTTCTCATCTTGAGCTATCCTGCTTAAACTAACATTGTGTAGTCCTTGGCTCGTGCCAATCTGTCTGTGATGCATGCAACAAGCCATTAATGAAGGTATTAAGATGCGTTTATATATGCCTCCCCACCTCCACAATTTTAAGAAACTTGACAAACAGGATATCATATTAGAAGTATAAACAGTCTGTGAATTTATATTACCCTCCAGGCATATAGGCAAAGGGATGTTTAAAACTAACCAAAAGATTAAAAAGAACTGTAAATCCTTCGGAATACCTTTGTTAAAATTAAACCCATGCTTAATCCCACACACACCAATCTGACTCTTTTTTTTAAAAAAAAGTGCATGACAAGTCTGCTCCCTTGCCTATAATTTTAAGCCGGACAAGAGACCAAATTGATTTGAATAAAAAAAATAAAGGGCAGTCTATGTGTGGAATTTGAATAAGCGGAAATAACTAGCAGCGCTGACGCAGCCTGCTTCCTGTCCACGGGCAGTTTCTCCTGCCCCCCCATCCTCTCCACCACGCTGCTACACACAAAGACACAGCCCTGCTCACAAGAGTCTTTGTACAATTATATTCAAAATGTGTAAATCTTATTTGCATGCCAAGCAGCTAAGCAAGTTTTATTTTTCAATGGAAAGGGGTCACTCTTTGGTCCGTAATTTGTGATCTCACTGCTGTAATATGATGAACACAACAGAGAAGTAGGCAGCATTCACATTTCTTCCAATATTTAAGATGCCAAACCTTGGACTATTATTTCCACCGAACAATCAAGTCCAAAGCACAAACAGCACAGCTTTAGAGAATATCAGATGGTACCAATGCATCTCTCTCATTCAAGATAAGCCACAAGAGTCACTTGCATTACAAATTCTGGAAACATTAACTTCCCTGGGATTCACAGTGACAGTTGGCTAAAATGGCCCAGATTAAAACCACCCATTGCTCATTCTGTACTTCCAAGCCAAAGCCTTTAATGAATCTCTCCCATCCTTGATCCATGCCACCCCCCCCCCCAAAAAAAAAAAAAATCTTTAAAGAAATTTGGAATTTTAAAATACAAAATAAACTACTTGCTTTAGTAACAATTAATTCAAATTAATTCTCCCTATGCAATCAGTCAGGACCTCGGCATATGTTGCCTATGTTGTCGGCATGAAGGTGAATACGGAGCAACCACCTAAAGACAATTAAATGCAGTCATACTTTAAATCTACATTCACTCAAATGAAAGACACTTGGTTCATCAGATAGTGTAAACAGCACCACACATTCATAAGGACAGTACTTTATTGGTTGTTGTTAAGCTTAAGAGGCCCTCTAGTGGTGCAAAATAAAATTAGGAATTTAAAACGTAGGTTAAAAGGGAAAGGGAAATGTGGCAGTTCTTGCTCTGCATTACCTTCAATAAGAGTGACACCTGTTGGGAATTCTGATAAACTGTATCCTAGCAATGCAGTTCCTTTGTGTTGCAGCAGTTCTGTACAGTGCCCGGTTCACCACACAGTGGACTCCAGGTTGTTTGTATTTCTCCTGCCTTCTCCATACTCTAGGCCCTGCTAGCAAACACTATCACCATGGAGACTAGACCTCTGCTGTGAGCATGACAGATTCATCTGCTCACAAGAGACTACACACCATTTCTGTTCTGCTAAAAGCTAGTTACACAATTAGATATGTTCCCAGTTCCCCCACAAACTTTAATTAAAATAGGGATGTTTAATTTTCACACTCGCTTTGCTTTGGAAAGCAAGGCATTGCTATTTTGGTCTTACATTCTTCATGCATTTTGCAATAAGTAACCAGAGGTTTAGAGACAGCATCTTCACAATGGCCCTTCCTGCTGCAAGCAGCCTTAAAACACCCTTGAACCCTTCTCATGTGCAGGCAAATAAACAGCAGGAGTCTGTATACAAACTTTCAGCACTGTGCTTAAGAATACATCACAACTTTCAGGACTTACTTTCACCCGGTGAATTTGTATTTTATGAATTTAATAATAATGCCACCTTTGTTGTTTACCAGATGGCACAGCCCTGACTGCTATAAAGTACAAGACATGTTTCTCCAGGTTCCCCCTAATGTAAAGTATTTTGTGTTACTGCTGCAACAGAATTCTCAATTTGCGTTCATGTACTACAGAAAGTTTGTCAGATTGAACCATTAGATTTAAATATGGATAGTTTCACAACAAAATAATTTTCAGATAGACAATACCCATTTATTATTGTCTTGGCACACTCCTGTAGCAAACACCTGCAAAATTTAAGGTAGTATATGTTGCCTGCTTTTTCAAAAGCAAGATCAATTGCAGGCAGATCTAATTGCTTCAAAATGCATGATGCTTAAAATGTAGGCCATCACTAAATTATCCAAGTGTTGTTAGTTCTGTGAAGTTTAATACAACCCAGCAGGCAGAGAGCCACAGGCAGAATAATAAGAGAATTGCGTTAATACAGCTATCCTGCTGGATTTCACTGCTGTGTAAATTAATTTGATGAGGTCGTGGGTATTTAAGAGAAATTATGTACGGTTCTCAAACGCATAATAGCAAACGTTTAATTTTCCAGAGTCATCGCCAAAAACACTTTTGAAACCATGAATTTAAAATGTTCTAATTTTCAAAATTACTGATTGCTTAACTGTGGGTTAAAGCTTGAGAAGCTGCAAAACCCGATTGCTAAGGATTTGAAAGGGAGGGCTGTCCTTAGCTAAGTAGATGTGGAGCAAACTGAATAAGGAAAAAAAAAAAAAAAAAAAGACCTCAGATCATCAGCATCTTGGATGTACATTTGGCAAGTGCCAAATTTATCTCAGATGTGACATGTCTTTGCAGGAAAGCCCACAAAATAAGTTCAAAGTTAACCTGTTTTTCATATTGAGGCAAGTAAACCTACTATTGGCTAAGGAATAGACTTACAGACAATTAAATTCTCCCCAGTATCAAGGCACATTTAGTCTATGACCTGGGTGAAGGCAGTCCATTGACTGGAATCTCGAGGCAGCAATGCCTTTATCATGGAAACTTTACAGACAGAAACAAAACACCTTCATCCCATCCAAAGTCTTTTCATACACACCTCAGGAGATAAATTAATTCAGGTCAATCATTCATGAAAAGAATACTGCTGGTTTAGGTTTTTGTATTTTTAGTCACCGTCTCTTTTGGGGAAAAAAAAAAAATATATATATATATATATTTAAATAATCTCATGCTCAGTCGATACCAAAATAAACCCCTGCAAAGAGGGAGCAGAAAATAAGGTTCCTTTGGTAAAATGATCATCAGACTGTTTCTAAACAAGCTGCTGACCACTTCCAATGGTAAAATGTCAAGAGGGGGGAATAAATCCATAGTTGAAACTTTTTGAACTGTAAACTGACCTGCTGTGTAATGTAATAGTTAGGCCTCACCAAGGAGCCCTGCTCACAATGCCCCAGTGACAATGGCTCTCAAACCAATAACCAATTACAAAATACATACGCAGCCGAGTAATCTTTCCTTGTGAAGTACAAAAACTCACACCACCAGAATATAAGTAGCCTACTGTTTTTCTACCCATTTATATAGCAAGCTAAATCCGTACAGTAGTCAATGAATTAGATAATACAGGCAATAGAAGCAAGTAAAGGCACAAGGCAAAAAACTTAACTGTGCAAACTATCACTACCGGGTGTGATTATATAACAGGAATGTAAGTTTATCCTAGTTAAATTGTCATCACTTGCCGCTAAACCCTTTGTTTGTACTTATTTTTCCAGCTGTTTTATGCAACATGAATTACAATGTGAACAGTACAATTCAATATCAGATACTGTATACCTATAAAGCTAATTCATTCTAAGAACTGCAAACAAGGTCAAACCACTGCTTCAAATTGAAAAGTATGCATTATTGGCATGAAGCTAGATTGATGCTTCAGATCGGAAATGCTTCGGAGCTGCCTCTGAAAGAGTCTCGTCAGTAGAGAATAAATTAGGTAGCTCACTTTCCATTGACCGGTTAGTCGACTCAGAGCACATGTGAAGAAAGGCATCTCAGGCTGAGCACATACACTGTTTATCTTTTACGTGTATCTGGTGAAAATGTTTCACAGCAAAACCTGTTTGGAAATTTCCTGTTCATCCACTTTTCTGATAATCAAGTGTAAATGAACAGATGAGTGCCTGCAGTTAAATACAGGAGTTCACTCCAAAAGTCATTCTTCGTTCAATCAAATAAAACTCTAAATCAGACAATTATTAAAGTGATATAACTAATCACATTTTGCAGAAGTTGCCTTAAACACACTGAGTATATTGATTCAATTTCATATTAATAGCAGTAGGTTCTTGTTGTTGTTTACTACTTTTTAAATTACTTAAATATTTAACAAGTGACTGAAGTTAGCAAAATGGCTATAAAAAGATTCCTGATGTTCCTGAATACTTAACATCTAGCAGCTGATGCAATTACCCAGTGAATGAAAGCCAACACCAGCGAAGTATCCGGGTCGGCCTTCTGATCAGACAGCAAACACAGCACTAACCTCAAGAGCAACTGTGCAGCACATCAAAGCACAGGCTCTCCAGAATACCAGCATTGACAGGGGAAACATAGATTAGCACCTTGTTAAGCAATTTGGAAAACTTAATAAATTAGTTTAGAGCACTCGCTTGGATTAATTACATAATGGGGGCTTTTTTCTTCTTCCGAAAATGCTAATTCTCAACTGTAAGGCCCACTGCGGAGAATAACCGAGACATTTCTAGGGGCCCAAAACAGACCTTGTGATTCACTCAAGTCAAGATCAAGTCATGTGACTGATCAACTCTCCCAACCTGCTTGACTGAAGGAAAGCCAGACAGATGGACAGATAAGAGGTAGCTGGTAAAGATCAGAAAATACCTACCGAGTCTCACTGCTTACAGAACCATCATTGCAGATGTTCCGAAAACACCAGTTAAGACAAACTTTGTACTTCGACTACCTCATGTGACAAACAATCTAAGCAGGTCATTGACTCAAATGATAAGACTGATTTATGATGTACACTCTAAAAATCAAGGCCTATGTATCAATCAATTACCCTAGATGTCAGTCAAAATTTATAAAAAGCAGAGGCAGCGAGATTTGCATAGAAGAGCACATTCAAACAGAGTTCAAGTCCACCATACTACGCAATGAAACTGAAGAGTAAGGATTGTGGAGGGTTTCCAA